>NW_020897809.1:7003780-7577466 GCF_003984885.1 Neopelma chrysocephalum
CAGAGAAGGTGAATCTAAAAAGGAAAATCAAAATATCAAAAATAACCCAGGCAGGGCAGGGTGATGTATGAAGGGTGAATCCACCCAAGCCTCAGTATGAGGGAGGACATACCACAGTGTATGAGATCAGTAGCCCCTCTCTGCCATTTCCATAGTGCTGTGTCCCAAAAGAGAGTTACAGATTTACAAGAAATTCAGGTAATTTGTTCGTCATGTTACCCACAGGAAGTGAGTAATTCTCTTCGCTCACCACTCTAATCAGAGTCTGAGTATTTTACTACTGAGGGCTCTGGAATAAATTAGGATATATAGTCCATACAATCAAATTCTATTCTGTTCATTTTCACTCCTGTCTTCTTTAGATTTTTACATTTGGGATGAAATCAGCAGATTTTAGGGCTTGCCGAGATTGAAATGACTGTGTTCAGTGATGCAGCCCCTGAACATGCAGAGACCAGTGCTGCTTTGCTCATGGTAATGAGTCCCCCTCAGTTTGTAGACTTGCCTGCCCCAGGCTGCCACAAAGGCCTTTCACCCTGTGCTGCTGAGTCTTTTCACCCCACTTTGATCCCCCTGCAAACCCCCCCACATCCACTCCAGCACTTCCAGGGCCAGTGCAGCCCCACAGTCCTCCCCACTGATGCCACTTAACCTTTTACTACGGATCTACCTGCAAAATACCAGGGCTGAAACAGCTCTGGAAGAACTTGGGGTGTAGATGGCACATAAATCCCACGGGCTGAGTTGCCTCTGCACAAACAAATCCTCTCAGCCTTCAAAAAACAAAAGCCTGACACATTGAACTACTTCTATCATTAGAATTACCCCTCTCATTAGCTTCCCCCCTCTGCCTCCTCCCTTCCGTGTGTCAGCAATATGCCGATCCATCCTGCTTACACCAGCTCTTACCTACACTCCAATTACTTTCTCATCTCCCCCACTGGCTGTTTTCAATACTATTATCTGCTGCATTTGCTGGATCCGGCTTTCAAGCATTTGACTGATGCCTGATTCCTGTAACCAGAACATGTCTGTTGATTGGACTGTCAATGGATTTCTTGGCAGAAAGGGCACTGGGCCTTGCAAATGTGAAACTGTATTTCAATCTCATTTAGGAGGAAAGAGAAAGGAGAAAGAAAAATAACCTAAAGCCACATTTCCCCTTGCTCTCTTTGAACAAGTGCTTTAAGTAAACAAGCATTTTACCTTTTTTTAATAAGGTCATTTGTGACATCACTTTCTTATCAGAAAAAGGAACGTTTTGTGTTGTGTATTTTCAGCACTGGAATGCCCATCTTTATTTTTCAGCAAACGGCTTCTTACAGATTCTTCTCTGGGGAGGAAAAGAGTGGGAAGTGGGGAGGGAGATGTGCATCCATCCCTGTCTGCTGGCTGCCTGCAGTGACACCTTGCTGTAACAGGAGCACACAAAGCCATCCCCGGTCAGCCCTTCGCAAGCCTGCTCGCAGCCAGAGCCTCTCCGGAAGAATGCACCTTTGACTTTCCTAAATAACAATGCAATTACCTTCAAAAGCTGGCAGCCAAAGTACGTGCTGAGAGATGGCTACCATTAAGAAGAAATTATCCTCTCTCAGGGAACGGTCAATTTGTTAACTTGTGAAGTAGGAGAAAGATCCCAGCTCCAGACCACATGGGTGTGGGGATGGTGGTGAGAGAAAGGCTGCTTTTCCCGGGGAAATCTCTTGGGGATTGAAGAATGAGTCCTGGGTGAATTGGATCCAGTGCACTTTGCTACCTGTGCTGTACAGGTGCAAATAAACAGGTACGCACCAGTTCTCCTCTGTGCACGTGACAGGAGTCCTACAGAGTCATTCCACACATGGAAGCCACTCATGAGCAAAGAACAAAGTGGTCCTGCTGCTGGAGACCTGAGCTCCAACACACCTGACCTGTCACCTGCCTGTGGCTGAAAGAAGGTGCCAGAATTGCTGGTGTCACTTGAATTTCCACAAGCCCCGAGATAAGGAACTGTGTTTGCAAAACCAAGTCAAAAGCAGGGGAAGACAATTTTTGAGACAGAAAGGACTGAGCCATGAATAAATTACTTGAGGTTGGCTTCCTGTGCATTTAGGGCTGGACAGGTGAGTTCTCACACACTAAATATTTTTTCCCCACTGGCTCTACAAGGGCTCTACAATGAATAAAGCCATGATAACTGTGATCTGTGCAGAAAGATCTGGATTCTGTTTAACATTGGAGGTAACCTTTGATACTGCACGGAGAGTACCATGTGACATTTTCATATCTAAATGCAACCCCAAGAATCCTACCAGTGAGTTAGCCCGGAAAACAGCTGAAATCACCAGTGCTGACAGGACTATCTGAAAATATTAGCGTGTTCAAACTCAGAGGCTTGCTTGAGACCTTTCTGGAAGACAAAAACAACCCTTGATGGCTCAGAAATGCATCTGGTGGGCTTACAATGATAAATAAAGAGCAGGAGAATCAGGAGCTTTGAAGATAACAAGATTTTCTAGGTCACGTTGCCTTTTTTTCCCCCTTGGCCAATACAGACTGTTTTGTAGAGTGTAGCCTTGAGACCTTCTTCCAAGCCAACCCTAAATGTTACAAGCAATGCAGTTTGACAACTGCTTAGTGGATACACACAGGCATAAGCTTTGTAGGTGCTGAAGCTGTTAGAGTATAGTCAGTAATATAAGCAAGTATGTTTTGAATATTTATTACCTTTTTAAGAGGAATGAGCTTGGGAAAAAAAATAGTCTGGAAGCGGATTGTGCAGAAAACCACTCCCTGAAAAGGGATGGATAATCAGCTTCCTCTTCCTTACAGCCCTGGTCATTTCTCTCGTCTTTCCCCCTTCCCATGGGCTGCTGGTTAGAGTGAGAGAGCCCAGGTGTGGAGCAGAGGATGGACATGAACCCAGTGCCTTTTCAGTACTTCCAAAAATCCTGGAAAAACAGGCAAAACTGGACTTTGCTGCCTAAAAGCCAGAGTAGAGGCAGAGCCAGGCCTGCCATGGGAGTCATGCCTGCTGTCAACGGAGGACAGAGTGGTGCTGGGATTTCTGGAGAGTCAGATCCATTTCTTGCTTTTGTAGAGAGAATGAAGTTTATTTCTTATCTCTCTTCTGACTTTTCCACCAAAGACGTTGCACAGTCACAGGCATCTGTAGTAAGGAAAATGTAAATACATTAGGAAACACAGACTTAGTGTAGCATCTGTCCTTCCCTCTGGGTCAGGCAGTGGTCTCAAAGGATGGGTTGTCATGGAGGGAGCTCAGAGAGCATGAAGTAATCACATCTGCCAGGAGACAGTCAACTCCTACAGAGTTGGCCAGGAGACCTGGTCTTTTAGCTCAAAAATCCCATTCTGGGGAAGTGAATTAGGCTCAGGAAAAGCTTCTTGGCTTCCCCAGTAAGACTGGATGGAAAGGCATGGCTTCACCAGAAGTGATTTGCAAAAATCCAGGAAATTTCAGACCTGGAGTTCTGCATTTTACAGATGTTTATGTCCAAGCCAAAACCTTGTTTCTCACAGTCACATTTAAAACACTACAGCTTCAGGCAAACCCCCACTTAGCTCCCCTGCTGAGCCCTGAGGAAAAGGGGATGGGACAGGAAGCAGTTTTGCGTGCTATGGACTTGTTGCCATGTCATGGGGACTCTAAGGCCAGCTCTGGGACAGGAGAACATCAGTGCTGCTCCAGTGGTGCCCACAGGTACCCACTCGTTTTACTGCCGACTTGCCCACTGCACAGAGCAGGAGTAGGCACAGTTAGGGGAAGGCTGAGAGAAAGGAGGGAGAATGAAGACCACAGCAGCCTAAAAAGTAGCAGCAGCAGGCCAAGAAGAGGTTATTCCCCTGATACATCTCCTCTTCCCCCTCCCCATCATGCCAACAGCCTCTTTAACTTCACACGGAGGTTGTGAGGATTCATTAGTTAATGTTTGTGAAGCACTGTATAGATGGAGAGAGCTATGTAAGTGCTAAGTATTATTATTATTACAGAGAGTCGCTGTTAAGGCAATGGATATGCTCTTAAGTGTCATTTCATATTTAATTAACGTACAATAATTGTCTTCCTAAACCTGCAGGTAAATCTTTATTCCTGACACTTCCTTTAAAGAGACACTGCAGTAAAGCTGCTGCTAATGGGCCTCCTCCCTACTGGTCTTGCTCAAGGAGGAGTGGGAATAACTGGGAGCAGGGGAAGCAGAGCCACTGGGGAAAGGGGGGCAGCAAGGGCTTTTTGTCCTCTCCACCACACCTCTGTGCACACACACCACAGCCCCTTGGTGACCCTGGGTTTCCACCACTGATCTGACCTGAAAGGTTTGCTTTGCCAGCCCCAACAGAGGTGGATGCTGTCCCTCAGGTGGAGGGCAGAGCTCCAGAGAGCTGCCATGAAGGACATGTGTCTGCGGCCATTCCCCAGGGTTTTCCCTGGGGTCAGGCCATTGGCAGCATCAGCCAAGTAACACACATGTCTTCTGAGTAACTAAACACAGCTGCAGCTGTGCACCTTGTCATTATCAGGAGAATTAAAGAAATTAAAACAAGAGGATAGAGAAGCATGAAAGTATAGTAGCGGGAATTTCCCCGCTGTTTCTCAGGGACATCTTTGCCAAGAAATGGTATTCTCAGAGCTAGGCTATGTATCTTTTACAGACAGAGGGAAGCAAGGAGAAATCATCTGTGGGGCCATCTGCTCCTCTAGCAAATGGGAAGGGGAAGCCACCTCTCCCACCTCCCAGCTATGTTTGCATTTTCAAGAGAGACAGGGGAAGTAAAAAAAAGAAGCAGTCCATCATTAACTCAGAAGTAACAAGCCTACAGGAGACACAGGAGGATGCCTGGGCCCTTCCTCTCTGTCTTTCTTACCCAAACACCTCTTTTCTCTAAGAGTGGTTGACAAATCAGTGCCTCCTATGGGCATCTTCCAAAAAACCCAAAGGACAGGTTTCCTTTAGTTGCTCCCAGGGTGCTCAGGGGCACTCACGGGTGCTGTGGTGCCAGTACCAAGCCCTGCACCTTCATCTTTGCAATCCCCTTCCTGCTGACAGGCTGCTGCCCTCCCACCACACATAGCTCTCCCCTTACTCCCACACACACACATGCCCTTCCAGTCCCCACAACAACCCTAATGTGATCATCTGAATGTTCCTCGTCAGCACTAAGTGCTCTGAAGGTCACTGGTGATAAAGCTCCTGCCACCGCCAAGGACCAGGCTTTGCTCCAGCTCTGGCCCTGTCGTCACCCTCCCCTTCTGTCCCTATGGCCCCTGAGGCAGCCCAAGTGACAGATCCCTGGGAGCTCACTCCTTGCCTCCCCTTCCAACCTCCCCCTTTCTTCCTCTGCTCTCATTTATTTCAATTTGCTATGCTTTCCTCCACGGCTTTCAGCATAGCTGGGGAGGGCGAGAGGAGAGTAAGGAGGGGAGGGGAGGGGAGAGGAAGGGAGAGGGATGCTGTTGTGGTGGAGAGCCTGGGAAACCCTTGGGTTGCACATCTGGGTGGTGGGCAAGGATCTGTGGGCAAGTGGTGCCGTAAAATGGAGAGGAGACCACGGCCACTGAACAGCTGTGCAGGAGCTGCAGGGAGATGGAGGATGTCAGCCGGCAGCTCATGGTGAGATTTAAAAATGTAAACTCAGATGTAAGGTCAGACTGGGGGTCACAGGAAAATTGGCCGATTTTTTAGGCTGATTTGGGGTGTAACCTCTCGTGGTTCAGAACATGACAGAGGTCAGTGAATTGGCCAAGTGCTGTCAGGACCTCAGGGTACTCTCGTGGTATCTCGGACTACCACAACTGACTACTTAATTGCCAGTTTAGGGGAAGGAGGGCAATGTGTGCTCGGGGAGAGATGGTACTGGAAGGTTTGGGGCAAGGGCCAGGCTGCTGCCTGAAAGGGATATTGGTGAAATTCATCCTCAGTGCAGGCAACACATTTCTGTGATTTGTGGATAAAGGGAAACCACCTCTATAACAGCGCTGCTCACTTTCTCCACAACTCATGGACTTGGCTGTTCTTCCTGGATTCCCAAGTGGTTTCACTTGCCAGGAGTACCTTTCACCACCTGTCCATCCTAGCACGCACAGGATCAGCATCCGTCACCTCCTGCTGCCCCTCCTTTGCCTGTGTCATCACCCATTGCCATGCAGAAGCTTTTCTACCATTCATTGAGGCAGTCCAGACTGCCATAAATCTGGTGCTTTCCAGAGCACACCAACTCTCTGGTCCTTCACAAACCCAATTTAAGGTACAAGCCCTCCGCTTTCAGACCCTGTAATTCCCAGACATGGCTCATGATCTCCATGGAACTCCTTTCCTTAAGGAATCAGACTGATGTGTTATGTTTCTACTATTCAAAAGCCAGTTTCCGTGGCTCCTTGTTCTGTATGTATCCTCAGCTGGTCCTTGGGGAGATGGTTTACAGAGTCTGTCTACTTTTACTTCCTTCACAATAGCTGTAAGAAACTCCACAGTTAAACCAACTTCTTCTGGATTGGTTTTATTCCTTGTACTCATTCAGCTACCGTCTGGAAAGGAGAAGCAGTGGAGATGTACTTGAGGAAGGGCAGACTTAAAGGGGATGCTTTAAGTTAGCATACAAAATCAAAACCTGAAACCATTAAAAGCCTCAACAAATGGGTGACAAATAACGCATATACTTACTGCTGACATGATCTCCTATCTGACATACTGAATAATAGCATGAATTTTTAATCCATCTTTGGGGCAGAGATTGAACCAACCTCTCTAGAAATATATTCCATACATTTTGGATGTTGCTTTAGTTGGTATTACAAATGCTTTCTTTCCCCCAAGAGCTTTCTTCAATAGTCATCACTCTGCAGTGCAGGTTATCCAATAGAAAATTGTAACAATGATAAAGAATCAGAGAAGAAAGAAAGCAAAAGAGAAAACTTCATGCTCACATCACAGCAGATCTTAAGAGCAGATGGAAGATAATGTCACCACCAGTGCTAAAGGAGGATACAAAAAATATCATTAAGGAGCCCTTATTTTAACATATTGTCCAGAAAGTGTACAAGTGTCCAAAAATACAATAATACTCAGAACAATCTAGCATTTTCAGGATTCAAGTGTGTTTCTACCTGTTAAAGGGAAAGGCAAGAGAGAGAATCCAGTTGCTATGGAAATCAGGCCATCTCCATGGGAATTCAGAAAGCATTCTCTTGGCCAGTAATTCAGACACTGAGCAGTCATTGCTTGACCATGACACTGAACAAATCTGAGCTGCTCACAGGACATATAATTTCCCCACCATTACTGCCCCATCTCAATGTCAGCTAATTTTGTGAAGACTTGGGTTGTTACTAGAGTCAAGAACTTGTTTTGTGGGTTAATTCTGTGAAGGTGTCTCTTCAGCTCCTGTTATTGGGATATAGATTTATGTGGGTGGGAAAAAAGAAATTCTTGGGCTTGCAGCTCAGTAAATGGTTTTGCTTTCATGTTTGTTACTGTGCAATAAGAAAGGGTCAGGTGGGTAAGCAGGGAATAAAAGAAATAAAGGTCGCATTAAAGAATACCAGTAAGAAGAGCTGACAGTGTTGTACAAATCCATGTCTTGTTCAGGGCTCCTCCCTTTGACTGAGGAATATTGATGGTTTAGCTGGGGGATCCCATCACTTTGCCACAGGCAGGTGCCACTGGCTCTGCTTATCCTGGACACAGGTGACCACTCAGAAGCTTGGGACCCTGCAGAGGACCCCATGCACAGGGCTCCCTGAAAACCACTGATCCCCATCTCTGGTTCTGGTGTCAGTGTATGGAGGAGGTTGAGGAGCTCTGAGACAAGGAGTGCCACAGGATGCCGTGCTGCAGGGCTCTTCTCTTTTGTCATTGTACTTAATCAGTGGTGGGCATTTGGTCTCTAGAGCCCAGGAGACTGGATATTGCCCTGCTGAAGTAGAAGGAAGCTCTGGCATGGCTGATTTCAAATCCTTGCTTTGGCTGCTATGCAAACACCATATATGATATTTCTAAGTCCTGTATAAGCCAAGAAGATTAAAAAAAACACCTTGTAGAAAAGATCCTCGGTCGGATATGCCTTTGTTCAAGGGAAGGGCTGCATTATGGTACAAATGTATGCATGTCATTCAGTGGTAGGGAAGTTAATGGGGCTTTATTTGAATACATCTCAGTGGGTAAGTAACGCTCAGAGACAGAAATGTCTATCTGGTATATGTGTGTCAGAGAACACTGTCTGACACTGGTGGAAAGCTGTTTGATGTAGTTTCATCTTTTGATATGTTTAGATTTTTAAAGCTCAGGCTAAGTTGCCCAACTTAATTTGCAAGCATTTAAAGTAAGGGTTAAGTGAAGGTCACAGGCTACTCTCATTTAGAGGGAAACCACTGCAGTACTTGCATGCTTTGACCTTTTCAGTGTTTTCTGATTCCACTGACCAGCTGCGCTCTTTTATAGCACTGTTAACCTGTGAGCAGCACGTGGAGTGGTCATCTCCCACAGTAATGCAGAAACTTCTAAAAGGTTAAAATAGTTGAGAATATTCCTGGCAAGAGCAGGTACTGAATCCCTAGGAACAGATTCTGTGTGTGTGTGTGTGGCAGGAACATCCTGCTCTGCAAGGTTTGCAATAGAAGTAAATCGAAGAGAATGCAAAACAGGGCTGCACACAGATGGAACCAGGTCACATAAGTTCAGACAGCTCTGGCTGCAGGTTATCTCAGCAATCAGCTCAGTGGAGAGAGAGGTTTAATACAAATAGGGATCCATGCTGTCTCATAGCTCTAAAAAATAGTACTAAAATAAATTCCAGCAGTAATGCAAAGCTAGGGACTCGTGTCTTCTTCAAACTTCATACGCATAACCCCGGGAAATGTGAGGTTTCAGCATAACCAGAGTTAACAGCAATGAGCACTGGGTGTGTAGAGGATGGGACATGTTTTCTCACTTCAGCAGTGCTCAAAAAGTAAACTCCTTGTGATCCATGCCCTATCTTTTTTGTGCTGTACTTTTTTCCCCCAGGTTTATGATCCAGTTCCTAGTTTTGCAGCTCTCCCTCCGCCTTTCATTAGGAGAACTGGAAAAATTGTAAACCCAGACTGCCATAGTGAATCAAGTCTCTTGTCTTCCCAGTATTGTGTCTTCCATGGCTGTGGCTGGTCCCAGATGCCTCCTAATCACAAGTTAGCTCTCAGACACCCAGCTTTTCAGTTTTTCCAAATGTCACAAATACCTGGAGAAGAGAAAAAGCAGAGAGTTTATTCTGAGCAATGATAGGGGCTTCATTTCATTGCGATACACTCTAAATATACAAAAAGGGTCAAAAGTCTCAGCTTTTGCCCTAGGAGTTCTGACTGCCGCAGGCTAAGCCTCTAACTCTGAGATCTGTGTAAAAGAGCAGTGGGAAATCACTCATCATTAAAAATTCAAGTTGTCCAATACATGGGTCGAGGTCTGACAGAGATTCCAGTCTGCAGCTCTGAGAAAAAAAAAGAACAGAGTGGGAGTTACAGCCCCTCTCCTCCTCCTCCTCCTGAGCATCCCTGTGAAGGGACATGGTCTTCTCCAGCTTTCTCCATCCTGACACAGCCAGGAAGAGAGCAAAACTGCCATTTGCCTTTCCAGACCACCTTCCGGTGTGGCAGGGAAAGGGCTGGAGTTACACACACTGATAGTGACAGTACGTGATACCCAGTCAGCAGTTTGTTGCAATCAGAGCTTCTGCTGAGCACGTATAAATCCTACCCCTCTCCTGTTAATTGAATGTAAGCCCTTTGGTACTTCTCTGTCTTTGATCTCTCTTCGAATGAGACGTAAGGCTATTAAGGCAGAGGAACCGGGTGAGCACAATGCTCGCAGTAATCTGTGTCACGATGAAGGCGTGTTACGCAAGAGACTAGGAATGAGATGGAGCAGGAATTTCCCCCCCCCTTTTCTGATCCAATCCCAATGGGTACTTTTTAATATTCGCCAGATAGCAACTACAAAGTGGTACAAGTGATGGACATAAGGGGGAAAAAAATCATGCAACAGACACATGTAAAAAATCCTGTTTGCACCAAGACACCTCTGCATCTCCGCAGCAAAGACTACCTGCCTACCAGGGGATAGAAATGACTCTTTGAAGTAAATGCAGATTACTGCATTCATCATGGAGCATTACTGCAGGATTTGAACTCTACAAAACACAGTGCTACAGAGAATTGCTGATCATATTGAGACCAAAACAATAAAAATATGTGAAATAAAAATATTTGAAGTTAGTTACTTCAATTAATTTTGCACCTGAAGCAATTACTGTTTCGACTAGGGATGACTTGTAGGTCAAATAGTTAGATCTGTCATAGAAAAAGCAGAAAAAACTTCAATAGTTAAAATGTCAGTGTTAAGCTTCCTTAGCAGAAAAACCCACCTGCCTATCCTGGTTCTGTATTTTCTTCCAGGATTACCAAAGTGAGCACTTATATAGCATGCTGCATATTTCAAAAGAAATTATAAAATTAGCCAGTAAATGCACATAATGCCTCTTTGAAGGGTGGAGGTGAATGTATTGCACCTAACCTTAACAGCGTTAGGCTTATTGTAGCATCACACTTTTCAGATTTAGGGGTCTAAAATTATGAAACCAAAGTGTCTGGTTTTGGGACCTATGAAAATGCTTAGCTTAAAACTGAAAGGACATCAAAGCTTGTTATTATTTAATGATAAAAGTTAATTGGGATTTTTTTGAAATGTGTTCCTCAAAAACTGGAAACAAAAAATTGAAGAAAGGAGAAGAAAACCTGGAACACTTTGGTCTGATTTTGTCCAGTTAAAAATTAAACAAGAAAAATTATGCAGAACCGTTAAAAATAAAAAAGCAAATCTTAAAATAACAGGAGAGCATTTTTAGCCAGCTCAGATCAGAGTAGAGGATATACAGACAGAAGTGGCAATTCCTATGTGCTACAAATCCTCATACTCAATAAAAATCTGGCCATGTATTTTAGGATCTCCAATCACTGGTCCAATGGCCCCTTCTTATGCTTGCCTGCCCGTTCCCTCTGGTTTGGTCAGAGGCTGGATGGTGTCTGGTCACGCTACAGCTTTTTCCATATTCAACAACCTCTGCACTGCCCCAAGTCTCTGGTGGCAGTTTTTAAGCAGAGACCTGTTCCTGAAGGTTCTTGGACAGGAATGAGCTCTGCCAAAGGCAGCAAACACTTGTTCATCTCTAACCCGTCTCTTTTTGCAGCTCTTTGGTGCAATGTCTCTCCCTGGGTATCTGTGGAGAGTCTGGATCCCTGGCCAGTACACCTAAGAGCTCTGTTCTGTTACTGCTGACAAACAACAGCAAAACCACCTCACCTGGGCCAGGACCGTCCACCAAGCTCACACCATCAATATGTTTGGTTTCATGGAGCTCTCCTGACAGCCCAGTCACCCCCTGCTTGCTGGCACATGGCAAAAACCACCTACACATGGCAAGTCCTGAGCCTCCCTTTAGGGCACAGAGGTTCCTGATGGGTGGTTTGATTGTCTGTTTTCAAAATATATTCACATGTATATGATAAGTAGGATCACACTGACTTGTTTCCTATGAAAACAAATTCCAATGCTCAGAAACTAAACATAATTTAAACGTTATCATCCGACTAATCATGTTTTACCTCTGTTGGTATTCCACTTTTCTGGTATGAACCTGGGTCAGTTTTGCATATGTCCAATCTATTTTATATATATATGTTCACTCTATTTGCACACTCAGATGGGAGACATATGCCTCTTCTCATTTGGGCAGGCCATAGTGTTATTAAAATGGAAATGTGCAGGCTTTGGGATCCAACTGCAACATATGTTTAAAAATGAAAGATAATTCTTTACTTGTAACTACCAGAAGAACTCAGAGATTTTGACTCTGTGTATAATTACCATGAGACCTTAACAGCTTAATTCACTAGGTAATTACATGGTTATTTTTTGTTCTATAGAAGGTAAAGAGGTAACATTTAATTTACAGGGTGCTGCATAATCCTGTAATTACTTAGTAATTTCTGCGTCGTCACACAATAAAAGCAGGGGCCTTTCCATGGCCCTTTCCATGACATGATGAAAAGTCAAGCTGTACTCAGCATTGTCAGGAAAATCAGGGGATTTCTTGGCCTCCTTCAGAAACGAAGTTGAGAGAATGAGAAGTTGAGAAAATGAAAGACATGGGCCTTAAGTGCGGTGATGGCAGTTTCCAAATGAGAAACTTCCCTCCTGGGTCACTGTCATCTCTTGCCTTTTAGTTTTTTGGAGAACAAGTGTTGCCATGGGTTCAGGCCCTCCATGCCCCTCTTTTCTTGCTTCATGCCATTGCAGCCCATATATTACAGCTAATGCCCAGAAGGAGGGCCTGTGACAGGGGTTTTGTTTCTATAACTGGATGATTATTGTTTGTATTGCCCAATAGCTAGTTTGGCTGTGAGGATAAGCTCTCCAGTTCCCCACATAATGCAGCAGTGGTGATTATAAGAAATACAGCAATTTCTGCCAGAAATGAACTCAGAGCTCTTGTTAAGAGCCCTTCTCTCACTGCTCTGAGTTGCTTGACCTGGAAGCTACTGCATTGCTAAAACGACAGGTAGGAGGACATTTCCAATGCTACAATGTCATGTGTGTTCTCCTTGCTTCTGCCACACTCAGAATTCCCTGCTCTCAGGATCCCCCTTCTTCCCCTGCTCCACCAGCACAGTAGTCAAGGCTTCATTCAGGGTGCCTGAACATGTTATACTGCCCTTTTCACTTTGTCTACAGTTTTAACCATGATGTCTTGTCAAATGGGGCTTTGGCAAACATATATATCCTATTTACCCATGAAAGATCAGCCAGTGTCTTGTTACATCTGCATCACTTTCCCCTGCAAACTGTGATGTGTTCAAAAAGGCCCTTGAAAATGATAGGATCTAGCCCTTGATCAACACTGGGCACCTGCAGTTTCCATCACCTTCAAAGGCCTTGGGGACACCCCCCACACTCATGTTCCAGCCTGTGGTGTGACATTTGCTCTCAGGCACAGAGGCAGCGTGAGAAAGTTTCTCTCTCCAAAGTCTCATGGGAGGATTTGTCCTGGGCTGAGCCCCTGGTGAGGAGAGCAGCACACATTTATATAAATAAAAGCAGCACCTGCAGCTGCTAACAATAAAATAAAGAGCCTATTAATCTTCATGTTTCAGGTATCAGTGGCTAGTGCCAGGAAATCATCTGCCCACAGCCTGGGATAGCAATGTGTGATTGCCTGGCTACAGGCACGAGATCTCTTCCTTTCCCCAGACTGTCCCTTTTCCTCTCTGATGGTGTCATTTTTTCCATGCTATCCTTTGAGCTACAGTGAAAGCTGAAAGCAGATATGAGAGGGCAGTAAGCACGATTTCTAAGGTGCAGCTCTCAGAGTGTATACCACAGCCCTGAGTAAAAAATATCCTTGTTCTGCCCATATACTGTAGGTATCCACTCCCCTCTGCTCTTGACACAATAACCTGTAAAAACTGTGGTCTAATGCATTAATAATCCATGAGTAGAGGTCCCAGAGTGGCCATTGACATTATGGCCATTAAGGTGCAGTGTGTCAATAACAATGCATAGCATGAGAGCAGACACTCTGCCTGTGTGTGCGAGCACGCATACCCTCTGCTGTTTAATCCTACGCAGTGATTTCCAAGTCGCATCAGCTCCTCTCTGATCTTGGGGGACTAACATGACAAAAATCCCTTACGACTGCTACCTTGTGCATTTAACAAGAGCTGTTCCAGCCCGGGAAGGATGCAGTGATTCTGAGCCTGCCGCCTCTCACACACAATAATTTATTGGGCTGACATAGCCTGACCACAACAGTGTTCTTGCACTGTTAATTTCGATGGCATTTTGTGTTAACATGAACAGAGCAGTGCTCTCCTCTGGGATGCCAACGCTCCATAGATCTAGGCATCTCCCTCAGAGATGGAGATATTCCACGTAGACATATAAAAAGGAAAATTAATTGTGTCTACACACCCACACGCTTTCTTAAAATACCGCTAATATTTTACATTTCTCCAGTGGCTTTTATCCTAGAAGTTTAGGAAGCACTTTGAAACCTTAAGTCTACAGATATCACCCCCACTCCCTGAGAAAAGAGCCCTCTCTGCTGTGCACAGCAGCAGCTGCTTGGCAGCATCTCAGAGCCACCATCAGGTCAGGATGGGATGTGAAGATGAGTCTGTTCGTCTCTTAAAGAACAGCTGATGAGCAGAAGGCAATTTAAAAGAAGTGATATAAAGGATCAATTCCTACCATATTACAAGGCCATTTAAAAAGAAGTCATTTTGGGAAGGAGCAGCTCTCTGTAGCATTTCTAGACTCTGCCCCAGTATGCAGAAACACTACAGGGTGGCTGTGCCATGCACCAGGAGCTCAGCAGAGCCCACCAGACCTCTGGATCAACAGGGCAACAGGATGTAAAAACTCATAATTTGGAGTGTTGTTACTAGTCCTCTTGCTTTTTCTTCCCTTCTACATACCCTTTGCTTAAAGCCCGGGGCTCACCAATCCTCCAAGAGTGGTGCTTATAGATATTGGCCCAAATATAGCTGTAAGTTACAGGATTTCTTCTCCTCCTCCCTCCTTGGAGGTGGATAAGTAGCTCCTGCTAGCGCTCCTACAAGCTTCTTGGCTAGGACACCAGAAACCCACTCCTTAGGACATTCCTGAACTTCCCTTCACCTGGTACATTTTGCATCTCCTGAAAGTGTAAAGAAGGGCCCATGATGGAAGTGGAGCCAGGATGTTCAGTGTGGCTGCTCCCCCATTAGCACTGCAGAAGGGGAGAGCGATGTGAGCAGTAACCAGAGGTTGTCAGTGACATGCAGGCAGCAGCTAATTTACCAGAGTGCTTTGCACACACCCATCAAGGCTCCCTTGCTGTACACAGGCTTTAAGAAAAATGTAGATGCTGGCTGTGAAAGGCAACAAGCAACGCTGCCCTCCTGAATGCGACGTGAGCTGACTTGAGGAATAAATAACAACTTCAAAAGTCATTCCTAAAACTTGCAGAAAGCCTTGCAGGCTGCTCATCTAGGCATGAATGAGCACTGCTGGTTACTGAGAATGGAAGAAGACATGGATGGGAAGGAATGAGGAGGAGCAGATAAGGGCAGAAAAAATCAGAGCAGCCTGGCAAAAGGGGAAAATCAGGAAGCTGGTAAATGGACTTTGGAGGCAGATGGAGATACCTCTGTCAAATATAGTCTAAAACTAGATTTACAGGGTAATCAATCTTCTCAGAGGGATTCTCCTTCAGAAAAAGAGATAAGCATCTCAGACAGTGGACTAGAGGTATCGATGACACTTGTATATGGCCCATCTCAAGCCTCAGTGACTCCCTCTGGGACACAGGGGTGCAGTGAAAGTGTCATTTGCTGCTTACTGGGACAGAAACTGCCAAGACAGCTCTGGCTGCAGAGGCAGCTGCTGCTCCAATGCTATACTGATCACCACTGAAATGGGGATGGTGCAGAAAGAAACCCTCTTTTGCCCCTCTGAGAAGGCACACACAATCTGGGCTGACAAGCCACAGCAGTGCTTTGGGTTTTGCTGGTTGGCTTCCCCTAACACAGGGCTGGAGCAGAGGGAAAACTGACCTGAACTGACTTTCTGAAAGGGCCAGAGCAAATTACAGCTTTCTCCCCTGCCCTGGAGTTGCAAGGAAGGAGAAGAACATCATGTTGCTGACCCACAGCAGAAGAGAGCGACAGTGAAAGAGAGATCTGTTTGGCTGCCTCGTGACACTGAATTTAAAAAAGAAAGATTGCTCGGTCCAACCAAGCGAGAAATCTTCTGCATTTTCTCAGAATATATTTTCATGACTTGGTTAACCATATGATTAACCCCAGGCCAGGCATCAGAAGCTCTTCTCACCAGAGAAGGAGGAATTTGGAATATTGCTTATTTCATTCTCAGAAGGAGAAAAGGCCAAGCTACAGACATGCTGACATGATCAGCCCACTTTTAGATTTTAGGGGAATAATGGTGCCCTGTAGTGAGCCTGAACCAGACTTCCAGAAGTTGCAGAAGGGTTAGAGGAAAGCAAGCAAAATGATTAGCATAAAACTTCCCAGTTTCATCCACACAGGCTGCAAGAAGAGAAGAGGAGAAAGAGAGAGGGCAGGGGTTTGAATCAAAGGTTATTCACTGTGCTGGAAGCAGGAACTATCAGGTGCCATGTGCAGCATCTGGCCCACATCCTGCACTCTCAATGCAGCCAATGGTATTTTAAGCAGATTGATATAGATGTAATCAAGCTCAGGAATGTGCATATTTGCTATATGGAAAGCACTCTTGTTCTGCACATCAGGGGAATTACTGACACCCACAAGTGAAACATCCTCCAAGAAGTATTGCTGCTTTGAACTTCATGGGTCACTGCCTGTCACTTCTGAACTTACAAGGTTTTAGAAAAAAAACCCCAAGGATATTGAAAGCATTCCAGTCCTGAAAAAAACGTAACAGTAAAAAGCTGAAGGCTTGTGATTCACTCTGAAGAACTGGAAACAGAGATTTCAGCTGGGTCAGCCTCTGGCATGAGGTCTGCAAAAAAGGAGCCAAAACAAGGAATGAGAAACTGGTCGTGCTGTGTCGAAGCAAACAGAAGTACTGGAAGTGATAGGCAGTGTATTTATTTTTGAAGAATATTTCCAGGCAAGTAACCTAGGGCACAAGTAGTAATGCAATCCAAAACAAAGCTAAACAGGTGTTTTATGGCCGTGGAGTCCTCTCCGATACCAAGCAAGTTCACTGTGATACTTGCTGGAGCTGACTGAAGTGACTTGGTTTGTCTTTGCAAGGTTCTTATTTTAATTCTTACACAGATGCCAGTGTCAGTATGATGCTTGCTTTGACATCACACCAGAGGGTAAAACCACTTGAACCTCCTTGTGTTAACACACAGGGGACTTCCAAGGGGATGTTGGTAAAAATTCTACAGAACTGCACTTTTTTTTTCAAATTGTGGTGACAACCACATTTGACTCACACCTCCCACCCCAATTCTGTGAACAAACCTCATCTGAACTTTGAGTTAATTGCCCAGACACAGCTGGTCTGGCTTACAGTGCCACTGCAGATACTTCAAATGGCAGTAATTTCTATAGGAAAAAAGGGATGCTGAATTTTGCTGAACACAACATTTTTTGCCAGCTCGCCCAATCCCAGCATTGCCATTTATGAGAAGCTCTTGCTGAAAGAGTTTGGCACGTTGATGCTCATCTGGTCACAATGCCAAAGGACCTTGGACAACCTTGAAATACTGCCCAAAGACACATCCTCCCCACTACCAAGTCTACAGCTGTTTTGAAACCATTCACCCATAGAGAGGATGCAACTGGCTTCAGCTACACTCTGTGTATATATGGGGCACAGCTGTGGTTTGCTCCATATTCTTCAAGGCCTGGTACATATTTCTCCTTCACCTGTTTTCATAGATCCTGGGAAGACCAGAGAGATCTAAGCGTCAGTGCATCCCCGCTCTCTTAGGAAGCGCAGCAGGCGTGCTTTGTTCTGAGCTCTGAATGTCTGTTCACGTGCAGTCTGAGCTGCATGTCCATGTTGCAGATGGCAAAGGTTACATGTGCAATCCTAGCACCAGAAATGCACAGAAAAGCATTAGAAGCAGGGAAGGACTTTTACGTGCTTTAATCACCTTTATACTCCATCTCCTGATATGTGAACTGGGCATAATGAGATTCTTTGATATGAGACTTGAGCTCTTTGCACATGATCACTCAGTTTGGGAAGACATTGGTAGGTGAAAATCCCCAAGTACTAGTCCAGCAGCTATCCTTACTGAGACGAAGGTAAGAAAAGATAGGAGAAAGAATGTGGGATACTGCAACCTTTGGCCCTAGACTATCTTGCTTAGAGCTATCTGGTTACAGAGGGACAAAGGATAAAGGAGGCAGCAGCACGGTCAGCCCTGATTAACTTGGCTTTCCCCATCTCTTTTAGAACCTTTCCCATTATTTATTTTCATGTCAATTTTGTTGATTAATTATAAATGATGCAATCAAGGCTCCTTCCATTTACGTCTGTTCCAATAACAGAGGTCACTGGCCACCACCCAGGGGACCCTGACTTCTGCCCACCCATCTGTATCTCTGACAGCTTTCTCCCTTCACCCAAACTGATGTGTTGCAACGATGTGGCTCTGCAGAGCAGGACAAGGGAAAAGTCTTTCCCATTTCTCGCCAGCGTAACGCTTCAGAGGAGGGGGGAAAGCACAGCAAGAGGCTTTTAAGGAATGAGCGTGCCAAATGGGATTTCCCAAACTGAAGTTCCACTGGCAGAGAGCCTTTAATGTGAAAAGTGTCCCCCATCACTAAGGATTGTATTCACAAGGATGGAGAGGCCAGCTTAAATGGCTAACTTCTCTACAGAGAGCTGGCAGACTGCTTAGTACAACTCTTTGCTATTCTTTCTGCATGGCACACGACTGGTCACATGGAAATCTTTTTCCTCTGTGGCTGCCTGACAGACCTTTAAAAATAACAGTGTAAACCAAACAATCACCCAACCAACAAAGCAGGAAAGAAAATACTTTCCAGAATGAATAGAAGAAACTCTGCGTTTTGTTTTTTTCTTTCCTTTTGTGAATACCAAAGGACCCCTTGAAGCTCAGCAAATCAGATTGGAGCAGTTTAATGGCATTTGTGCTACTGTGGTGACCCAGGGCTCCAGTAGAGAGAAAGGCTAAGTGGTGTGTAATGCATGTACTCCCTCCCTGCTCAGCTCCTGGCTTGACATGCAGCATGGGGCCATGGCATGTGCAGTGGGACGCTCCCTCTACCTGCACTCTGTCCTGAATTCTCTCCTACTCATGCCAGATGTACAGCTTTCCTCCCAGAGGCTTAGGTGACCGAGGGAGGCATTCAGGAACCTCTGTGTATTGGGTTTGTGTGGCCAGGTTTTGGTGGTGGGGGAGGGAGGAGGAATACAGAGGTGGCTTCTGTGAGAAGCTGCTGGAAGTTTCCCCCATGTCCAGTGTAGCCAATGTCAGCCAGCTCCAAAAAGGAGTGAAATTAAGCCCAGGAAGAAGGAAGGGGCAGATGAAAGGTGTTTTAAGATTTGGTTTTATTTCTCATTATCCTTCTCTGATTTGATCAGTAATAAATTAAATTAATTTCCCCAAGCTGGGATTGTTTTGCCCATGACAGTAGCTGGAGAGTGATCTCTCCCTGTCCTTACCCTGACCCATGAGCCTTTCATTATATTTTCTCTCCCCTGTTGAGCTGAAGAACGGAGTGACAGAGCAACTTTGGTGGGCACTTGGCATTCAACCAGGGTCAGTCCACCACACTGTCCAATTAGCATCAATCAATCAATCAATCAATCATTTTCATGAGCTGTTGGTATCAGCAGATGTGCTCCTGCAGACGCTGACAGGTCTGGCTGTAGGTCAGGCTGTGCAAGCCAGGCACTTCTTATCACCAAAAAGTTTTGGTTTAGATGGGGTAGACTGAAGTCACTGGACCCCACAGCCTTATGATAAGACAGGCCAGGGGTTGCTTGCAAACAAGGTGACTTTGAGAAAAGACACCAGTGTTTAGTAGCACATGGAAAAAGCAAAGGAAGGTTTTATGCTGGAGTGGAGAGGGTCGATGACACAAAACCCCAAATTGCAGCTGGTAACTGGGGCTGTGGTAGGGTGCTGGCTTGTGGTGCTGTGGAGATTAGAGATTCAGGCAAACCAGATCAAAGTAATAGGCAGGGAATTTTATAGGCAACAATCTGATTGGACCTGAGCAGGGATTTATTCATGAAGATCTGGAAATCAAAACAAAACTGAACAGCTTTTTCATTACCCATCTAGCTCCCAGTAGTGACTCATGGCTCTGCAAAAAGCAAGTTTTGAGCACTTTTGCCAGCCTCTGTGAATTAATGTGGACTGACAAAGGTCAGTGGCACAAAAACCAGATGGCTTCACACAGGCTGGGAAAGGAGGTGACCTTAAACCTGAGCAGGACTTAATCCTTTGTCTGACAGTGGAAGCAATGCATTCATTATAACAGTGCTTGGTATCTGTGGGGCTTAAAAGTGCTCTCTGATGTGAAGGATGATCAGATCCAGAGGCCAGGTTTGGTCATCTTCAGGAAACTGGGATTTGGCCCTGTGCTTCCCTGAGATATTTCTGGGTTTACAGACCAGGCTTTTGTGGTGCTCGTAGCCTGCCAAGGGGATGATAAACAGATAAAACTACACAGCAACCTGAGCTCTTAGCATACACACATCAGATTTGTTAACACTTACTTAAAAATTGCCAGCCCCCGAGCAAATAACTTGATACTCTGCTGAATTTGCACAGTCTCCAGCACAGCAAAGTCAGAGCTCTGGTCTAAGGCCAGATCATAACAACGAGTGTTGAGCTCGACAGGCAGAGAGGGGCTTCATTTTGACAGGCAGCCTCTGGCAGAACTCTCCGTAACAGGCTACCAACCCAGCTGTCTCCCTGCCCCTCTGCCTGGGATAAGCTCTCGCTGCCTCTGTGTTAACTTCTGCTGTCAGAGCAGGAGTCTGTTGATAAATCACTGTCTGGGGAATGGAGAGAATCACAGTGCAGACAGAAACACCTTACCCAAATCTCAGCTTAAGGGGTCGAATCTTCTGCCAGTGGAACAGTGGGCACCTTTGATTGCTGCAGCAGGTTCCAGCAGTAAACACAAGGGTCAGAGCTCAGATCACGCTCCTACATTTTCCAGCACAAACCTCTACCTCTTTGTGCAATATATACCATTAAAATGAATCACATGATCTTGGAAGAAGAGAAAAAAGAAGATTGCTGTGATTTTCTTTGAGGGGAGAGGAAAGGGCTGACTACACATCTTCACTTCTGAATAAAATTGCAAGGCAAAAGCACTCACTTTCCCCTTCTTAAGAGACCACACTGTGCCTGCATAGGTATTTTGCAACCTGGGACCTTCAGCCCCACTGCTGTGCCAGGTCCCTTTGCATGCAGGATGGGATCTCACAGCTCACCTATCTCCTCCAACCATCTCTCAGAAGGGGAATGCAAGTCC
The DNA here is from genome assembly GCF_003984885.1 of Neopelma chrysocephalum. NCBI lineage: Eukaryota > Metazoa > Chordata > Aves > Passeriformes > Pipridae > Neopelma > Neopelma chrysocephalum. The sequence goes on from NW_020897809.1 coordinate 7,024,824, forward strand.
ACAGGTCTAGACAATTAAATGGAAGTACAAACTGAGGAGGTGAGTGTACTCCCATGACCCTATTAGAAAGTATTAATGTCACCCGAGGGGGCTAGAAGACAACAGGCTTTGAGGAGGAATCCTGATGGGGAAGGAAGATTGTGTCTTTCTTGAGAAGGATGGAACTGAGCAGATGTGGTCAGTCAATGCAAAGGGCTTAATTTCGAACAATCATCATCATCATCACTACCAACTCCAAATATCAGGGTTTTCTTAGATGAAAAATGATACAACTCGTTTGGTGTCAATAAATCTGACTCCTGACTGAAAAAAGCCCTTAAATATTTCAGCACTTTGGGGCTGACTCATGCTGAGCTTGAAATTCAGAGGTTTGCAGCAAGAAATCCAGCTATACTTGAGCTTAATAAGAAAGAACACAGATAGGATCCTTAGGACCTAAACTGGCTTCTGCAGCCAGTGGGTTGGATTTACAGCATTGCCCCAAACTTTCTTTTTTCTACTACAAATCAGAAAGTACTCCCCATCCTCTCTCATGAAGACAGGAACTTCAGATTCACTGAGGCTTCAAGGCTTCAGCGTTTTCATTCAGGGGCTCACTGGTCTGGGTGTGAGAGCAGGAGCCTGTACATACATAAACAGCACCAAAACAACATCACCTGCCACTGATATTACCTGTGCCTTGAGGGATTGCATTGCATCTGCTAGACTTCTGCGTTGGAGTGTGCCAAGCAGTGCGAAAGGTGATCAGAGATTGTGAAGATGAGGGACAAGATCATGAAGAGAAATGATAAGAGTAAAGGGAATGTCCAATGGTCCACAGGAGGGAAGGAGATAGGGGGAGCCCACCATGAAACCCATTATAATGGGAGACAAATGCTAGAATGGTCTTTGGTTGGGGTGCTGTGGCCAGATCTAGGGACAGTGTACAACGGAGGGATCTAAGATTTGAAAGTGGGACTTCGCTTAGTAGTGACAGGACACGGTGTGAACCAGATCCTGCCTGGGAGGTTAGCAACCAGACAACCACACAGCTCCCTCAGAGGAAAATAACACATCAAAGGGGATGGAACAACTGGCTCCAACAGGCATTTCTTATCTGTGGGAGATGTCTTAACTTCCCATGAAATGTGGAAGCTTTCTCCACCACAAAACTGACCTGCCGAAGAGGATGTTCAGCTCTGCCTTAATGGCATCCAGTGGTTCTGCTGGTTACATGGGGTGGAGAATGATAGGATTATTTGGTTTCTATTTGCCCATGATTTTGCAAGCTGACTTCTCAGATGCAGCTGGGGAAAGCAATAGAGATAAAGGTCCAGCCAGTGAATTCAAAGTAGACATAGATCAACTCAAACATATTGAGGTTCCAAGGAGTATTTGGAACTGTTGTCACTGACCAGGCTTGTGACAATGAATTTTGTACTCTAAGGATCAAATGTTCCCCTCAGTTATATTAAATTTATTTCTCCTCTTGATAAAGCTAAACTTTCCTTTCCTGAGTCAGAACTTTGAGTGAGGGAGAGACAGAGGCAGAGAGAGGATCTGTTACCTAGGGCCAGACTGGAAAGGAGGCAGTAGGAATCTGGATGGGGCTGATACCTCAGATCATACTGAGATTTAATGAGATAAAGAAACAGTGGCATGGACAGCAACAGGATTTGTAAAACTGTGCGTTCTCCCTGCATTTCCTCTTACTTATCCCCTTCCTCCTTGAAAGCTGGGGAGAGAATAAAAAATACAGAAGAGGGGAAAAAAAAAAGGTAGGCCCTTGCAGCAAGAATACGAAAAAAAGAGAGGGAAAGAGAGAAAGGGAGGGCCTGTTGGAGAGCATCTCTTTCCTTTGGGCACCGAAGTGTTCTGACATCAAACCTTCTGTCCTCATTAAGAAGCCCTGTGTCTACCATTGTGACATCTTTATTCGCACACCCCAAGACTTCAAAGACTTCAGGAGATTTCCTTGGTGGGTTTAACATAAAAATATCAGGAGATGAAACAGAGCAAAAGGCAGCCTTGTGCATTCTTGTTTTAATTAGACCTTAGGTGGAGGAAGGGGGGTGAGGAAGGAACAGAATCACCGAGATGCACATTAAGGTGTTAATGCAAACACACACACACATGCACGCACATGCAATCTTGATCACTGGGACTCAACTTCTCTTCTTTCACAAGCCTTTGGAATAGCAAACAGACCCTGAATCTCAGAGTAATGATTTTTTTTCCAACCTCTAAACCAGATCCAAATTCATCTCAGGAATAAGAAAGTGCTGCAGGTGAAATACATGTTTCTGTTGCCTAAACAAAAAGCTTGAAGTGTAACTAATAAAAGGCAAAATTAGGAAAGGGAGCAAAAAAAAAGGCATGGAGGGTAGAGAAGAAGTGAGCTAAGCATTCATTAAATATGAAATGTGGGTCTAGGGAGAACTGTTCCTGTTTTGTAATTTGTCTATTTTTTTTCTTTTGTTAAATAAATTATTTTTCAGTGAATTTCCAAGCCACTTGTTTAGTGCTACTTGAAATTTGCAGTGTGCACTCATTTGGCTTGAGTATGTAGGTGTTACTTGGCTCCAGCAGGATGACACTAACTCTTCATGGTCTGCTCTGACTACTACTGAAATTTCAAAGTGAAAAACCTGGGGGGGTTTAGCAAATATTCTCTCCACTTTTCTAAAATGTTGTCTTTTTTGGTTATCACCTCACCTAGAAACTCATTCCCTTGAATGTTCGTGGGAACCAAAAACCACAATGAATTCCACTGAAATTAATCTGGAGCACTATTAAATGAAAATTTATGAGTCTTTCTTCTCATCCAGTTCTAGGACCAAGGCAGCTTCTTCTTTGCAAAAAGCAACTATCAAATAATAATTAAAAATGTACCTAAAGACAATAAAAGTTTGCCTCTCTTCAGTTGGTCTTGGGCCATCTCTACTAAGCAACAGGGAAACTCCCATCTTCTGGTGCCTGCTTTTCAAGTATTAGAGACCAAATTTCACAGGTTGTCTTTTACTGACATCAGCATTGCTTTCAGCCCACAGGACACGATGTGCTGCTGGGGCCAGGTAGATAGGAAGTGGGGCACTGCTCTCTTTCTGGGTATATTATGCATTTTCTGTAGGTATTCTGCTAATGGAAGCACCCACAGAGACCACAACCCTTCCCCCACCTCCAGCACTGGGGGCTGTCCCCACTGAGGGCACACATAATTCTGGCACATGAACAAGATAACTGCCATCTGCAAAATCTAAGCAGCATTTTATAAACAGCTAAAAACAAAAGGAGAAGCAAAATCTTTCCCCAGCCCTGCTCCTGTATCAGGGCCCAGTAATCTACTCTCAATTACAGCATTATTAACTAAGCCCTACACCTGGCCCTACTCGTTTACAGCTATTCCTGTTGACAATGGCACTGATTAGCTGGTACAGCCGTGAACTGGGTCGATCCCTCCAGTATCTACCACCCTCCTACAATTCACATTTCACAAGCAGCTCTGGTTTGGAGGGAAGGAACGAGTTTTGTTTGCGCAGAAGCAAGATGAGATTCAGGAGACACCAGCAGCAGGAGTGAGCTGCCCCCCTTGCACAGACAACATCCACCCAGGGACAGGGTAATAACTCCCCCAGCAGGTCTGAATTCCAGTTAATTACAGAACCATCTGATAGCTGATAGAATCGAAGCAGATTCACATGCCTGCTCTCACTTAGTAGCCTGTGGCTGCCAGCCAGTGGGAAAAGTGTGGGTATTGATTTGATTATCTTGTTTGTCCACCTAGACTTGCTGGTTGAATCTGCTTTTCCCAGTTCAAATGAAGTGTTTTCCACTGATTAATTAATTTTAATTTGTTTTTGCTTCAAGAGCAAGATTTGGTTTTTATTGACAAGTGAGTACCCATATTCCTTCCCAAGCCACCACAGTTAACAGGTGCCCCCACGCAGCTCAGAGCTAAAGTTCTCCCATTTTTGCTAAAAAGTACTTTGTGTATTGATTAAACCCTCTCCCTTTTGCCTGTATGTTTTTTTTAAAAGACAGAAATGCATCATTCAACAATATGTCTCCTCATGGACTGAGGCAGCCTGTAGTGCTATGGGAGGCTTTGCAGGCCAGGCCCTGGGGTTCCCTCACAGTTTTTCCCTGGGTTCTCTTTGGTGGCCCTGCCACGCTGCTTTTATAGCCAAGGAGGGAGATATCCCCCAGCTGAGCCCCCAGCCCTTGGTTCCTGCAAGCACGGGCTGCCATGCTCGGTGGTGGTGAAAGGGGCAGACAGGGGTAAAAGGCAGAGGAGAAGCTGTTTGGAGAGTGCTTGAGGTTTCACCCCTTTTTGTTTCAATTAGTGCCACCAATGCATTCACTTCAGCCTGGTTCATTAGCAAGTCACACTACATTCTGCCACTAGGGCCAGAGAAATATGAGTATTAAAATGTCTGGCTATCAGTATTTTGCCTAATGCTCCTAAAACACATGAACATGCTTTAAGTGCCAACAGGGCAAGGAAACTGATAGTGAGAGGGAATTTACAGGCTACAACGCCCATGGCTTGGCTCACTCCTGCCAAAGGGATCAGGCTTTGTCAGTGCCAGGAGGCAGCTGTAAAAACTTGAGCTCTTGCTCCACATTAGCAGCGTTTTACAGGGGATTTACAAAGGAAGGAAATAATATTTACCTTTCCAGAAACAGAGGGAAACTTGAGGAGGATGAGATTTTGGAAATGTCTCAGTACAGAGCAGTACCAGAGGCAGGACAGGAACACAGCCCAGCAACCCACAGCTCTTTTGGGACCCATGGCACAGTAAGTGCCATCAGTGAATCAACTCCTTCTATTTTTCCATTTACCCAGAAATGTGAAAAAATGCACAAAAGTCTGTTTTGACCTACCACCTCTTTTCCAGTGCCTTTTCTGGGAAAAGGGAGCTGTGTTTTGTATCCTACCTCCTCAAACAGCAAAGGCAGATGTTGCTGTGATGTTGCCTAAAAACACTGTGCTGCCCAAAACTTTTCATCCCACTGAAAAATTAGCTGCTCAGTTGAAAGGAATAAAGCCAGAAAGAGCTCTCATCCAGCCATGGATATTATCAGCTTGAGATATCATCTGAGTCAAGCAGGGATTGATGGCCAGGTATATTTCTTTACCAGGGATTTCTAAATTGCCCCCAGGCATCCATGCAGATAAGTGTAGAGAGGCAACCTGGGCTAGATGTCTCTTTAGAGGGATGGTGGCTGCTGATGGGCCATGATGCTGCTGGATTCTTGGGTGATGCTATGTTGGGATATCCCCCTGACCTTGGTCTGATCTATCCAAGGCTCCCAGCAGCAGCAAGGCTTACGGCTGCTTCTGTGGGTGCTGTGGGTGCGAGAGACGGGCCGAGGGAATTAGAAAGTTGGAAGATGAGGTGAACAGCAGGGCACAGAAAAAGACAGAAAGATTAATGGCAGGGACACAATCAAAAACAAAAGTTAAAATGGAAATGTTAATCATTTAAAAGAGGGTCTCAGTGGAATTACTTGCTTTATGGCTCAGAATAAAAAATAGAAAGGGGAAAAGAAGGAGGAGAAGTCCCACTAAGAATAATTTAGTGCTTTGTGTAATGAGCTGCCTTTCTTTTTGGTAGTTCCCTCTGGTGTCTTATCACTTACCCTGTGATTGACTGAGTCCTCTCTTTGCCTGCTCCTGCTAAATGGTGATTTGCCATCTGGTAGTCATAATTTTCTTTCTTTCTTTTTTTTTTTATCCTATATTCTTTTGTAATTAGAAAATAAATTACTTTTTTTTTTAAACTGAAAAAGAAACATGTCTAGCATATTACTTACAGATGACAGTTAGTGCGAGCTCAGCAGCAAGGCAGAGGGAAGGGACTTGACTCCTGTCTCGTTTGGACAGATCCCAACTGACATGCCAATGGATGCGTCAGCTTTTCTGTTGAGAGCACTGGGTGCTGAGAGAAGGGCTGGATGAAGCAAGCAGTGGCCAATGACTTTAGTGAGATGAGAAGGCTCACATCTGAGTGAGAATGGGAAAGATGAAGGCCCTGAAGGGCTGGTGCAGCATTATAGCCTGAATCTGCAAGAGGATTGTGTCTCCGTGCTGCTCCTTGCAGCTCCGCAGAGGACCTATATCAGACTTCAGCTTTGCACTGCCACCTCTGTCACCACCAGCTGTAGAGGGAGCCTTGAACCTGCCTGAAATCAGTGTTGTGCTGGTTTAAAAGTTAACCAGCAAGGGAAAATGAACTCAATTCAAAAGAGAGATTTATAAGTCAGAATAACAATTTATTAAAATAATGCAATAAGTACAATTATACAGACAGACAATTGGTTTTAACCCACAAAACCCAAATGTATACCCAGCACCCTGGGATATGAACAAAAGTGGTGTACCTTGGCCCACCCCCGAGTCCAAAGCAAAGGGAGAGTGGATAAACCTGCTGGTGGGAGAGCTGCTGCAGTCTGGTCAGAAGTGGTGATTGCAGTCCAGTCGAGGGTGGTGGTCTCAGTCTGGTTGAACGCGGTGGTCTGCAATCTTCCTCTGGATCCCACGAGAGGGTCCCAAGGCTCTGAAACTCCCAGTTATATACTCTCCAGTTCAGGCGGGAGTGCTCAGTCCCTCCCTCAGAGTAGGGAATTCCATAAAAGGGCATGCGGATGCTCAGTCCCTCTTCCATATAAGGATATCAGAGCGGGGAATTCCATATAAGGATATCAGAGCAGGGAATTCCATAAAAGGGTACAGGAACATCTTCCCACCTTGCAGGCCTCTACTGACAGCAGTTTTTGGGAAATGGCATGGAGGCTATAGAATACACAGCCTTGGGTTACACCCATCCAGGGATGAATTGGTCCCAGCCGTTCTAACCAGGACAAGTGTGCAGGATCTTCTCCACGGAGCCAGCAGACTAACATTGCAAATGCCTAATTGCAACCCCATTTCTCCTCTGCCTGTTGCTGGCCTCTTCTCTGCAGCCTGTGTGCTCACCCCGACTGCCACGCTCTCATTATATCTTTGTACAGCAGCAGCTCTCTCTGCTCTCATTTCAGTTGCCTCCTCAAGGTGCTCCAGTAATTCAAGTGATAAATAATAACAATAATAATGCAGAAGTCGGTTGAATTGAACTTGATTACTCCGTGACTGAGTTTGGGCTTGATTGACTGAAAGCAGCACACATCCCCCGAGTTGTTATCCTGAGAGCCTCATTTTCTCAGTGTGATGTTGCTTCTTGTAGCCTCAAACTGATCGGGCCTTGAGGCCTCTGCCAAAATGCAACCCCATCATTCCCAGAAAGACCCCACTCCAAAGCACTATTTGAATTTATATTTTTGGCACGTCATATGATGAGGCAAGAAAATGACAGGGAAAATATCAATTTCTGTACGGTGCCAACAGAGATGTGTTTTCCCTAGGCAAGTTTACTGTCTTCTGATAGGGAAGGCGTTAGTGTGATGGGGTTTTGAAAGACAGTTTTTTGCTGGTTAAACTGGATGCATCAAGACATTCCTGATTATCTGAACCAGGCCCTGCCTGATTTTACACCACTTGCCTGATGGGTTATATATTTGTATGCATTAAATTGGAAGGAAAGAAGTATAGCCTTTAAAGCAGAAAGGATGTAGTGGACACCCATTGAACTGTTGGATTTCAATCTTTCCCTGACACTACTCCTGCAGGACCCATGAGTGGTACTCCCACTACTGAGCTTCTCTTGGCCCTAACATTGCTCAGGAGAGTCAATGGTGGAGCTGCCTGGCTACCCTCCATCCAAAACTGGGGGCAAAGGGCAGCTGTCCAGGGACAACATTGGTTTTCCTTCCCATCTTATGCTAGGTACACTCTGCTCTGATTCTTGCATCTGTCCCTTGTGTTGATCTGTGCTGTTTTCAAGGGAGATGCTGGTATCAGTGGGCATTTGGCAACATCTGTGGTTGAGCCTAAGGAAGACAAGGAGGAAATGATCTGTGTGAGATGGAGGCTATGTTTTTCTTGGCTTAATGGATGAATGAAGAAAAAGGAGGGAAAGAAAACAACTCATTTTCACTTATTCTCTAAGCCACTGTAGTGCTATAGCCAGGAGCATCTGAGAGACAGAAGGAATTTGAGTAACAAGAAAATGCCGTTGTACAGACCTAATTATAGTGATTGCACCTGTTAGAGAAAACAATAAGCAGTAAAATGAATAAACCTTCCTGGGACTCATTTTATCAATGAAGCGTGACCGTGTGAAAACTCCACAGAGAAAATCTACAATGAAGGCATCAGTGTACTCAGACCACCTCCTTTCCAATCTCCCATCCTGTAATCAGATGAGCAAGGTAACCAGAACAAGCCATGCATTCGTCTGCTGGCTGTACGTAGCTGTACGCAGATGCAGCTGTCCTGTTAATAGGATACCTCCCTGTTTTGGTCATATATTCCCACCCAGGGCATTTAGAGGCATATATATGTGGCTGCAAACTTCTGGTGCTTAGGACAGAACTGTGCACAGGTCTTCAAACCCTTGCAAAATTTGACAGTTATCCGAGGGGTGGTGGAGGAGTCTGTTGATTCTCCTCAGAGTCAGTAGATCAGTCAGGGATACTGCTAAAAACCAGTTCCATCTGTGGTGCTAACAAGCTCTTGGGCACAATCCCAGAGTGACTGGTGTGGAAAGGACTGTGTTTTAAATCTGATAACAAATCATTATTATGCAACATGGTGAAAAAGTGCTCCTGCTCCACTGCCTTCCCACCGCTCGTGGTCCCATAGACCTCATCACATCCCTTCCTCAGGATCCCCAGGATCTACTTGGTGTCTCCTCCTAATGAAGCTGTTCCCTGCTTCTGGCTGTCTTTACCCCTTCTCCCCTGTACCTTTCCAAGCTCCCAATTATAGCTCCTCTGCACTGCAGAAGCACATCTAACACTGAGCTTTGCATGCTTCTGTGCTCAAAGCAGACAAAGAGGATTAGCCTTTATAAAGAGTTAATGCTGGGTTTTTGCATCCAAAGATCTTAGAACAGGGGAAGTATCATTAACAGTGTCTTGTGGATGGCAAAATTGAAGCATGAGGAGATGAAATGAATTTGCTTATTGGATGATTATTCCCTTACTCCATTTGCCTCACATCTCACAGCCCACGTCCTGGGCCAAAGCTCTATTATACGACATACAGCCCAGACAGAGGCAAAGCCAAAGAAACAAGGAATCCTGTGATACTAAATCTCATTTCTTCTTTTCTTTTTCCAAGACCACTGGCATGTACAAAAGGACAAAGAAACATCCCCATCTTTGTAACACGTCTGAGTGACAGCCCTGGTGTCTGCAGTCCTTCGGGCACCCTCTGAATGTGCTGAACAATGACGCCTCCAAAATATTGACCCACCAGAGTGCCTCGGCCCTGACTCGGGGGGGAAAAGATGAGTATGCTCTTTGATGACTGTCACCATTGAAAATCAGGCTGTGTTATTGTCAGCTGGAACAAGAGAGCTCGTAAGAGTCACTTGGTGACGCAAGCTTTGAGTTACCAGCTCCTGGGAGCTGCCTTCTAATCACTGCTGGAGATAATGGTTTTCCTCCACTTCCCAACCTCGTTGGTAAAGGTATCCGTAACTAATTAGTAATAACTTAAACCAGATCTAAAGGAAACTGGACGAATAATTCATGATGAATAATTTATTGGATGAATTTTGCCTCTTTTTCTGTTTGTGAATTTTCTATGCTCGCAGTGTTGATTTCTCTGGCTAATTGGTTGTTTGAAATTGTTTGCTGATGCAAATACTTCTTGGTGTGCTCTTTTCTTTGGGAGAAGTTCATTAAGAGTATCCCCAAACCAAAAGGAATTGACTAATTTTAATTGGTCACAGAGGCCACACGGCATAAATGCATTTTGTGGCATGAATATATATTTCTTCAATTTGCTGATTGAAAGTATTCCTTCGAACTGTTCTTTCCATTCCATTCATAGGATCTTTCTGTGAACATCCCTTCTAGTCAATATGCCTGTTGGCTATTCCTTCTAAAGAAACTCAGATTCCAGAAGACGGTCCAAAGGTACTCTAAATGAATGAACCAGGAAAAGATGTTCAAATGGAACTGGATGTGAAATAACTTATCTGTGGGTAGGAATGTTTGTATTTGTGCACCTGCATAAACACAGATATTGCTCTTTTATTCAAATTGGTTTAAAAGAAACTTGCATTTGCTTACAGTAAAGAGAAAAAAAAAGACACTCAAAATCAAAAACATTTAACTAAACTCTGCCTCTCTTCTAGGCAATGCTGTACTAGTATCCATAGTTCTGTCCCAGATAACATCAACATATGCTAGAGGACATGTATCAGCCACCACAGCATCGCTTTGTGGTCCTAAAGGCTTCAGAAGGGCTGCCTTCAAGAAAAGATGAACTTATGGCTTCTTCCCCTAGCATGAAACTAGAAGCTCACATCCTGTATTGCAACATCTATAACATACAGCAAGCAGCAAAGAGGTTCAGACATGGAGGAGGGAGGGTGAAAACAAGCCACCCAACCCGATAATGAAAAGCAAGCACTTGGCCTTGGTGTGGAGCATTTCAGATAAGTAGTTTAATTGGCAAGCTCTGGTGCTGGAGGGAGGGAAATCTAAGCTAAATTAAAAGATTAAAAAGATATTTTTTCATCAAGTGGCAAAATGGAAGAAGTGGACAAGTCTGCTCAGGAGAAAATGAGCAGGAAGGAACTGTGAATGTTGTGAAAATATATCCATTAGACCTGCCTTATCGAAACGTGCTTTTGCCAAGGATCCAGTCCTGCATCTCCATGGCAACATGGCCTCGTCAACAGAGAAGAAAGTGTTTTTGTCAGGATGGGCCCAAACACGTAAAAGCCATTTCGATTTGGGGGCAACACGATCTTCTTCAATCAATACTGCACACATAGTAATGACTCCTGCCACTTTTTTCATAAATCTCCACTTTCTGCTTTCATTTCCTGTGGTTTGACATCACTGTGAACTGGAACCAGGTTTAAATTTCCTACAATTTTCATCCCCCTCTGCCCTCATCTGCAACACACTGTGCCTCACGCAGCAGCTTTCTCCTTTGTAGCACACTCAATACACAGTGTACTTATAGGTAGGATTAGCCTGGTCTGAAATGTGAAACAGACTTTGAGAAATGCCCCAGTGCCACCATCCACAGATGTAACAGCTGAAATTCTAGTCATGAGTCTGAGATGAGGGGCCAGGCAGAAGATGGGGAATCTTTCTCTCTAGGAGTTACCTCTAATGGGATGCAAAAATAAACGCCTTCAGAATCTTGACTGTCCAAGAAATTGTGGTGTCCTTTCTAGGACATGGCTGATAGGTCTTCTGCCCACACCCTGTGAATAAAAATGGTTTTTCTTCTCCATTTTTTCCTTCATTTCCAGTTTGACAAAGTTCTTCTTGACTGCCAGTTGAGAACGATGAGTTGGTCTTTCCAAATAATCAGCTCAGCAGTTCCACCACAGAAGCCACCACGCGGCCAAAGGGGTTTCTGTGTGCATGCAAGAGTCTGCCAGTGTGTGTGCTGGGGAGGGAGAGATGGAATATGTAGGAAATGTAAATGCCTATCTCTATTTTTCATTTAAATTAGTGGGGTTTAGGCATATAATCCAACATATTGCTTTTAAAATCTCAGCAGTAGGCTGCTAAATGCTTTACTGTGGAATTTACTAAAGAAATGTAAAATATCTTTTTTCATAATAACTACAATCTAACTAGACATAAAGCAATGCCCTTTTTGTTGTTTTATATTCTATTTTACCATTTGTAGAGGGATTTTTGAACGTACCTCCAATTGAGAGAACATATTTAAAACCCATTGAGAAGTGTGATTTTGTGAAAACGGAGGCAAAAACAATTCCATGTTTGGGTTTTTTAGCCAATGCAAACGGAGGAAAGCTCTTTCTCCAGACGGGGTGCTATTGCTTTTGAATGTTACATGAGGGTCAGTGATTCGGATCCTGCCTGTTCCCTGGGGGCTTTTGGGTTTTGAAGAGGGGGCACGTGGTCACTGACGTGTTTGATTCCCAGATGAGTTTCCCAGCCTTGTAAGCACACTCTGCATGTTAGTGTGGCAACCTTTAATGCTGTGGCCAGAGCTTAGAGGAAAGGAGCATAGGGAGGTGTGTTTAAGTTACATTAATGCCAATAAATAAATGGCTTAAGTGTAGAAAGAGGCTGTCATTGCTAAACCACACACAGTTTACAAGTGGATTTGCAAACTCTCAGCTTGAGTCATCCCAGTGAGGCAGGATATTTCCCTATGAGGGGTTGTCATCACTGTATCTGTACAGAATTTGTATCTGTGCCTACCAGACCTCAAATGAACTGCACTTGCTTCATCTACCTGGCATAGGGAGCAGAAACCCCTTAGAAATGAGTGATGATACCATACTGCAGGCAATGATATACTGGGTGGGGTGAAAATAAGGATCTGTGTATTCTCTGTCTGTGTGTCTAACCATCTACTGAGTTGTCTGTCTAGCCACTCATCATAGGTGCTCTGATATACGCTGAGTGGTGGCATCCCCTGAAAGCTGCCAGAGCTGGGAGGGTGCCTGTCAGGTGGTGTACTGAGCAAGGAGACACACAGAAAATGCAAACCAGAATTGCTAGTTTGGTTCCTTCGTTCCTGACCAGAAATTTTCATGGTCATTTGGTGATCTGGATGACTTGCTTTGTTGGTGACTGCAGGAATTGGTAAGAGACTCGATAAGGAGTCAGGCAAAGACACAGTTTTTATGTGCATCCGTGGTTGACACAGGCTCATCCTTTCCAACTACTGACAGAAGAGTCCAGAAAATGGTTCATGGACCGGAAATCATGAGCTGGTGGTACATGATGGTGATTTTTTGGGATTTTTCAAGATTGATTTTTTTTTAAGCTGAATCTCTTCCCATGCTTCTACAATGAAATTAATCTGTTGGAAATGAGTCTGAAATACCACCTGATGGTAACACTAGGAAAAAAAAGAGACCCTTTTCCTCTTGACTTCCCTTTGGATAGGAAAGATGAGAATGGTGGCAACCTTCAGCAAGAGAGCATTTCATTTCCCACACTTTATTTTCTGCTCTTCCTTCTTCTAGAGCAACACATTTCATGCACTTGCTATGCCTGGGGTTTGAAGAGGGACCTCCTCTTACAATAGCCAGATTAGGAGTAGCAAAATGAAGAAAAAAACCCATTTAGCTGCTTTCCCCAGTTTACTGACTTCTCTCATTCAGCCCTGCCTGTGAATTCTTCTGAAATTGCAGAGTTCAAATGAGACCAGGAGCTGTCACTTTACGACAGTTCAATTTCAGTCCATCAACTAAATAAATCTCTTAAATCCTGATTTATGCTGTGTCCCCTCCCCTACTTCTTCACCTGTTCTGGGCAGGTGTAGCCCTTTTTCACTGAGGATAGGCTTTTGACTATCAAATCTGAATATGTTGAATCCTGCAACTATTAATGTCATTGCACCATGGCATGGGGAGGAGGAATAAGGGTTAATGTTTGGGTAAAAGTTGGCTCAAGAGTAGCACATCACAGGGTTTACTCTTTTCAGGGGAAATTCAGGACTTGAGGAGGATGCAGGAGATTGAGTTCAGTCTTTTTGGCTTTGAACTAGTCCCTGCCAGTCCCTCTCAACACAGATGGGCTTGGTGGAAAATACATTCTAAAATCACTGGAATCTGGAGGAAGTTTTTTTCCCTGCCTGCAATCAAATCCAGATATATTAATTAGATGCTGTGCATATGCTTGGCTCATTAAGACAAAAGTTAAGGCAGCCTTTCCTCAGCAGTGAAAGCCATCCTGCTGGAATACTGATTAAAAAGAAACAGGATTGATAGGAGTAGATGAAAAGGAGGTGAGTCTATGAGGTGGACCAATAAGCTGGGAATCAAGATGGCAGGGTTTATTTCTGCCACTAGTTCTTTTTGCTGCCTGGTGAAAGTTTGCAAGCCTGTCGGTGTCTCCATCTCCAAAATGAGAACTGCTTCAAAGTTGTGGTAGTGTTGTCCTTTTTATTTTTTTTTCCTTTTGTGAGAACTTATTAATGTCTAAAAAGCACTTTGGGATCCCAGAATGAAAGGAGCAAAACAAATGCAAAGTATTGTATTGTTTTAATATCTCCCCTATAGACTGGGATGGAGGCACCTTGCCACTCACTTCCTGCAGCTGCAGCCTCTTAAGCAGTTAATATATGCTGCATCTCAACATCTAGGTATGGAGACAGACCCAGACCCTCCCACCCATCATTCACTCCCCCTCTCCTTGTCCTTCCCCTCCCTTGCTCTCCGTTGCATTAATAGCAGAGATGGCATTAAAGTAACTTTATCTCTTTGGTGCACACATATACAAACTCAATGGTGGGAAGTGTTATGAAGCTTATTGCTGAGTGCGTAATGACTGCTTCTTTTTTGGATGAATGAATTCAGTGGGTGACAGGTATGTAATTCATGGCTTTGTAAAAAGCTTTGAGAGGAAGTGTATGAAATGTACTATATAAATGTCAATACACTGCACACTTTAAAGCCTGTGGGTTGAGTCATAGGGAGGGTAGATTTAAGGGGGAGATCATAAATAGCAGGAGAACAGCTGGTTTCTCTGGGTAATGATGACTGAAGATCTGAGTGGTGACTGCTTAAACACACCCACTCGGTAGAGGTGCTTACACAGACCTCTTTTCCACAGTATCCAAGCACCTCACACTCTGTAATGCATTTATTCTACAAACAGGAGAGGATATTATCTCAGCTATGCGGGGAGGATGCAAAGGCATGCACAGTTTGGGTGTCTCTGTGGGAAGGAAAGCGGGGCTGAGAAGCTCAGGTAGAGAGGGACTCCAGCCCACCCTAACCCCCCAGCCCCGAAGCATTGCCCCTCCAGACGTGGTTCCCGTTGTGGTGCCACCTGAGCTGAGCACAAACGGGAGCGTTGGTATGATCCTGTACCCCACAGCAAGTCCTCTCTGCACTCCCAGCACTGGTGGTGTCCCCTGCCTCCCCTTACACTGACGGGGAGAGCCTGGTCCTCAAGGGATGGGGACACTGACCCTTCTGCTGCACAGACAGTAAATATAGACTGGCCTCTGTGCAAGGGAGCTCATTTTTCCCAATCTGTAACATCTACCTTGGAAAATAAGGGCTGACAAGGCAGCATTCAGTGAACTCAAAATAATGCCTGTGGGTGCCAAGGTCTGATAAGAGGTTCATATTTTTGTGACCGTGAACTTCCTGCAGCAGCCATCTCAGCCATTAATTGTTTCCCTGTAGCATTTTTGTTATATATATGGAGTAATGCCTGAGGGAGCTATGTAAAAGAGCTTTTGGGACTCTTGATTCCCTTGTCTGACTTGGAAAACCCCAGCCCCAGTATTTATCACCAATTAACGTCTTTGCATGGCTGATACTTGTAAAGTGTTTTCTTGGCTGAACAAGCACTGTTTTGTCCAGAAATAGGATGGAGATATATAAGAAAATTACCAGCAAAGGCAACAAGTTACCATGCATCAGCAGATGATGCAAAAATATGAAGTATTTCAAAGTAGTTCACTGCTTTTCTTACCTCTCTCTCTGCAGATTACACTGCCTAATTACACTGTCACAGAGGGAGAGCACATGAGAGAGAGACTACACGTCCCTTTCTTCAAACACTGGGCGAGAACAGACACTGAAAACCTCCAGTTTTACTCATTAAAGTGTGTATATCCACTCGGGTCTAATCTGGAGAGAGGCTTCCTCGTCACGCCGGTTTAACTTATCTCTGCCCTTTGGTTGTATCTTTGTACAGTGCCCAGCACAGCAAGTGCCAGCACAGACCAGGATGCCTGTGGGCTCCTGCAAGGCATCCAGCTGTAGTATTAACCCTGCCCATGGCTTCCTGCGCTGCGATCATGGTCTGCTGTAACCTGAGTGAGTGCCTGCAATTAAACCTGGAGAAATAGTGCCCTGGCTTTTATGAGCAGCTCCACAAGCAACAGAGGGGACTGATGAAAAGGATTTATTTAGTTTCTCGAGGAGCTGGGTATGTTAAATGTTGTGACTTTTTAAGGCTCACTGTAACAGAGGCCATAAACAATGTGTAGTCGTAGAAACCAACTAAACAAAAGTCTCTAAATCCCAACCATGTGAGTGAGAGCTCAGGACGGTTTCTTGGCAAGTGCATCTGTTCTTTACAGTGCAAAATGTGTGAAACACAACTCGTTCTGACAAAACCTCTGCTCCTCCTGTAGACAACAGTTGCCTCAGGTACCTACAGTGTGGTACCTCCACTGCTAGAGGTGAGCATCCTGAGATCCTGCGTGGCAGGGTTGTCTGCAAAACAGAGGACTGAGGCACAGAAACACCATAACTGACATTTATGGGAGTATTTAGACCTCTGAGTCTTGCATCAGGATGAGCTTGAGCACTGGCTTGGAAGACCAAACCAAAACAACATATGATTTTTACTATTGTGCCTTCAGGTTTGCTACTGCACACACCTAGAGAGGACAGTGCATGGACTCACCAGTCAGTGTGAAGACATCTCAGCTCAAAGGCACCTGGCTCAAGGAGGAGGACTGAGCTGTGAAGGCTGGCCAGGGCCCTGGAAGAGTCTGGGCAAGACAGACTCCATTGTATCATGATGTGGTGACTGAGCACAGGGAACATGTGCTGGGACAGCTGCCAGCAGTTAGGGGTTAAAGGCAGTGTGTTTGTGCCATCTCCCCACAGCCCTCACCCAGGCAGACCGCAGCAGGTATTACTGCTATCAATCTCTGTCATTAGTTCAAGTGGCAGAGGTCAGTGTGTTGAATTGAAAGTGAACCAAAAAGGAGGGAGAAAATGGTACTAAATGATGGGATTTTTTTTTCTTTTTCTGTTTGATGAATGAAATCGCATGATCAAACTGATTCAAAAAGCATCCTTAGCATGGTAGTAGTGATACTCTCACACCCAGAGGTGTCATGCCCCTGCTCTGCACTTTACCCACCTCTAATAACAGCGCTCACCTGCACCTTCACCTTGCCTGACACCTCCTGTGCACAGGTAAGCTACCATTCCGTTGGGGATGACCCAGCCCTATGTTTTTTTCCCTCCCATCTTCACTTTGTGGCCCAGTGACTCATTTATTGCTTTCTCTGTCCTGCACTTAATACCAGTTGTAAATTTCCTCATGGGCTTTTTTCCTACAGTCATCCTCACCTTGGGGCCTCTCAAAGATTAGATTATCTTCCTACATTTGTGCATGTCTGTGGCAGAGCTGCAGGAAGAGCTCCCAGCGTGGGATCCATCCAGGGAAAGGTTGAGCACCATTTTCTTCTCCCTTACTTAGAGATGCTGAGTAATGCAGGGAATCAGATTTTAAGAGGCATTGCATTTTCTGCTTTCCCTGCACTCAGCATCCTTCTTGGCTATGAATGAATATATAATTTTGGGGGTAAAAGAGTGCAATCTTGCTTCATGAATCTTTATTCTTCTCTATTCTTTATAAATCTTTACTCTGCCCTATTTTTACTTCCCTTTTCTATCTTTTTTTTTTGCAACAGTGCTTTCTTTCTTTTCCTCCTGTCTTCTTTTTTTCCCCCCACTTTTTTTTTGTCTTTATCTTTTTTTTCTTCTGCTGCCCTCCCAGCTTTTCATTACTGTCATCTTTTTTCCCAGCCACTGAGCCCTTGATGTTGTTCTAATTGACAGACGGGGTTTAAAAGCACATTCGAAAGCGCCTGTCTTTTTAAATAGACTCCTGTCTCATCAAAAGATGTACAGCAACATTCCATTAGAGCACATCATTTGAAAATAGATTGGGCTTTTAGCAACTGCACTCATATTTTTATAGTTAGGCTGTTCTGCTGGGATCATCCCTCCCCCTTACCAGCCCCCATCATCTCCTCTTATGTGGAGGGAAGGGGGAAAAGATACATTAAATAGAGATTAATGAATACATGGTTTTGTTTGGGTTTTCACCTCTATGAAGCTCTTGAGTGCTTGTTCTGCCTGTTTATTTCTCATGGCCACAGCATAGAAAGTTTTGGAATGAAAATGGAGATGCAAAATGCATACGTGCTGACGTAAATAAAGACATGGCTGAAGAGCAGCAAAAAAATGGCTCTTGTTGCACTGTGTTGTCTGGTATTTCATGAACAGGGATTTAGTCATGGCTTTCTCAACCATTTTGCGTACAGGGAACTAAGATCCTGTTCTGAAGTAAGGCAGACCAGAAAGTGGTCACTGAGAGACGGCTCTGCCCCACAGCCATGTCCACACGAGCTTTTAAATAAGATCTCTTGAATACCAGTAATATGGTAATTTGTCAGCTCTAGCAAGGCAGCCTCAGGAGCAGCTGAAGAGGCTGTGTTGGGACAGCAGAGTTCTGGAAAGGGGGACTGGACTGGTGAGGAACCCCTGAACCTGCTTTGACCTTTGTCAATTGAAAGCCAGGTTGGCCACAACTGCTGTGGCTGTTGAGTTGTGTAGGGATGGAAAGGCAAGATCCAAACCCACCAGTGAACCCAGTCTTTGGGCCTTGCCATATGTGTGATGTTGTTCAGTGTCCTTTTACCTGTGCAACCTCTTCAGGAGCTCTGATCTTGGGCTGGGTATGGCAGCAAGTAGGCAGAACTTAGGTGTCCTAACAAGAGAGAGTGAAATGTCTGGAGGAATTAGGAGCCAGGGAGGGTGCAGAAATCATGGGTATGTCCTGGTGAGATAGAGAACTGAGCCAAGTCTGCACTTTCCTCCCATCTTCTTCTGGACAGCTATGAATATCTGCTACAATGTGCATTTTTCCTTATTGCTTGGAGTGATGGTTCTGCTCAGTTTCAAAGAAGATGAAAACGGAAAAGGTCTTGCAAAGGTCTATTAGATTATGTAGTTCCTTCCGTTACCTCTGCAACCCCTCCAAATATTGTATAATGATAATTATTGTGTTCCTGAAATTGCTGAAGTTTAATTACTGTCTACTTGGTAATCATATTGAGATGCACCACTGTACTTTATGAGGCCATCATTTATGAGCTACAGTTACGTGCTGTTAAACGTCAGGGCTACTTCAGTCACAACCAACACAACACAGCAATTGCTCTCACCTGAGCCCAGGGGCCACTATTGTTTTACATTCAGAAGAAAACTGGCCCAGACTCTTATAAATTGGATCCAATTTTAACTGTAAGTCTGCTAGAAGTGCTTAGACCTGGACATGTAGCATGGACCAAGAAACAAAGACAGGATCCCCTTTCTGGAGTCAGAGATGGCTTTCCTCCACAGGCAGGGGCATTCAGAGAGCATGGCACCCATCTCTGCAGCATGTGCAGCAATTGTTTGCTCCCAAATACTCGCATCTTGAAAACGTCCATTATCTTAGAACTCTGCTGAGGGAAAGAGGATTTGCCAGTTCTCACTTGTGAATGAGATGGATATGCAGGGTGTTTATTTACTGTTTTTTCAGTATCCCAAGGATCTGCCTTTATACAGACTATCCCTTCAGTCACAAACCAGTGTGTTCACAGCTCCTCAATGTTTCACCCAGATGTGTCAGTGAAAAACATCATTTACCTTAGGGGCTAAGCTCTTCTCTTCTTCCCAAGCATAGGTAGTCAAAAGCTATTCCTGTTCTAAGGCCAGCATTGATGAGTAGCTGGGACTTAATTATCCTCTCTCTCCACACCCCTGTTGAAGTTATTCACTCTTGCTATGCCACCATTAAGTCCAAGACAGAGGCAATAGGTAGTTTTCAGTCCCCACAAAGTAGGAGCTCAATGCTTCCTTTTTGCTTTCCATGTCCCTGTTTCACGTGTCGTAATGATAATCTCTGTTGCTTTGTTGGATCCTCACAATAAACGGCTTCTCAGATTGATTAAAACCTCTCCACTTGGCTCTGGCTGTGCATCGATTTTAGCTGCTGCTTGTTGCTTTGTGTACAACACATCATAGAAATCAGAGGTGGGAAAGACCTATTAGGTATCAACTTGAATGTCGGAGTCTCCCCACCCCCATCAGTCATCCACAATCTAGCAGGAGATTATTCATTGCAGCGTATTGTGGCAATTCTTCCCAATCCTTTCTCAAATGGCCTTTCTCTTTCCCCCACAAGACTCAGCCACACCTAACTACAGTGCTAGCATGAGTAGGGAAGCTGGTTCCCTGGTTCCTGGCCTATTGCTCCTCTCTGCTCAGTACAGAATGTCTCACTGGAGCCCTCTAAATAAAGATGCTTCCTTGGGGTTCTCTCCTCTCAAAGGAAGACACAAACAAGCCAGGCTGTGAAGCTAATGGGTGTTTCTGTAACTCTCAAGCAGGATGCCTACATTCATATAAAGAGTATTCCACCCCCTTTTCGAGAATCAGTTTTCCTGCAGAGGTGAATAAGTGGGTTCAGAGGATTTATCTTTGTTGAAGATGGGACTGTTGTCACCAGCTCACCCTCCAAGTTTTCATTTCGCCAGAGCAATTCCTCTCTGATTGCAGGTATTTCCAGTATTTGAATACTTGGTCAAAGGTTGGACTCGATGATCCTGGAAGTCTTTTCCAACCTCAATAGTTCTGTATGTGGGAGCTTGAACCCTTTTAAGCCACTGGCTTAAAGGTTGTTTCATTTTCTGCCTTCCAACCTGACCCTTGGCTACTTCAACAGGATGGACCTCTCAGAGGAGCTGTGGGGACTCTTAAGAGGGAAGCGGGGTGGTCTGTGCCCTGTGATAACCATATCTTATCACACACACAGATCAGAGACCTCCCTGCAGCCCATCGATTTACGGGGGGATATTTTCAAGCATAATGCAATAGAAGCAGCCCTACAGAAGAAGTAAATATCTCTCTGCTTGTTTAGTTCCCCAAGGCAGCTCACGGGAGGGTGAGTGTTGTACAGAGGCAAGGACTGCAGTGCACGGCTGGGAGCAGGAGGTGCAGGTGAGGCATCCAGTTGTTGGTTGCACAATAAAACCCAATCTGTGACTAACAGGCAGGAAGAAGGGATAAGGCAGCTGGCAGACAACTTTTACATCTCCTTATTCCCAAAAGTGTTGAGCAGCTCTTGGCTTGGCCCAGAATATTTTCCATTTCTATTGCCAGTAATGTGCAGAACAATGGAGAATCATCCTTTGTTTTCTGCATTTCTTTTGAAAAAATAAAGAGTTTCTGTGGACACATTAAATGGGCTGGATTCAGCCAGCACATAATCCACCCTTGCTCCCACTATCTCATGTTTCCCACCGTCTGGCTCTAAGCCTACAGAGGCATCCAGCTAAGAGAAAATAGACACTGCCTGTGTCCACATCAGGAGGGACAGGTGTCTCCTGCAGTGAGACCTACAAGGCTGACTGTCCATCCTGGAGACCTACCAGAAGAAACTGTGGCTCCTACACAACCTACAACCCAGGTTTCCTTCCTAACAACAGTGTGGTGCAGGGATGAGAGGAGCACCAGGCTGGCTAGGGATATGAATTCAGGAGGTGTCTGGGGTCTGCCCTGGAGATCAGGCTCATGGAGAGCACTGCAGAGACACAGAAACTGGGATGGATGTGGGACAGAGAGGGAAAAGAAATTCAGTGATGTAACCCACCTGTAAGAGGAGCACTAATTCCCTAGAGAGGCAAGGGGCTGTGGCTGGAGAGATAGCAGGCAAGAATTCCACCAAGACTCTTTATTCATCTTATTTCCAGACTAATACCCAGACCTTCATGCTTGCTGTGATTGCTGCTTTTCTGAAGTCAGCTCTATTAACATTGGTGCTTGTGTTGTACTGGAATAGAAAAGGGGGAGAGCAGGTGGAGGAGAACAGTCAATTTTTTTTTGTGGACGTGCTGTGTTTCACCATCACCCACTGTCCTTACTATTGCAACCCTTCCATCTCAAAACCTGCCACACTAAGCTGCTCAAAGCCCTAAGAACCATCACCAATTCCTTCACGTGAAAACCATACTGGCTCCCACAAGGGTGGGAGACCTGAACAAACGGGCGAATGAAGGGGCACCATTCCTCACTTTTCCAGGGACAACAGCCAAACCTGCCCCAACCACTTTAAAACCTTCTTTGCAGACTCTGAGAAGTGAGTTTTCAGAGCATTGGAGGAGGGGCTAGTAGTGCTTCTCTCCTTTATTTCCCCTGTGCTGGTGAGCTACACATGAAAGCAACATGAACCCAGGAAAAGTGTGGGTTCAGCACAGACTTCAGCAGAATTCCTGGCCGTTTTCTCTGCTATCCCAACAGGAGAGCAAAACTTTTCTTTTATCTCACTGTGCATGGCTTTACATGTGTACTGTAAAACCACTGTGTTATTGCTTAAAAAGTTTGAGGAAGCTTGGTAAAATTTCCTCAAGCCTTTCTTTAAGGCCATGTCGACATGTCTTAGCTAGAATTAGGCTGTTGGCTGGTAACTTGTTTACTGATGATAGTTTCCACAAATAACTACGTATTTCACAAGTTTGCTTATCATTTCAGAAACACCCACCCTGTTCCCCAAAAAATATTTCCACCTCTGGCTACAGAAAGGGTTGATATGATCCTCAGCACAATGTAGGGCAATGAAATCGCTGGTGAGGAGAGAGGGTTGAGCAAAGCAGGGTATGCAAGGTGGAAATGCAAGAGACTTTGGGGAAGAGCAGCCATTGACAAAATTGGGTGGACATTTCTGAGAGGTGGTGGGAGCTGGGAATCATTTTTGTTCACTGTTCTTTCTTCTTATTAGCAACAGTCTACACCCACATAAGGAAAATCAATAAATTAGACTGCTTCTGGGAGATAGCAGGCTTGGTATCTCTGCCAGTCACTGTCTGGCTGTGTGACCAGAGGCACTCAGCCATAGCAAATTTCTCTTCTGCTTTCCTATAAGAAAGGAGGCAGAGGGAGGCTATAAAGCATGTTGGGAACTGCAGATGAAAAACACTAGCAGATCAGAGCTGGACTCAGTCTCTCTGATAATTCATCAAGAATGATTATAGTTACTTGAAACATGGTCTACTGGTTCACAGACAACCTTAATTTTTGTTTGCATCTCTTTTTGGTATTTTTCCAAAATAACTTTCTTTTAGATAGTGATGTTTTCAAGTAATCTTCTAGCTTTGCATGGTGTTTTCCTAAGTAGCTTTATAAAAAACATTAAAAAGAAAAAAAAAAAAGCATTGATACCTACCTGGCCAATTGGGAGAGTTGTAAATTTTAGATTCCTTGCACAGATTCCCTGTCCTAAAGTTATCCTAGTTATTGACAGCAGTAGGGTTATCATCTTTATTGGGAGCCACTGCTGTTATTGTTCTATTTCAAAGTTTCCTTGGACAGCTTTAGGCTCCTCTTCTGCCACCCAGCTCTTCAAGGGCTCTGCTTTCCTTTTTCCCCATCCTTGTCCTCTCTTTAACAGTCTAAGGGCCAAGGCACTAAGCCATGCTTAAACCCAAATTTCAGCTACTTTAGCAGCTGAACTACAAGATATTCCCACTAAAGGTTTGCACACTGAGACTTCTCTGAGATTTTTCTGATTGCGCATGAATTGGCATCAGACCAAACCTTTCCAAGAACCCCCTGTCAAAATTTGAGGTCTACCCTCCAAAATGGTGGGGGATGAGAGCCTGGGTTTGAGATTGCAGCCAAATCCACACAGAGGCCCCAGTTTTCTCTATGTCAATGATAGTTACCATCCTCTGATAGACAACACACAGACAAACCAGTGAGGTCCCTTCCTAGGATTGAAGACCATTAATAAACCTTTATGTTTGTGAGACCTTCAGGTGGGCCACAATATATATAAAGTGAGAAGCCTTGTTCCAACAGATATTACAGACACTTCCTCTAGAAGATGAAGGTCTGTGTTTGATCTTCAGTAATAAGTACAGAAAAGGACTTTGCTCCTTGCTGGACCTAGTGCTATTTTAATGAAATTCAGTTCATTACAGTTTAAATATGAAGACTTATTGGAAGATCAAATTTTGCATATAATGCCCTAGTCTGACAGTAATGTATTTGCCATATAGTCAAACAAAAAGGTTAGGGAAAAGCTCCAATTTCTAGGTAACTATACAAGCATAAAAATAATAATTTAGTGGGTTTGGACAGGGTATTTTTTACTTTTCATTCACTTGACTCTAAAGTAGCCTCAGCTTAAGAAATTAAATTTGACAGGCGATTAGTCCATAATGTAGTGCAATCACTTCTGGTATTTGAAGGCAAAATTGAAAACAGGCTAGGTGCTTAATTTCAAAATGTCTGTCTCAGATGTGATGGGTAAGAACTTCGTTTTTTTGGCATCAAGAGCAAGTGACTTGCAGAACAGGCTGGTCTTATACCAACAGGCAAGATAGGCTAGGTGAGGCTAGCTGGGCATATACAGTGGTAACCAGCATGGGTTTGCTTTTACCTACTAGGAAGTTTATTGCTACTTCTCTGTTTGGTAAGTGAACTCACATTCTTCAGAACAGATGATAAAGTCCAAATCTCCAGCTTTTATTATTCTGCAGTAAGTTGTTTTCTGCCCCAAATGCTCCTTTTACAGCAACAGAGTCTGAAATGGGCACTTGGGGAACTAGATCCTGAATTGTGACTTATATAGGTGTTTCCAAACTGCTCCATTACCAGTCTGAACTTTGCATCTGCCCTCTTGTGCCTATGAAATAAAAAGGGAAGGGATGGAGGTAGCTACAAAATCATTTCAGATTCACATTCCAGGCAGGTATCCTGCTGCTTTGGAGTATTGCTCCACTGGCTGTGAAATGCCCTCACCGCAATGCAGAATTGTCACCACAGGCTGCAGAGAGCCATCCCCAGCAGAGACCAGTCTCTCTTTTCCTCTGTATCTTTCCCTCATGGGCAAATGACTTATGAACTCTGTTTTGTGATGGCTGTAATTCACAGAGAAATTCCTGGGCACGACATGTGTCCCTGAACAGGGAAATGTGGTGTGCTGCATGTGATGAGGAGGACAGGACGATGGAGAAGACAGGATATTCTCCGACACAAGGACTGAATAAAGTGCAGTGAAATGTTCACCCACAGCAAGGACTGTTCACGGGGTAGCGGGGGACAAAGAGACCCCAGAGCACTCAGCTCTCCTGCTACACTCCTGAGCTATTTTGAAGGGCCTCAGCTATGAATACTGGCCCTCAGACTAGGAATTCATGGTTCAGATGTCAGATGAATCTTCCCTACCAAATCAGACAAAAGTACAGTTTAGGGCCCAGTTGGCTTCATGAAGCTTCAGTTGGCCTATTGGGAAGAGCAGCCAGTGCTTTCCCCTGCAAAGATTTCCATGAAGCAATATGAAGCTGCTTTTGATGTAAAGTCACCCCTCAACAGCACCTCCAGGACAGTTTGGGATAGGGAAGCAGTAAATGTCATGCAGCACATGTGATACCTTTCATCACACGGATGAAATCCAGGAACTTGGAGAGAGCTCAAAAGTAACAACACCCCTTATCTCTTAAATGAGCAGAGCTCTTCTCTCTTTGGATTTTCAGGCCACGTAGAAGCTGGACTGAATCTTCACTTTTCAGAGTTTTCTGAGTTTCTTCTCTTTTGGCAGGAAAACACCCAGGAAAGGAGACAAGAGCTTTTCACGGTACTGGGACCAACTCCAACAACCAGTAAGAGGGACTATTTTATTGCTTTCAGTCAAAAATCCTCCCTCCCTGCTCTGCTGTCCATGCAACAGGCTAAAACCAGCCTGCAGCTCCCAGTGCCCTCCTGGAGCGACTGCATGTCTGTGCATGGAAATATTCTCCACCTAGAGCATGAATTCCTCACTGCATAGGAAAGTATTTAATGTCTGATATAAATTGTTAACTTAGTGACTATCTGGATGCAGTTACCAGCATAGGATAATTAAGGTTTTTTTTTTTCCCATGCCAGCTTTACCTAGTAAACGCTCATAACACTAAGGGCCTTTTTTATCATCCATATTTTGACATAATCATTTTGTGTGCTCCTCAAATGCCACTGCTGAGCTGTTGACTCATCTCAGGCAGTTGATGCAACAACAGTAGAGAAAGATAAATATACTGATACTCACTGCAGAGGTAAATCCCTTCTGTCCCGTCATGTCCAGTCCTCACTCAGGCACCGGCTCTTACCTCCAGCGAGTTTTTCAGCTGAAATTTGCAGAAGAAACCCGACAGCAAAGTATACAAGGACACATGCAAGATGCAAACTTAGAGTTGCTTTTCTGATGACCAGCTCCAAGAGGGATTAAATCTCTGCCCTCAGCAGTCCTAAGGGGAGGAGAGTCAAAGCCTTATTCCTTCTTTTCTTGGTCATAGTTACAAAGGCCATCTCGAAATTTTCTGTGTACCTCACCTGTGAGGGATGAGGCTTCAGACAGAGTCAGGAGCAGATACAATTCACCTGTAGACCCCAAGGTACCCATCCAACACCTGAGTCCCAACTACCTCAACCAAAAAGCATAAATTAACCTCATTTTCCAGCTGGACCCATCCTAGGGTGCCTTGCAGGGGCCACTCCACCTTGATCAGATTGATGCTCCTATGAGACAGATGGGAAGTGAGAGGACAGCCTGGTGAACTCTTCAGCTTTTACTGACTTCCCTACACCAATCTCTTAGCTATTTTAATTCCCCTTTAAAGACAACAAAGGGAGGGCTTTTAGCTCAGCGGGCTCATCTGAAATCCCAGTAAAGTGACTGAAACTCTATCTTAATATTCTCTGTGACTGCTGGTTCTGCTGGCTAGCTTCTGACTTTCATGGCTCTTGGGTTACTTTCTTTTTACTAAATGCATGTGCTTGTTTCTCCTCCAGAACAACAGACAGACAGATGGCTGTGATGATTTTGTTAGGCCAAAGTATTCTTGGCTGCATTCCCCAAATGAGTGATGTGGTGATAACTTAGTGGTGTTTCCTCACTACTCCAATGCTAAGCAGGGAGGAAAAATGAGAGGGATTTATGAAGGGGTAGAGGAAGGGGAAAGTCAGATAATAACAAGATTGGGGAAATATTAACAGCAAGGAAGACTTTTGACAGAGTTTTTCCTTCAGTAACCTCAGCTGAGCTCATCCTAGCTTCTGGGAAATTTTAAAACAATAGGTTGTGTGTGTGTGTGTTTAAACAACAGCTTGGTTGATAAACATGTCCAGATTTTTTCTTTCTTTTTACAAATGCCATTAAAAATTGGGAGTGAAAAAGCAGCTTAGAGATGACATTTCAAAGGGGGCTGGGGGTGGAAAGAAATTGCAAGGTAAACAGGACATTTTCTATCTTCCCCCTACCTCCAGCCTGTGTGCAAGGAAAGATAACAGCAGCAGGAGAAAGAAAAGTCTGCCATGGAATTTAGCTCTTCTTTTTTCTCTAGTAACAGGGAGAGAGGGAGAGACCACATGTGCTTCTGAGGCATCTCTGTCTGCTTTGAACCTTATCAACAGGGACTGTGCAATGCAGTTTCTCTTTCTCCCTCTCTTCTAACTTTTGAAGCAAAACACTTACGTGCAAGGAATGTCAGAGCAACTGACAGCCAGGAAGATAGAAGAGAAAGCCAAGGAGTAGGGAGGAGGGGGCTATTGGTTCCCCTCCTCCTCCTCTCTTTTTTTTTCTTTTTATTTTCTTTCCCTGTTTTTTTTCTTTGATTAAAGAAAGAAGGAAAGAAGAGAACAGTGCAGAGATGTCTTTCCCACCCGTCCCTTAACAAGTCTCAAGAGCA
Organism: Neopelma chrysocephalum; assembly: GCF_003984885.1. Classification (NCBI taxonomy): domain Eukaryota; kingdom Metazoa; phylum Chordata; class Aves; order Passeriformes; family Pipridae; genus Neopelma; species Neopelma chrysocephalum. Next base: position 7,052,395 of record NW_020897809.1, read on the forward strand.
TGGCCTGTGTTGAGTCAAGCAGATTGTTAAGGGAGAATGGCTGTCAATGGGATCTCAAAGATGCAATTCTTTTTTTTAGGAATAAAGGAAAGAGAAAAGGTCTCTTGTCATGGCTGCTTGCTGTTTGTGAAATGTTTTGCCTCTGTGAGACCTACAGGGAATCTGGGAGCGTGTTGAATCCGTTGATCTCCCACATTTGGTTTGGAAGGGATCCCTTGCCACATACCTTTGCAAGTAGAGACAGTCCATATATGAATCACTACTCCCTGTTTTTCACATTTATATACTCTATTAATAGGCATTCAGAGAGATATCTTAATGTGGCAGGTAGCTCTGAAATAGGAAAGGAGAGGCTGCTGTTTGCCAGGGAGCCATAGGATGGTGGGCATACCTGAAAGGCAGGCCAGAATTACGAGTTTGGAGTAGGAGCTGAGCTCTGCTTGGATCCAAGAAAGGGTTCTTGGTATCTTGCACCAAGCTTTCATTCTGCCCTGGCAGAGTTTGAATGAGTTAGGCAGCAGTTCAAGTCAAAATCCCAAACCTGGGCTTGGAGGAAGCTTGGAGCCAGATCTGAGCTGTTGCAGATGGTCCCTCTATATATAATGAGGTCAATGGAAACATCTGATCTCAATACCCTTGAACTTCTGAAGCAGGGCATGAATTTGAGCCCAGGAATATGGGATCATCTGGACTGTGTAGTGGTGTCTGCCAATTGCTTTTCTTTCCTGGCAGGCTTGATGGGTCCCAGCCATACTGTTGAGTTTCCTTTAGATGCTTCAGGTATAAACCTAAAGAAAAGGAGCCTTTCTGGACAGCCTTTTCCCCCAGGCACTTCGTAATTCATGCCTCTTTTCAGGAGAGGAACAAAAGATGAAAGGAGTGGATGACTTGTTAATCATCTCTTATTTTAATGACAAAGAAGGGGTTAGAAGCATTGAAAGGATTGTCCTTTCTTGAAGCCCAGTTTCCACACGTGTGAAACTGGGCAATGGAAAGTGCATTTCTTCTGAGTTCAGTCAGGGTCACCAAAAATGCCAAACACCCGGTTTTATTCCCCTTTTAACATGACACCTTACTCTGCTTAGGAATCGCTACACAGTAATGATGAGGAAGGTGTAAAAACTCTCAAGGTTAAATGATGACTGTGGTTGTGAGGCCAGGATGAAATCGCTGGCACCAGTGGTCCTACAGGTCAGCTGTTGCATGATGGGACTGAGCATCCAATCTAATTTATCAGCTACCTCCTGAAAAATGACAAAATCTACTACTGGGCTTGCACTACTGTTATTAGAGAGCAGCATGTGTGTAGAATAGATAAACCGAGGTAGAAGCAGTTTGGAAGATGAGAGTATTACTTCCACTAAAACAGAGCAACCCTGGAAGACTACAGCCCCCTCCAGTGACACAGCAGAGAAGGGAAGTGAATGTACATCCAAGATGTTGAGAGAGATGCTGTCCATCACCAGGTGAGCAGAGAAAATACGGACATGGCACGTGTCTCAAGGGTTTGAAGGTGGGTAGAAGGGAAGCTTCGGAGCAGGGGAATGGGGAGGTTGTTGCAGGGAACCCTATCAGGCAGTGCTTGCTGCAGGAATGCAAGAACAGGTGGCTTCTTTCATTCCGCAGGAAGAAGTGAGAAAAGTGCTTTTGATCCTTCAGGGGGTACCAGGCTCCTGTTGGGTCATTTGAAGTCTATTTATGGTATTGCTTATACTACATCACAGCTTTCACTCAATCTGTGTCCCCAAATGCTGTTCATAGAAAAAAAAAGGAATTCAAGAGCGGGAGGTGTTTGGAATGATGGAGAGGGAGGGCATGGACTGCATGCTATGTTCAGCTGTGAGACATCTAGAAATGGAGGGAGGTGGAAATTGGGGTGGGGAAAGACCCAGTCAAATGAAGGTGGGGGGGAGACCAGCTGTTAGAGGCAGATGCAGGGGGACAACACCAGCCCAAGTGCCACCCAGAAGTTCATCTCAGGCCAGGTTTCAAGAGGACCCCATTTCTCCTTTCTGCTTTTTCACCAGGCTCTGCTGCCCTGCACAGGTCTGCGATTTCTGCTGTTTCCTTCAGCTGTTTGGACACATGCATCTGGACTTGGCCTCTGCTGACAATGATTTGCAGTAGCACAGATGGCTCCTGCTCAAACTGGTACTAATTGAAGCCAGTGCCTCACTCAGCTGCTGTCCCAGCACTCCCCACGCTCTGTGCACTGCCTTGAGGCGCACAACTTTTCCCTGCATCTAAAATGTCCTCCTCAGGGCAGCAGCCATCAGATAGCCACGGTGATCTGACGTCCCTGCTTGCTCACAAAGGCTCTCTCCTCCAGCCAGCAGAAATGCTTATCTCCTGGGGAGCAGGGCAGCCCGTGGTCCTGGAATGTGTAGGTGGCAGAGGAACAGAGGAGTCTGATGCAGACTCTCCATGCTCATTACCAGCCTCAACCCTCCCTCTCCAGGGCCTGCCTCTCTCTGGTTGTGAAAGAAAGAAAGATAAAATCTCTCCCCATTAGTCCCAGACTTCTCATTTCACTCTGTTTACTGGGCTGCACTGTTCTTGCAGGAGGAGTCTAGCAAAATTTAAAAAAGTAGGTATGAGAGATGGATGCCAGAATAGGGGATCAACAGGCTTGAGTAAAGGAAAATACAAGTGCTAAAAGTGTCTTTCAAATAGGAAAAAGGGTATCAAGTAGCCTACAGATAAATTTAGGATGGCAATTTGGATGTTCTCATTATTAGATCCACTATGTTGTGGCACCACACCTTTCAGAAGATAGAGCCGTGCTGAATGCCCTGATGCTTGTGGTAACAGGAGTCTGGGGCTCGATAGTTCAGGAAACCCCTTCCACTTAAAACCCTCTGACAATTAACACTGTGCTAGAATTACCCGAGGAACTCTTAGTGGGAATATCTTTAGATCATGTGAATTCCAGGTGGGATTGGGATGCAACCCACCTTAAAGGGCTTTCAACAGGGAGCCTCCAGGGAAGCAGCAGCTGGGTAAATGCTGCAATTTCACACCATGTTGCTTGGAAGTCTGGGTGTGAGCCAAGCTGGCTTTTACCTGGACACAGGTTGGGTGCATTCCACACCGTGTCCATTAAGGTACACTTGCTACGTTTGCTGGCACAGCAGCTGTGTCCTGCAGTCAGTGAACCTAAAATAGAAGACTTTTAAAATGAGACATACTGTGTATTGTAAATTCAGCAACACTCCAGGTGCATCTAGGCAGGGTGCATCTGCTAAGCCTGGTGCAGTGATTTTAAAGGATCACTAGATTTTGCTCATACTAAAACTTGTGTTCTTTTGCATTTTCTTTTCCCTGTAAGCCAAGTGTAAACAGAAATAATACTCATGATCTTCTAATTGTTGTAATACATAATCTGTGTGCAAAAGTACCGTTTGTGGCAGGTTTTCTCAGGAAGTGAAAGGTAAAGTAGAAAATCACCCCTGAAATGAGTTGATTCTAGGTGAGAAATTGAAACACTAAATTAACATGACATCAGGCACTTCAGAATGGCTGTGGATCTAGTAAAGAAAATAAATAGGGTAAAATTCCTGTAGGACCAACAGAGACCAAACATACCAGATCCAGTGTTATCCAGGACTGTGCGTAACCTAGCTAATATTTACTTAGCTAGCAGCCATGTGTGAAATCAGATATTTTCACAAGTATTTCAGAATTTGATCCCAGCTGATACCTTGACATTTGCGGTGAAAATCGTTGTTTACTAAGAAAAAATGTCCCCAGGACTGCAACAGGGATACAAGTTTTCCATCTGCAGGAAAGTGTTGAAACAAGATACAGAAGCAAACACCAGGAACACTATTCACTACAGAAACAAGCTCCCCTTCCAACACCTTTGAAAGACGTGGGAGAAGTAATGCATGGAGACATGACTCATAATAATACTGCTTACTATGGTGCTTTTCACTGGGAAAATAAAATGAACTTGTTATACGGTTATTTTGCTCTTTATATCAAATTACCTGTTGCTACCTGACTGTTCTGAGCTGCACCAAAGACAAAAGACTTCTTTATACAGTGCAAACAGTGCCATAATCCAATGCTCTCTTACCTGCCTGTGAACTTTGGGGTTAGAGTCACGTGAGGGAACAAGAAAGGGCTGCCAGAGGAGGGGACCAGGGCAATTACCCTGCCTCTTTGTGCTTCTCTGCTCCCTCCAAAATTGATAACCCGAAGTAGAGCAGTCCTACTGAATGGGTCAAATAAGCTCTTGAATTCTCCCTTTCTCTTGAATCAAGAATCTGCCATGTGGGTAATTAGTCTGCCAGTCTCATCCTGGTAGCGCTGCCTTTGTAGTGTGACATATTCAAAGAGGTCAAGAGCTCATTGTTTCCCACTTTCCCCCCCCCCCCCTTTTCTCTTTTTTTTTTGTCCCTGTTTTTTTTTTTTTTTAATGATGCCCTCCTCTGGCACAAATTGACTTGGGCAGTAATTTGTCATGTCACCTTCACTAAAATTTTGAACAAAATTGCAGAAGATTCATGGAGGAGCAAAAGCGCTACATCTTTTATGCATTTCAGATGGTAAAGTATAAATCAAAAAGCCCAGGGATCTATTTGCAGGGAGACAACAAGAAAAAAATGCAAACCACAGTGAGTAAAGTTAGACTGTGTCTGTGTCTGATCCTGCACTAACCAGTCTGGGATTTAATTTTTAATTGTTCAGGGACATCTTGTCTTTATGGCAGGGTGGAAGCAAGTTGATAAAACAGATCTGAGAGAGATCCAGCCCAAATGCTCCTTCCATCAACTCCTCTTCCCTGCTTATAAGTCAAGGTAAAAGTTAAACTCTAAGGGACACAGGTAAAAGGCTTCATGTTGAGGCAGAGGGCTCAGTGTTGGGACCTGATTTTATAACTGCTTAAAGGGGTTGGCCATTCTCAACCTTGGAGAAAATGACCTCTGATTTTGGCCTTGTGGTTAAGGATCTGGAGTAAATTTGGGTAAATTCAGCTTCAAGTCTCAGCTCTTCCGCATGTCTCTTTAGTGGGAATGATTCCCCTGCTCTGCCTTGAAGATCTGAAACTATTTTAAAACTGAGCTGTGAAATCCCATCAGAAATGAATGGGAACTGGCTGAGCAGTTTCTCATAACCCATCTTTCCAGTCCGAGGGTGAAGCCTCTCCCTGCAAGCCAGGGCTGATACTCACCTTCCCACAATCATTTGTCCTGTGGGTTTTGATAGCAAAAGCTTTGGGAAGGGGATTGCCTCATCCCTTGTTCCCGAGCAGCCTCCAGTCCCTGTGGCCTCAATGTATGGTTACAGTAAGCACAAAATTAATAGGATGTGAAGAGATGGGGAGGGCTGGCTGCATGCAGCTGGTGGGATGTTCAGCAGGTGGATCTGCATGTACTGCCTGCCTGGATATCCATACCTGCACTGCATCCATTGTCTGTAGCACACAGCTCAGGGAACTGATAGGCCTGCTGAGTCTGCCTCTGATCAGTCCCCTCCTCCACTCCAGCTTATTTGATGTTACAGGCAGAAACCATAATATCCTCCCCCCTCCCCCTTTTTTTTTAATGCATGATCGATCTATTTTAAAAGTACACACAGTTATATGATAGGAGAGATTAAACAGCAGCATAGAAAAACATCTCCTGTGGGGAAATCTGATTATACACTTTTAGGGGGGTTTTCTTGTTAAGAGTCAGCCTGCATACTTCCACACTGTACTTGAAGGTCACTCATTGTCTTATGCTGCCTCCTACAACAAAATTGAGAGGAGTATGATGAGATCTTATAGTCACCAGAGAGCTCATTTGTTCAGCAAATCCAGCCATGACCCTTTCTAATATTTTTTTTCCCTTCTTTCCCTCACTTCTGCTGTCTTCTTTTTAGCTGAATGCTTCCACTGAAACCTCCCCATCAATATTCAGGGATGATTTCTGAAGTTTGGATAAAGTCTATCAAATCCAGCAGAGACCAAAGTGCCAGACATATTTGTAGAGTCTAAACATCCATCAGAGACTAGGGGATCAAAGACTTTGGGTTGCTTTTGCTTCTTCTTTGGTGGGAGAGGTGCCATTGTGAATTCTTTATTTTACCGAGTAGATTTGAATGTGATAGTTGCTCACGTGTGAAGCTCTGCAAATGCTGGCACTGCAGTTTGTTTCCAGGAGTTGGGAGGGGTCCCCAGTGAAAATCAGTGTGCTATGCTGTTGCCCAGATTTGGTCCTGGTGTTTGTTCAGATGCTCATGGAGAACAGACCCTGCAGCCAATTAAAAGTGCTCTGGTTGCATGTTTCCTTACGAGTCTCTTCCTCATGTGAAAGGCAGAGTTAAAGCTTTTCGATGGAATGTATGGACAAGGAATCTGTCTGGGTGTGCACAGCCTGTGAACACTGAAAAGTTGTTAGAAGCCGGGAGAAGAAAGACTTTAAACTCACGGGTTTGTAATCTTTCGTGATTGTTCTCCAAGCAATATTTCTCTCTGCCTTCTGCTTAATGAATTAGCAAAGCTAAGAGAGTAGCATGAACTTTCAGAAGATATACTTCAGTGCCCCTTATGGCTGATCTGGAAATGATACTCATTATAGCACTGTGTGAGCAGGATAGGTAACCCAAAGATGTCAGGAAGGGCTGCAGGCTAAAAAGCTAACCAAAGATTCCTTTTAGACATTTTATTCATCCCAGGCATGGCATTAATAGCATCATTAATTTTGTAGTTTTATTTAATTTCCAGGGATTGTGCCAAGTAAGTACCACAGAGTTTTCTGTGAAAACAGTATCAGCCCACTTTGAGCTCCATTGAGATTCCTGAGAATGACAAATGGGGAGCAAAGGCCGGGTCAGGAGTTTTCCCCTTTCCAGTCTGGGAGAAGCAGAGCTCCAGGTCCCACCAGTGCCTGAGCTGTAGCAGAGCTCACTCCTGCTCATGGCACTGGGAGCGGGAAAGGAAGCCTGGGCTGGCACGGGAGCTTTTCAGGAAGGGCAAATGAAACTTTTCCATTCCTAGAGGCCACCCACACTCATTTCCCAGTGTGCACTTGCCCATAAATACATGCAGGGTGGGCATAGGCAGCCAAACCAGAGAGTACTGCACGAAGGGGAGCTGTTATTACCAGGTTATATGCAGCGGGTCTAATTATCTGAATCTATTTACTGGAGTTGAGAGGAATGAGGGTGCCAGGAAGAGGGGGATGGGTGGGAAAAATTGTTTCAGTAATTGCAACGAAGTGATCAAAAAAATTCTGGAAACCAGAACCCTTCTTTGCACTATCTCCCTCCTTCTCTCCCCCAAGTTTCATTAGTTTTTACAAAGGAGCACTGGGGAGATTATTTACCTTTGATCATTCCAGGATCAATCTGCAAATGTACAACCTCACTTAAAATCAGCATTTGCCAACTGTTAAGCTCCACGTTACACCCTGGTTTTTAAAGGCCTCAGAAAGATGCAAACTGTAGGCAAAGAGGAGATGAATTACTTCAGTGAGGCATTTTAGAAATTGTTTGAAGAGAGCAGCTACCCCCCATCCTGATTAACTGCACAGCACTCTGCCAGCTTGATTTCAAAAGCAGGTAAGGGTGCAGGAAAGGAGGAGAGAGAATAACCAGAGAAGGTAGACAGACAGACAGCAGCAGCAATACTGATTTTTCTCACCCTGTTTATTCAGATGGCTTGCTAGAGGTTGTTTTATTCCTGATGATGTTTCACACCGTATTTATTACTTTTCCATATTTTTTCACCCTTCCTAATTCCACAGGTTCAAGATGGATGTTTTCTGCAGCCAGCTAATACTTTCAGAGCAGATAATCTGGGGATTCTCTATGTTTGACATACTTACCACGCTGCTGCTCAACTCCCATGGTGTGCCTCAAATATTTATTTAAAAAAAAAAAAGAAAAAAACCCCTCAAACCCTCCCCAACCTGTTTCCTCAAGTCTTTGCTGCTGAAGATTCTCACATCACCTTCCATGGGGAGCTTGTGGGATGCTGATCTTTTTGTTTATTCATTTATTTTTGGCAGCATTACTCTAACTGCCTCCAAAGAAGGGGGTGAAGACACTTGAGAAAATAATTTGTAAACATTTATCATGGCTCTGCCCAGGCAGGCACAGTCCTCACTCTGGAGCCACCGTGTGATGAACTGCCATGTCCCAACCCCAGAGCTGGCTGCACGCTGGCAACCTTGCTAATATCTGCATTTTACTTGCCTGGGGCTGCTCATGTTTTTGCAGAGGACAGGGCAAAGGTCCACATTCAACAAAGACTTTTTAAGGTAAGACTCATAAAAGTGTGCCAGGAACTCAGTTTCTTTACCTTCAAGCAAGGGAGAGAAAAGTGAGGAAGATGGCTCTGTGTTTGAACTGCTGTTTTTTTAAATTATTATTAATTGCTAAATATTGAACATGAAAAGATGACAATTTGAGCAATTTTCTCTTCCAAGATATGAACTTTTCCTTATTGACTGGCTTAAAAATTAGACATAATATCATGCATCTTCAGTGGCCAGGACAATTCTGGAAAACAGACCTTTTGCTAGAATTGTAAGGAAGTCTCCAGGACACTATGCCATCCCACATTTTAGGAATGCCATATGAGACAAGGAACTGTGTGTCTCTTGCCTGGGATACTGTATTTTCCCTGTCTCATTCCTTCAGCCCCTGGCAGCATGCTGGCTCCCAGAACACGGGTGAAAAACAGGCTTCTGGCCCCAAAATGTGTGGACATTGATGTGTGACCCAGTACACAAACATGCTTCTTGTTACCCAAGGGGGATGAGCATGCTTTTAGATTTATTAGCCTGGATATTCTTTCCTGGCTAGGTTTGCTTGTTCTCCCTCCTGCACGAGCTCTTAGAAAGCGATGTTTTCCAAGCAGTGACTCCCAGACCTGCAGAACTTTCCATGGCCAGCATAGGCAGCATTCAACCTCTGTTCTGAGAGGCTCCTTGGTGGTGGCTTAAACCCTCTTTACATTGTCCTGCCACCCCTCTGCTAGAAAATAGGGCTAAACCAAATGGACATGGGCCATGCACTTATGATTGCTTTTTCCTGCTGTTTTGGAAGAGAAAAAAGTCTATACAGAACCACTGCTGTGGGCAACAGGGGCCCTGTGGTTTGCATCAGCTGGTGGTGATGTTGATGATCTATATAGAAAAGGAAATTATGTTTAGCAAAAAAGGAATATTTGTCCTTTGTATGAGATCTTCTCCCTCTCTTCACTCCTTTTCTGTTTACTGCTGCAGGGACTGGGCAGTGTTGACCACCCCTCTGCTGCCTGGGTCATGCTTGGGGCTGGAGCTTCCATGAGGCTGGAGCTGCCATGGGTCTGGAGCTGCCATGGGGCTGGAGCTGCTGTGGGGCTGGAGCTGCTGTGGGGCTGGAGCTGCTGTGGGGCTGGCTCTTCTCCCACTGCAATGAGAGAATGAATACGCCACTGAAGATGCCTTTGTGCCAAGTCCCTACGGGAGGACAACCTCTGCTTCTGAGCGGACAGGTAATTTTATCTCTAGACTCTACAAGAACATCAGGGTGTCTGCCAGAGATTTTCAGCTTGATCTCTGTATTCCTGTTACAATGTTATTACTTTTTTTCCATTTTTTTTTTTCTTTCTTTGCCCCAACTCATTTCACTGGCACTTATACCAGCATTTCCTACATTCTTCAAGATGTGATAGTCTGGCTTTCTGATGACCTATCGCAAGACAAAGTTGGGCTGCTTATCAGTGAAAGGTACCTTGTCAACTGACTTGGGAGCAGTGTTATATTTAAACAGAAGCAGATGAAAAGCCATGGGGAATGGAAACCACTGCTGCAAAGGTATTAAAGAAGAGGCTGTTATGTGAACAGGGATATGGGGGGAGGTGAAGTTGGAGGCTTCAGAGTTAGCTGTGGGCTTGGTGAATAACTTATTCTGTCTAACACTTGCCATGAAATATCCTAACAATACTCAGGCACTAGTGGTAGCAGAGATATTATCTCTTGGGGAGACAACAGAAATGGCCTTATCATTTTGACAATGGCTTTTTTCCCTTATTATCACTAAGTAACAATATCTCTATTTCACCGCCACTACTGAGCCATTGTTTTTTTGATAAATAGAGTCCTTTTTGCGATTTTTTTCCCCCACTTGTATTTTATCCTTTGTGCATGTGTGCATGTGAGTAGATTTTAAAAAAAATGTTCCACCCAATGGTGCAATATTAAAGACTACATCTCTTAAAAGCTGAAGAAGCTGTCATAGGGGATATCTACACGAATGCATAGCTTGTCTGGTGTCTAAGGGACTTGTGGTGCACCTAAGCTCAAAGAAACTCCATTCTGCCTGTGGGGTTCCCACATCTCTGAATGCAAAATAGGAGTATATAAGAGCTGGAGTATACAAGAGATGTTAGCACCTATTTATCAATAGGGATGTCACATTGCTTTAGGAAATGCCTATAACAAAACCTGCGTGCTTTGATGTCTGGTTTGTCCTCAGATGCTCGCATAAAGACACCATCCCCAGCCCAGGTATAACTCTTACAAATGCAATGGATTGTGTTCTCCTCAGTGTGCTCCTAAAATGCTTCAACTGATGGGGCCACAACCCATCTTTCCTCCAGCCCTGTTCCAGAGCTGAAAAACCTGCATGGACTTAGCAGAAGTTAAACTGGGGCTATATAGTTCTCTTAGAAATGGTATATAGTGACGTCTGGATGTATTCACATTTGAGTCAGCTGAACATTCATCCTCATTTATCCTATATTCTCTTTCTGTTCCCTTCTCATGCCCATCCCCGTGGTGTCTGAGCACTGCTGTCTACCTGACTTACCACCATTGTTATGGATTACCATCTGCCTGGGCTGTGGGTGTGCTCTCCCATTATCCACTCATCATCCACAGTGGCCCTGTCTGGATACTTCTTTCTGCTGATACCATCAGCTGCCACTGTCTAGTCTATGCAGAATAGAGAACCCTCTGATCTGAGCCCATTGCTATGGTTACAGGCATCCTGCGGGCAGTGGGATCAACAGGAGCCATAAATGAAGGTAATACTGCAGTATTTGCATAAAGACTCCCTACCTGCTGTGGAACAGCCACGTTCTCCAAAATAACTCCCATGAGTTTCTGTCACTGCTGTTGCAAATTTACATGGATGGGCTGGGACATCGGGACTCAATTTACACTTTCTTGTCTTGGACTCACGGTGAGAACACTTTTTATGGAGTAAGAGAGAAAATTTGTCTTAGAAGATGACAGTACTCATCTCCCTTAGATATGAAATAATAAGACGGAAGGTCAGTTTTTACCCTCTCCCTACCTTTGCATGCCCTGCTTTGCAAAGAGACACGAAGTGCTTGAACCAGCAACATAGTAAGATACTTGTTAGCCCCAAAAGCCCAAGCACCAGGGAAGTGAGTCATCTATCATACCCATGCTCCATCACTTCCATTGCAGTACTAAATGATGCGCTCAAAACCTGCCACTAAATGGAGAGAAAATGTGACCAGCCTAACTGCTATCAGAAAGTTAAATGCTTAAAATAATGTCACTGGAGGATCGAGGAGAAAAGACAGGAGGTAAAGTGGGCTATTTTCCTTGTCTATGTTATTTTTTTCCCTAAACAGAGGAGGCACATAGTGAAATTAACCTTTATTCCTTTGATTTCCTCCCCCCTACTCTTGTGCACACACAGACTCTCTCTCTTTTAAGGCTTATGTATTATGATTTGATGCAGGAGGATTTTTCATTAGAAGATATGAATAAGACTCTAATACAAATCAGGCCGGAGAGTCTTTTGACAGGATTTTTAAATAGTGCCCCTTGTCTCCCCCATGCAGCCGCACATTATCTTGTTCCCGTGCTGACCTCCCTGTCTTTCCTCATTAAAGAACCAGTCCAGGCTGCTGAGCCCTCTCTCTTTTTGGAGATTTTCACTGCTTTGTCTCACGCACAGTCACTCCTGCTGCTGACCGACAGCTCCTCACCCCCAGTAATTTCTGCACTGCATTAATTTCTCATTAATCTGCATCATGATTTATGAGTCTTAAATGATGGAAGACTTCTAGAGGAGCGCTTCTCATTTGGCCTGCTGGCTTTTCTCCCTTGCCCTTTCACCCTTCTTCTTCAAAGGCAAATAGACCTCTTCTCCTACGCTAGCTATCTGTGCAGCATCTTCTCTGTGGATGGTCCAAGTGGGGAGAAACAGGTTAAGCATGGTGTTTTCTGGTTGCTTTCCTTATAAATGATTTGAGCAAATAAATGCTGTGGAAAAAAAGGACCCACTTTCCTTTTCTAAAGACCTTTAGTAGCTGCTCTCCAAGTCTGGATATGTGCGATGGCTCTGACTGCAGATGGATTTGGCAATCCTGGGGGCTGCTGACAGAGCCTTCTTGGAGTCTGGAGAGGTTTCAGCAAGGACATTTTCAACCACCCCACAGGGATCAATGGCATTAGCAAGAAGAACAGCGACTCCTGACAGGACAGAGAGCTGGACCTTCAGGCCAGAGGTGACTGAACCACTGGACCTGTAGGGTGTGTTGCTGTGAGGCTGCAGTAGTCTAGCTCAGGGCAGTGGGGAAAGAGCAAATTTGTGCACTCCCCGTACTGATTTCATGGGACTCTGTTGTAGCCCTACATCAAAATTATCTTTCCTTCTGTTTTCAGGAGTATGCGTAAAAGAAAATGGGAAATTACTCAGTTTTAGTAACCCACCAGCACTTTGTGTGCTTGTCCAAAACTCCTGAATTCATAGAATTTGAGATTATAAATAGCAACGGGATTTCCTCTCCTCTTCTCGTTGTTGGTACATGGCTCTGGTCCTCAGGAGAGTCAGAAAACACAAAGAGGTGGGAAGAGTTTTATTTAGATGACAAGACAAGAAAATGCTGAGTGCACCAGGCAGGACTGCATAAAAGCAGCATATAGTTATGGCAGCAGTGGGAAAGTGAATAGCAGAGTCAGGAATGGCAAAAGAAGCAATGAGTGGAGGGTGATTATGAAATCCTTTGTGTTCTGCCCTGACTCCACTGCTCAGTAAAGTCAATGGAAATATTGCTGTTGACTTCCTGTTAGTGCATTCAAATTTCAGACAATTTAGCCATGCTAGATTTCAGACAGAGATGCTTCTCATGGCACAATAGCCCAGAAATCATGAGCATGATGGTCCCACCAAAAAAAAAAAAAAGGAAAGCCACCCGAAATTTTCCATTGCAGGAAGAGATTTGATTTCAGGTGGGTTTAGGAAGAGAGGATTTGTCTTGAATCTTCGTTTTCCTTGTTTCTTCCCAAATCGTGGTATTCACAAGATGACACAGGTCATCTCACATACAGTGTGTGAAGCTGGTTCTAGGTCTCAGGCTGCCAAGCTGCCAGAGAGAGGATTTACAAAAGCAGAGATGACCAGGACTAGCAACAAAGCTTAGTTGTAACTGCATGAATACGTAGATGAATATATAGTCACTCTGACAGCAACAGGGGAAAGCTGTTTCTTTGGGGGCTGGAAATAGAAGGAGAAAATTGCTCAGCTTTTTAGCCATTGTTTTAAATTGATATTTAGGAGAGCAATTTCTGTGTTGCTTGGAAAAGAGGAGAGAGAGAAAGAAAAACTTTGTGTAAAAATCTTTCTGATTCTACTTTGTTAATACTTTAAATCTTTTGAATTTTGGTAGCGTGGCTCAAAAGAGAAAATCAGAAATTGTCTCTATGTAAATAGAGCTTTTACAGAGAACACAAAAGCTTGGGGTGGGAAGAGTGTAAAAGTATTTTAATAGGTAACCTTTTATTCGGCAAAATATGTATTACTTCCTATTATGATAAACAGTTTGCATATTTGAGATGAAAATGTTTATACATATACATTACAATTACATATTCATTCGACTTTATATTACATACACAACTCAATTTGAATAAATGTCTGAAGCCAAAGGAATAAATTAGTATTGGTGCTGAGTACTTTCTTTGCCCTTCTCCATTGTGTTTGCAAGATTTGCATTTTATAGTTGCACATTAACAAATATGCATATTTCATTATGGTTTTGGATTAAAAGGTTATCATCTCTGTTACCCATTAGTAATAAACAAACACAGACTTTCCATGCGAATTTATCCCTGGCTCAGCTGTTTGCTGATTAGGTTGTTGTCGCTGGGTTTCCTTGTTTTATCCTTGTGGAGAATACCTAAAGCAGTTTCTAAAGTGCTTATTGTCCTCTGGGGAGCAGTGAATGAGAAAAGGAGGCAGCTGAAGAACACCCAGAGGCTTCCTAAGGTGATGAAAAGAAGGAAGGTAGGGCCAGGTCCAATTTGCAGCCAGGTTAGGAGCTTTGTTTGGGCAGGTGGTCCCCAAAGCCCAGGCCCTGTGGCAAAAAAAAGATCCTTGGAAAACCTGGTGAAGGCTGTGCAGGCTCAGATGGACAGAAACCTAGGGATGAGCAGGGAGCAACGAGGTGATCACCTCAGTGTCCAAAAATATGTCAATCTCAAATGAGGATGTTCCTCCTATGCCAGGGTGACCCCAACCCCTGAATCTGCACAGAGGGAGACCTTGAATATGGACAACTTGGCACCTGGGAGAGGAGAAGAAGGGATTGCATTTTTTTTGGTACCCACTGGTGTGAGCCCCAGCGGAGCTGTGCATGGGGCACATTGCTTCAGCCTTGGCTGAATGGCTGTGGAAACAAACTGACTACTCCTAGCAGCTTGCAATTGCATCAGCTCTTGTTCCTTGACATCATCTAAGGTCAACCTGTTTTGCCAAAACCCCCTTATTGATCAGTTCTGTGTTTGCAGGCACTGGTAGGATGGAGCTAGGAAAGGATCAGGGCTGAAGGATCCCCAATTGCCTGTGCTGGGGCCCTGGCAGTTACCACCACTCTGGAGTAAACAGCACAGATGCTGGGGGAGATGAGTTGAATTTTGAGGAGACTTTAGAGTCAGCATCCAAAAAATGGCAAGGACCCATTTCTCCAGGTAGCACTGGCAGGACACTGTCCTGTGAAGTCAGCATCAGCAGAAGGGAGCATCTCTGTCCTAAAGCCAGGTGTTATTTACCAAGCCAATGCTGGGGTTAGACCAGTGTCCTCTTGTAATAGAGCTGTGCGTGCCATAGGATTATAGTCTTTGGCTCTAGCTGTTCACCTACTGCAAATAAGATCCATGTGTAAAAGCCAATGGAATTTTAATGGATTTTTATTTTCACTTTATTGAATTTTCCTTTTCTTGTCTTTTTAATACAAGTTTGCTACAGTCAGTGGGTGTAAATGCCTCAAAGGAAGCCATTTCCTTTTATTTTTCTTCTTCTTCAGGGGAAAGGAAAATCGAAAGATTCAGTGTCTCTTCAGCAGAAGAAATAAAAATAGAGAATCCCAGTGGGGATATCTACACAGCTATCCTGGGATGCTACTTTGGGCTCATCTGATGTGTCCTGCTGTTGTCACCTTGGTGCTGCTGCCCTCTGTTTACTCTCTAACCCTCTCTGGGTGTCATTTGCTGTCCCAGACCACCTCACCAGGTGGTATCATGAGTGTTACTGCCCAGAGCTGTCCCCTGTTTAGACCAGGCCTGGACACCCTCTACCAGTGCCCTTGAGGATCCATTTCCAATTGCTAAAACAATTTCTTCCAAGATTTCAGCTCTGTTCCCTGAGAAGAGAGAATGACCTCTCTGATCTACTCAGATCTCAGCAACACTGCTCCTCATGTATTCAACCCCAGCTTGGCTGTTTGCCCAAATGCAGACTTTTATTTCCCTAAGAAAAAAGCACTGGATCAGTTTTTCTTCCGTTCTTCCTGATCCTGCTTGCTTTTATCACAAAGGTCCACTGCTTCCTCCCATCTCCCTGTCTAGGTGGCAGCTCCAATTTGGGAATAAGTTCTGGGACAGTAAATGTTTTGCTCCCACTGTAGGAGTTGTTGATATTTCTCAGAGGTGATGCTGTGATGAGCTGCCTGCTCTTTCCATCCATCCCTGCCATCCCACCTGGAAGCAGCTCTGTGATGGCAAGTGAAGGAGTACTAAAGGTCAAGGTGATAGTAATGCATGTTAATAAAATTTACTCACTGAAATGGGGCATTCTAATAATTCTAATGCACAGAACAAAGGTTGAAAGTGAGGTTGGAAATGCCACAGTGGGAGGCTCAATTGCCCCAGCAATTCAAATGGGATGAATACCTTTTTCCATTCAGCTCCCTAAATCCTTTCCAAATTGACAGTAACTGCCATCTGTCAACACTGAAGGGTATTTGAGGTGGCCTGTGGGACCCTATCAGGGTCCTCACATTGGGGGCCCGCCACAGAATTGTCTCACACATGCCTTTTGCATGTGTAGCCTGAGCAGAGAGATCAGTGCTCGAGCTGTCAGTCCTTGAAGTATTTTTTCAGCTGCTACATTGCCAAGCCTTTTGTGATGGTGATGTGATGTCTGTGATAAGTACACAGCAGTTTCCCACAGAGGAGTCTGGAGGTGGTAATTCAGTTCACCTAAGCCACCAAACAACCATCTGATAATTGTAAATCTGGAGTGGAACTAAATAAGCTATGCATAGCTGCAAGGCTTCATTTCCAGCTACTAATCCTCTTAAATTATTGAGTCACCCTGTAAACTATTAGCTAAGTATTTTGAAGAAGAGTCTCTGCTGTGTGTAGCCTCACATAACTCTACAGATTTCAGGCAGAATCTAACTTAGTACAGCAATAAATTGATACACTCGCAAAACATACTCAAACTTCAAGTGCATGCTTGAAACACGGAGACCCTGTGCAAAGCATTGCTGAAGCACTGCAAACCTGGGAAACTGAAAAAGCACTGTGGTCTGCACAAACAGATTTTATCTTTGGACAGGTGTCTTCTACAGATTTTGTCTCTACTTTATGAATATCAAAAGCAGCTCTGATCCATAGCAATAAGAAATCTGCAGTCCTTTTCTGCAGGCCATTCATAAAAGATTTTCAGAGCTTTTGCACATAAATACCATCATGTTGGAATTGGTCAAATTATCCACTGAAAAAGATTTCTGCAAACGATTTAGCTCCTTTAACAGTTTTCTCTTTGCCAGACTATCTGCAAGCAGATTATGAGTTTTATTAAAGTGTTGATTACTTGCAGTTTCACAACTGTTCAAACTATAGTCAGTGCAGCCAAATTCAAATGTTGCTGCATCTATGAATGGCTCTTACTTGCAATGAGTAAAATCTATTTCTGATTTACTACTCACACTGTACAGGTGGTCATCCATGTTGCACAGCCTTGTTTCTACTACTGGGATGATGGGAGGGACATGCTAAAAGGAAAGAATCCCCTTTATTCAAAAAAATTTCTGGAGGCATGTGAAAGTGCTCATCTAATCCATTGTGTGAGTCATAAATAGGAACTGTTCAAAAAATCTTGAAGTACACTTTCAGGAGGAATACTACCAGCTACTTAACAGCACCAGTATCTCTGAAGCTCATTTATCCCCACTAATATTCTTGAAATAAACACTCAAGTGTTCATGAATAAACGTATCCTTTCTGACTGATGTGAATCCATTTGTGGCCATACATTATTCCAAATGAATACTGTAATTCACTCTAATTTATACAAGAAAAGAGAAATTGATGGAGGAAATAATGAGGTTTGGGGTAATGTAAGCACTGTCAGCAGTCTCATGAAAGACTATTGTAACATCTTCAGGCTGGAAACCATTTTCTGAAGCTGAGTTGCCCGTGGCTGACACGAGGCTGAAGACATAATGGTGGCTGTGCCCATCACATACGGGGGTTTTAGTGCTTATATACATAGATGCTGGAGATCAACCATTTTGGTGGCAGCCAAGCTGGGCAACAGGACATGACATCTCATGGTCATACACTTCTGGGAATACCTTCATATCCCTCTAGGAGCTGTGAATAATACAACTTCTTTTGTGGTGTTCAGTAAGCATTCAGTGCCAAGTCTGACTGTAGCCTGCTGCATTCCTGCTTCAGATCAGGTGAAGGGTACCTTCTGCAGCAATATGGCAGAGTAAAACCGCCTGGTTTGTTCTTCTTTAAGAGACTGTCACACTAAAATTCTTTTTTTTTAATTTCCCTGCCTCTCCATCAGATACTTTGAATAAATCAGATTTCCAAAAGAGTTCAATGCTTTGATTTAGGAATTACAAGGGGAGGGAGATACGAAACCATCTCAGAATTGCTATCTACTAAGCATCCTAAATCTGACCCTTGGGCTTTATCCTAAAGTGAAGCTCACTTCTTCTTCCTGCCTGAGTTCCATGTGTGGCAAGTGACAAACTAGACACTTTCTATCCAACAGAACCAGCAACCTAAAAGTTAAAATTATAATAGCCAGAAAGAATTTCTTCAGACCAACAAACACTTTCCTGCATGGTAGGAAATGCAGTCAGGCTAGGTAAGATAAAAAAGGAAAGCAAAGTGTGGATAAGCATCAGTCTAATGGTAACAATACAATGTTCTCAGATAATGGAAAGATATGACAGCAAACAGTGAAAGGATAAGCAAGATAGTTTGGAGAAGGTGCAGTAATATACAGAGGATAATATGTCAGGAAAACATCTGCGAAGACAGGAGCTATTTCTGAGCCCCATAAAGTCAACAGGCTGCTCTGTAACCAGGACTGTCTTTGGGGATTTCAAAATGTTTTGCACTTATTTGCAGGAATTCTGAATGTTTTTTCTCCCTTGCTCAATCACAGAAAATCAAGTTGAAAACAGAAGAGACACACAATTGCCTGGCTTCTCTGCCGCAGAAACCCTTTCACATTATCCCTCTCGCCACTGGAAGGATGTCAGCTGTGGCTCTACGTTTAGGTTTCAGCAGGACTCCAGTGGCATCATCTTGGCAGTGCTGTGCAAGGACAGTGCTGGCCAAAAAACAGCAGAAGCTGTGAGCTCTACTGGGGAGCTCCCAGTAAATACACAGTCAAGGATTTACTAGAATTGGCTTTCCCCTTTTCCCCATGCATGGTTTGTTCATTCAAGATATTTCTCTTCAGTTTTGCATAGGTGTGAAACCCTGCTAGAGCTTTTGCTTTTATCGGAAACTTCAGTGGGTGTCCTGGTGGTACCACACAAGGGTCTGTGAGGTGAGATAGCAATAGACAGGGAAAGATGTAGGAGTTAAAAGGAGCTAGTAAGAGTGAAGTGAGTCATCAATTCCAGGACCCACTTTGCCAAACTGACCCACTTCCAGCTCTGTGTTTCTCTCCACCGTGGCTATTTCTGAGCACCTCTAAGTGGAACTTAATAACAAAAGTGCAGAACCCTTTAGACTGTGTGAATTTTTTGACTCTTTCAGGGCTCTAATCTCTGTTGAGGGTAAGGTTTACTTGTTTTTAAGGATGTACTTAATTTTTTTATTGCCTTTCAGGTACCCAGGCCGTGGCAATAATGTGTGTCAGGGTGGAATCAGTATTCCAAAAATCATTCTTGTACTGGGAAAACATTTTTCTTCCCTTCCAATCTCTACCATTTAAAAAAACCAACACTGAATTGTAACATGAACTTGTATAAGCTGGGATGGGGCAATGCTAATGTCCCAATTTCCACCACGTAGGGGGAGACTGTGGGGATTGTAATTTCATGCACACGTTAAAATGCTAAGGCATAGGCCTGGCAGCTAGACCTGAAAACCACATGGGGAAGGGGCAGGGGAGAAAAGAAGCAGCTGTCGACAGGCTCGTGTCCTGCTTTCTCTGCTTTTTATTTTTGGAGTACATTGGGATAGCCTTCGATATTTGCTCTGCTGACACATGTTGGCTGCCCAGGGTAGCTGTAATAGGCCCCTGTGGGAGGTGTATAATTGAGATATACAGGCATTCTGCATATTAACAGTAAGTACTTGTCCTGCTTTGAAAAAAGGCCAAAATAATCTCTCTTCCCTTGCTCTTCCTTTTCTGCCTCTTGCCTCTGGGCGACCGCATGGATTGATTTGCTCGGAGGCAGCTGGAGGTTGGGGCAGGTGGCACAGAACTGCTGGGGTGAGACAGTAGGATGGCTAAAGGGAGACAGTAGGCTACCAGAGGGAACTAAAAGAATGATAAAGGCATCCAGTGGCTGGAATGACAGTTTAGCATCATATGTCAATTAATGCTATACTCACAGGAATTTTACAATTTGGTGGAAGAAGACCTCAAGATGCTGGTTTTCCTTGCCTCTTTTTCACTAACCTGCTTTTGTTACTGACCAAAGATGTGTGTCATACTTTCTGCATCAGCCAGTGAAGCCCATCCTATTTTATCCACTCACTTCCTAACTTCTTGTGCCTCCCTGCTCTCATCTCATCCTCCACTCCCAAGCTTTTCTTCTAAGGTGATGTCATATTTTTTCCTGAGCTTTGACTCATTTATGCCATCCAGGTTCCTTCAGGTCTGAGCACTTCTTGAAGTGTTAATCCTTCTGGACAAGAAGACCTCATATTAACAAGACATTATTGCTGTTGCAAGCCCAGCTGAGAGATGTAGAAGAGCAGAAAATGCAGAACAAGCTGCATGAAGACAGGGCAGTGAGGAGGAATACATGCCATAACCAGATGCCTTGGAATCAGCATTTTGAGTTAGTTGAAGCTTGAAGTTTGGGAAACTTTAGTCAATGTCAGCTTATCCATGGTTTTGTCAAAAGCTGGCTGCTGCCTTGCCAGTGCCTGTCTCATATCCAGTACTATTTTAGCAATCTTTTGATCACAGACTGTGCTTTAGGGCATCACAGCTTGTCTGGGCATAGGTCTTTGCTGGGGATTGGTGTTTTCACATTGGAATTATTTAAACTGTGGGATGCAGGAGTCCCCCCCGTTCCCCAGGGAGCTCAGTTCACAAAGGTATACGGGCAAGGCAGAAACCAGCATTGTGTGCCCTAAACAATCCTCTGTTCTGGATGAGTTGGAGGTCAGGAGTGGAAGAGCACGGAGCTCAGTGCCTGTTCCTATGGCATGAGCACAGCCACTGCTTGCTATGATAAGACTCAAATATTCAGCTCTTTGTCCTCCAAATTCTCTTTTCATCTGCTTTCTAGCGGACTGGATTCCAGTTCCAATTTGCTTTTGATATTTCTTTCACCGTTTCTATCTTCTGTCAGACTAGAGTTGTTTTACACACTATTTTCAATGTCTCAGGGTCCAAGATGAGCTTAAATCTGTATTGAGCTGGTGTCTTTGTAGGTTTTTATGGACTGTATTTGCCAACTTCCATGCTTCCCTGCGTGTAGGGGCTGGAACCAAACCAAACCTCCTTCCAAACCTGCTCTGAGTTCATATATGAGCAATGAGATCCAAATTAGGATCCAGTCTCCAACTCCTGTAGAGTTTCCAGAAGAGATTGCCCAAAATGCCAGGCTGGGTGAAATCCATTTTCTAGCATTGCATCTGAATCCCATCTCAAGGGAAAACAAAACAAAGCAAAGCAACACCTTGTTTCTTGAAAAATCCTTTCAAGGATTAAAAGCAGTGGTGCCTTCCAGGTACCCTAAGACTATTTCTGCTAGGCAATGCTTCTCTTTGCAGCCTTTCATTTAATATCACAGCTCCTGCCTTCCTTCCTTCACCAGCCTGATTCATAACTCTAATAATTTACGGAAACATAGTGCATGTTTTTACAACCACTTTGTGTTTTCTAAGATCTGCCCAGGGTGCTTAAAAACAGACCCGACTCCTCTGCTCAGCCTCATCTCCCAGTTCTGATGAGAACACGAAGAGCAGCTGCAGTGACGGTGGGTTCCTCCTGTGGGCTGGATGCTCTTGCCTGTTCAGAGAACACTTTGGCTTGGCAGGGCTTTTGCCAGGGATGAAAACACACGAAGAGGAGCAGCTTGGTGAGGTCATTTCTGATCGGGCTCTGCCTGCTGCTACAGCGGCTGCTGCTGCTTTCAGCGCAGCCTGACAAAATTGCTTTGGCTCCTGCACTCCTTCCTGCTCCTATCATCTGCAAATTAAAACAGTAAGGTGGTGCAAGAGGGTGAGCAAAGATTTCAAAGAAATCGGGGGAGCTTTGGATGTGCTTAGGTATGCAGAGTACATTGTCCCCATCCAAGGGGCTGAGGGGTGTCCCTTTGCTGTTGGCACTTAATGCCTGTCATGGTGTTTGATGTTCCTAAGAGAGGTACAGAAGCTTCAAGGCAGTGCTGGCTCTTTGCTCTGTGGGGCTGTGGGTTCTCCCTGGGCACGTGGCAGCGACACAGTAGAGCTGATGAAATGCAGTCTTGTGAGAAAGATTCTTCCCACGCACCAGCAGGCTGCCTTTGCCAGGGGTTGGACCAAACTATCCTTCATATTCACCCCTCTGATATCTGGAGATGTGTTTTCTCACGCTCTTCACAAGACCTCTCTCTCTTCTAAATCCTTGCTTCCACTTTCAAGATTTCTGAGCACAGCAGCAACTCCCTGGGGTGCTGCAGCCCACTGCCCTTGAGGAGACATCCATGTAGCTTATGGCAGCACCCAGGCTCCACTCACCTTGACAGAAGTGCACAGCAAAGGTCCTTGAATAGCTTCTTCCAGAGTAATCCCCACTGGGAGACAGAGGATCAGTTAGTCTTATCTTTTGGTTCTCCACAACGTGTAGGAGATGGGCTCAATTACCATTTTGTGTTAGCCATAAGGACACTACTGCCAGACAGGGTACTGTGAACCCACATTTCACAGCACAGTACTGCAGTAGGCTTGCTGAAAAGCTCTGTATTTTGTGTCTGCAGCTGCCTGAATCTCCCTAACCACCTGCACTAGCTCTTGGAGAGCAGCTGGCTCTCCCTGCTCTCTAGGGTGAAAGCAACTCCTTGACCATAAAGTGGAAAGAACACAAATTTTATTGAGAGACTGAGGCTTCCTTCCAAATGCGCTGTCTTTGCTGCTTTGCAGTGTTCCTGCCCCTCAAGGGCTCTCCGTGCTCACTGATAGCTACTTACCTACTTCCTTGGACTCCGACGGCTCCCAGCTCAGCCTTAGATAAGCAGCTGCTTCTTTTGGATTCTGGCCCCTATTTGGGGGATTGCCACAGCAGGTATCCCTCCAGGGTCTTCTCACCTTCCTATCCAAATTAAGTCTAAATGTGCTTAAGTCTTTCCCCTGGTATTCCTGTTCTTCTTTGCTTTCAGTCTTTACCTCCTTAAAATGCCTGCCAACGTCTTCAGGCACCTCCTCACGTTCTGAGCAGCTCTGGCTCTGGGCCATGCTGTAGGCTAGCCTGGCAACCCATGCAGCAAAGTGGCTTCTTATCCTTCCATATGGATTAAAGTGAAGAGCCCTGCCCTGCCCAGGCCCATCTCCTGCCTGTTCTGCCTCCCTGTCCACCACATCATTGTTGGGATAGGGCAGAACATGCCTGAAGGCATGGCTGTAGAGAGCTGAGACCATCTCATGGTCCCTGCTTATCTTGCTGTCTGAGTTTGTCTTTCCTGCTCACCCCTCTCTCCTCCATGTGTTCTGGCTTCTTCAGCAACTGATGGGGAGTGATAAGGGGCTACAAACCTGTCAGGGACATGAAGAGGGTAGGAGGAATCAGTCACTCTGCCGAACACTGAATACCCTCAATACCCTCAAAGGGAGATAGCAGGAGACAAGCTCACAGCAAACAAAAAAAGGGTGTATTTTTCATACAACAGGTTGTTTGATAGCGAAGCTCCTTGTTAAGGATGTTGTGGGTGTTATCAGCAAGGTGGGCTTCAGGAGACACTGGGTAAGGACACAACAGAGAGATCCCCTCTGGCTCAGGATAATCCTGGGGTGAAAATCGCTGGGGCAGTATTAAGGGGACATGTCACACTTATTATTCTTTAAGCAACTCCTTATTCCCACTGCTAGAGACCAGATGTTGGTCTAGGGGGAATTGAACCAGCATAGCCATTCCTAGGCATCATCTCAACATCCTGAAATGATGAAGATTCTGCCACCGTTACAGCACACCTTTATTAAGTGGCAATTCTGAAAAAGCAACCTACACTGTAGAAACTGGATATAATCTAAGCATAACAGTCTTTCTACAGCCCTAGAACAAACTTGTCTAAATCCAACCTGAAGAGAGTACCCCCTTCCAACCTGTGCCACCATCAACCAATTTCTAACAGTGGCGTGTGGCCAGGGAGCTGTAAGCAGCCAGGGGAGCACTGGACTTCCAGCAGTCAAACAGCACCGAGAAGGTAGTACAGCAATGCAGCATTTCTCATAGAACCAGAGACACATTTGTGCGTTAAGAAGAAAAAAAACCTGTAAGTCTAAATGTAGCAGTGCCATCTGCTGACCTATGCAATAGCAGGAACACAAGCCTCGAAAAGTCAGGACCTACGGAAGGAGTGTAGCCATCCCTTCCTTCACAGGTAGCACGCAGAGCCTAATCCTTGCAAAACACCTGTGGATCGGGGGTTGTGGCTCCAGGAACTCTGTCATCAGGGCATAAAAAAGGGTCACATCCTCAGTTTGTGTGAACTGTCAGGGCTTTCCTGAAAGAGCATGTAATTTATGGCAGACAATGCTGTGCCCCTTGAACATGTAGCGGTGGCCTTACATGCTGCAGCACTGGAAAAATTCCTCTCAGCTCTGTCTGTTTTCTTAAAAAGACTTATACCCTACAGCCTGTCCTGGGAGTCTCGCTCCGTTTAATTTAGACATTGCATTTTCTTTGTGCTTTACTTTGATAGACCAAGGATTTTCCTTCTTTGTTGTTGCTGCAAGTCAGTGTTTTAAGACTATGCTGAGGGAAGGTGCCAATAAGATCTGTCTTGTGAGCACAGAGCAGCTTTTGGCACTGGCCATCACACATTAAGCAGTGTGGGGTAGAAATATAACCTGCAGCATCCCTCTGCCCATCCTCAAAGGAAGCAAAAAGCCTCCCTTGGGCTGGAGATGGGGGAGAAATCAGCTGGCAGTGAGGGCTGGTATCTCCCATCCCTCTGATGGCCAGAAGTGACCCCAATTGCTCAGGACCTTGCAAATTCTTTACCTGGTGCAAAAACTGAGAAAGACCTTTTCTCTCTCTTCTCCAATTCCATCAGATGACCTGATCTTTCCATGGTACCAGATCTTTCCATGATAATCTTCCCCTGCTTGAATGATTGTTTTGCTTTGCTTTTCAGAAGACGTTACCTTTTGTGGGCAGAAGTTAAGATGATACCCCTGAGTCAGAGAGCAGGATCTGCCCTCCCGCTCCCAAATACTGAGTGTTTTATTGCTCTGAATCCCTGTTGTGGATAATAGGAGTGGAAGACAGCTGGCTTACTTCCATTTCTATGGCATGCTCATCATTTTAGGTCCATCAGGAAAGGAGAGGCAGGAGCAGACTGAACTGACACCTGTCGATCATTTACCCTTACTTTAATGAAGCATGCGCTGGCTGTCACCGAGTATATTATTGCCATTTTATGGGTTCTTTGCTCCAAGGATCTCTGGCTGTGCAGAAGAACTGCTGTAACAGAGGAGAGAGGACCATGGCTACATGTCTTTCTGGAACACTGAAGAAAAAAACAACTCTGAAAGAGGTACTTTTTAGGGCTCTCCCAGCCAAACCTGTTGTTCTGGGTAACCCATCATCTCCTATCTAGAGCAGAGGCCAAGGCTGATGTCCTTGTTTTGACTCTTACTGCCAAGATGGGCAACTTCAGACCAACTTGTGCTCCATCCTGGACTCCTTTTTAGCCTCCAATTACCAACCTTCTCCTTTTCTCAACACCAGCACTGGGAGATCATGTTCAGTGGGGAACACAACCAGTGTAAAGCCCTACAGCCTCTGCTCCCCATTCTCACTTCTGGGTTTATGTTTACAGCCACTCCTTTCCTCCTACCCATGGGCACAGAATCATTTGTCTGTAACAGAACACTTTCCTGAAATGATGGCTTTGTCCCACTGCCCTTTCCATCAAAAAAAGACATTTGGCCAGCTCTTCAGGAAAAGCCCTTTATAAATTATCAGAGAGGGATTCACAACAGACTAATCACATGGATGTCCTTCTCTATACTAACTCTACCTAGCCATAAAAAAAATCCCTAAAGGGTATTCCCTAATCCCAATCAGAGTCTCCACTAGAGGTGACAAAGCCTTGTTCACTTGCTCTCACAAAAGAAACCTCTTCAGTATCCACAGAAAAGAATAACTTTTGCTCCTGGGAAAACTGTAGAGGTGGCAGGAGAAAACCTCCCCCATGTGCCTCCCCATGGAGCTGAGTGCTGTGCACGCTGTGTGGCTGCTTTGGTGGAGGATGTTGATGCTTTCTCTGCTGGAATGGTGGCCCTTCTTCCTGGGAATGGGGAGCAGCGCTGCTGGAGCATCAGCTTTGATTTTCATTGCCTGTCTGGTTCATTACTGATCGGGTAATGACTGACAATAGGCCAATCAGATCTCCAATATCACTATGTCAGCTTCATAATTAATAGTACTGCAAACTAAGCTTATTGTGATTTAATTAGTAATGCTGTAATAATGCTACCGCCTGGGCTTAAGGTTACTAATTTATATAAATAGCTACGTTAATGTTTTGAAGCACCAAGTATTAATTGCATCAGTCTCGGTGTTAGGCTTCGGTTGCCTAATGGTATCTGCAAAACTCAACAACTCTTAGTGTTGTGGGGGGAAAAAAATGTTTTTGATCTTTTGCCTGTTGTTTTTAACTAGGCAAGAGGCAGTCACGGACAAGGCTGTAGGGATTTGGATAATATGGGCCAGGGAGCAGTATTTGAGATTCAAATCCCTTTTTGCTTGGATCTGTTATTTTTCTTTTTCCTTTCCACCACGAGCATCTCCCCCTCCCTTTCCCTCTCCTCCCTCCTTCCTCTTAAATATATAAATAAATCTGAGCTGCTTGCATCGACAGTTCCAATTTGCCACAATTGGAAGTTGCACACATGAGAGATCTCTGTGCAGCCAGCTCGCATTTTATTTTCAAATCTCGAATTAAAAGGAAAGAAGGGGGAAAAAAAAGGGCCATGGGAGCACAAGGAGGATTTGCATACATCAGAGCTCTACATGAGCTAGGGACGAAGCTCTTTCTCTGGGCTTGAATAAACTACTAGAGGGAAAAGGGAACAAGAAAAAAGGAAAATTGAGTGACAAAAAATTCTGACCCTTTCTGTGGGCTTGATGGAGGCTCATCTGCCTGCAATGAGGCTGGTGACAGGTCCCTCTGTTGGACTAACATGAAGTATCTGAGATGGAGGGAAGATGTGGGGGTTTATCCAAACACAGGCTCCCAGGCCAGCATGATCGTCTCCAAAGATGGTGACCCTTTCCTCCCGTTTGCAAAACAAGTGACAGAGATGCTGAAAAATCCTGGAACTGTCAGATGAGCAAAATCTACAGCAAATATGACTGCTAAGTAGTCTGAGGTAACTGAAATGAACTACACTTTCAATTGTGCTCCAGCTATGATTGTACTCTAAGCAGAGTCTGTGATAAATATAACTTGGCTGAATGCAAGAATTTAGATCTTGCATTAGATATTGAATTCATTACCTCTACATATGTCTATATCCAGAGGCTGTATATGCCCTTATCTCATCTATATCCAAAACACTCTTAATTTCATTGATACTGACACTTAACTCTTGAAATACTACTTCTTTTTTGGAAGAAGATCCACTAGCAAGCCAAACCATACAGGAACATCAAAAAGATGTGACAATGTTAGGAATAGGACCCCCTTTGGGGAAAAGCAGTTTGCATAAGTCATGAAATATAGATTTATTCATTTTTAATGCATTTTTCTTGCTTTTTTCTCCTTGCAAAATTCAGGCCAGCTGGTGGGATTGACAGTAATGACTCCCAGTGAGCTGGACTCTAATCAGCTCAGCTGGAATAGACTGAAGGACTTCTGGAAATCTAAACCACTCCAGCAAAATGGATTTATCTTCTCAATTAGTCACAGATGCTAGTAGGATCCACCAGGTGCGCTACCAAATAGCCCCATGTGGCATAGCTTGTAGAAATCTTCCACTGCTGCAGTCCAATCATGACTTTTGTCTTCTTCAGAAAAATGTAGTCAGAGATGAGGAGGAATGCCATAGAGGAAAACACGTATTTCAAAGTTGACAGTGAAGTGAGTGATTAGATTTCCCTTTTCTAGTTCGTGTTGGTCTGGGTTTGAAATCCCCACCTGTGTGAACAGGTCATCAAACGTCTTGGCCAACACAACCAACTCAGCACTCCGTACTGACCTTCATTACCCAGATTAGAAAGGAAACTAGCACACCATATGCCAGACATAAAAGTCTCCAGCAATTCTCTTTTCAACACTACACTCCTGGGTTTGGATCCCAGCCAGGTAGTGCTCTTTGAAACTTATAAATTACTTTCATCTCCCAGACAAGGTAAAATCAAATTGGTGTAAGTGATGTCGCATTGTTGATGAAGATGCAGACTCAGAGTTAACTCTGACACACACTTAGCACACCGTATGAGAAACATCTTAATAGGCACAGCTGCTTCTTTTATTTTTTTTTTTTTGGCCCTGGGAAAAAAAAACACAACCAAGCACAAAAACCAAACACTGGTATTTCTGAAAGCTGCAGTAACATTAACAGAAAGGGGTCTTTCTTCATGAAGGCTCCAGACCAGGGTTGTTCAGCCTTTTCAGCATGTCCATGAATGGTGAGGTATGAATTGTGACACACGGCAGTTTATAAATGGTGGTGCTATGCTGAGCTATGTATGTGTCTTAAAGTCCTTTGCTTTTGATGTATTTATGGCCACTAATCTCTCTCTGGCTACAGTCCCTGCCCAAGCTCTATTTCAATCCTCTGTCCGTACAGGACTCATTTTATCAGGTTTTCCCATCTGTAGCTGTAAGGATAATTGACTGTTACAAGTCTGTTGGCTCTGGAATTCAGCCCTTGAAAGGAGTGTTCCTCACCCAGAGACTGAGATGGGTTAGCTGAAAACAGTTGGATTTACTTTCCTCATTTTGTTTCCTCCATCCTTGATTTTTGTGATGCTGTAGGATTTACCATACTTTCCCCTGCTTTTTCAACCCTTCCTCAAGAGCCCAGGATGTTCCCTGGAGTACTTTTTTGTTTTGCACAACAATGTGTCTGTCCCAAAGGACATCTGACAAACTCTCTTGCTCCCATTGCCCTGCCCTACCCTCTCCTCCTCTTCTCCTTCTGGAGACCCAGAGTTCATCTGGGGTTCAGAAACATTTCTATGCAGCACCCATACCTGTGATAGTTCCAGATGCTGCCATCATACAGGGTGGTCATCCCTCACTCAGGGGGCTTCTGTGCAGCCCTTATGGAGTGCTCCCTTCAGTGCTGGGCTGTGGTCTCTATGCTCAGCATGGCCACCAACACTGTCAATCCTGCAGGAATTTCGTACCACTCAGAATTCCAGTTGTCTATCAAGTTTGATTGAAATTGGCCAACTGATTCAAAAGTTATTGTAGCAGAACTGATAGACAGAATGATTGCCAAGGAAATCAGGCTAAAAATATTAACTTCCTGAGATGGAAATTTTGTTCTTTCGTAATTATCAGCATAAAATATATGTATAGTGCTTAGCACAATCTTCTTCCTACTTTTCACTTCTGCTTTTCCTTCCCTTGTACTGCTGTCTTTCTAGAGGGCTGGAGATAGGAACACATCTCTCTCTTTGCCGAGCTCCAGAAATTCAACAGGCTTTGCAGACCAGAGAGAGGGATCTGTGTTTCATGGCCCAAAAAGAAGGGGAAAATTCTAGGCTATCCTAGCATTTGTATGGAGGGTATTTGCTTATCCATTCCTTGTGGGGAATGGGAATTCGCATCACCCAGTGAAAGAACAGTAACTCTCCCTCTCGCAGTTTACATTCTCACAACGAGACTGAGAAAAACCCAAAGCACACCTGGCCTTGCTACTGTGGGAAATGATCTGAACTAATGACTAAGGGGTACTTGTCTCCCAGCTGGATAGGGTTTGTGGTGCAGCATGAGCTTCACCAAGGGTGGATTAATACAGGAGGATGAAGAACCAAGAGGCCAGGGCTCTGTCTCCATTGTCCCCGTTCACTGTAGTTTGGGGCACAGAGGACACCAGGAGAGGAGGGGACAGGCCATGCACTGCCCTCCTTCCCTCTATCAGCACCAGTCCCAGGTTTCACAGACCTTTTTCAAACATGTTTTTCCACCAGAATCACTTTGTGGGCATTAGAAATGCCATCTTTGGCAGAGGGCATATGGAGGGGCCAGTGGGGCAGGAGAACATGGGGACAGCAGAAAGAAGAGGGATGGAGAGAGAGCACAGAGAAAGAAACACTGTAAAAAGCAGTAAGTTCCTCTTTATATTGGCACAGCAATGTTTGCAGCATGGCTTAGCATGCCTCCTCCTGTTAAATAAATATTGTGACAGTTCTAATCCTAGTGAGCAGGGACGTAACCAGAACTTGGATTTTCACTAAGGGCAAACAGTAATGGGTACAATTTAAGTATTTCAAATAAGGCTCTAATTTAGATCTACGAAGACAGCACTGTTTGTTAAATAAATATCGAGCTCATCTGGTACCAGGCCAGTTGTTGTGCTTAGCAAGATATATCTAGCTAGTGGTTATTTAACTGAACGACGGGTGAATAAGCCTGTTCAGGGTGCAAAATGCTTTCTGATTTGCAGAGAGAAAGAGTGAGAGGGAGGAAGAAAAAGGAAGAGGGGAAGAAAAAGAAAAAGAAAAAAAAAGAAAAAGAAAAAGAGAAAAAGAGAAAAAAGAAAAAAAGAAAAAAGAAAAAAGAAAAAAGAAGAAAAGAAGAAAAGAAGAAAAGAAGAAAAGAAGAAAAGAAGAAAAGAAGAAAAGAAGAAGAAAGAAAACCCCAGCAAAATAGGAACCTCTTTACCTTTTGTGTATGTCCTCTCTAGAAACTTTGAAAGCAATCAAAGGAGACAGCTCCAGCTTGCCAAGGGAATTGGATATCATTTAATTGCTCTAAAAAGAAAATGACAAATGTTGGTTCATAACTAACATACTACAACCATCTTATGAAATGTTAATTGGAATATGTTACACTTCCCATATACCTTTAATGAATTAATGGGGATGCCACTCTCTATTTATAGGCGAGTTAAATTCCCCAGCAACTCCATTTACTTCTTCTATATATTATTAAAATTCAGATGGCAGTTACATAATCAATATGCTGTCCTTTCATAAATCTAAATGAAGAAAATCCTGGGGGTCCTTTGGAAAAGCACAGAATGGCTCATATTGAGTTTTCCCTGTGAAACTCTCCAGCTCCTTCCCGTGTGTAACCTCAGTACTTTGGATTTTGAGGTTTGGTGATTTTTTTTTTTTTAAATAAGAAAAACATACGAAGGGATGAGATCTATTAGAGGGAAATGTCTGACAAAAACCCCAACCAGATGACTTGATACAAAATGGTATCACGTGGCATGTTGTATTAATTCCCTGCTGGGTCTGGTTCCATGGGATTTTTTTACTGGTGACAGAGTTGGACAAGTTTGTTTCCAATCAGGTTTTTGTTTCTGGAGAGATCTCTGGAGTCGTCAGTTAGGATCCTGGTGGAAGATAGCACCACCTGCACTAGACATGTCACCTTAAAAATCAAGAGATGAATTTAGGATCAAGAAAACTGCAGGAGATTCAGTTAATACATGCTACAGGACCAACAGTCTACAGCTTTTATATGGAGAAATAAGGGCCTTGTGGTACTAGAAATGGTATGGCTTAAGAGGACAAGATTTTGGTTGGACTGTAGAGCTTTTACCCTCTGTGTATCTTATTACATCCATCAGCAGAGGATATTGCTTAAGGGCCAAGCAAAACTCCAGCATATGTCCCTTTACAGATGCTCTTTGGCCTGTGTCTAATGAACTGCTGGCCTTTGTCTGGCTTCCAGCATGGAGCTGCCCATTTCATCAAAGCCAACAGCATCCACACTGCCTGGCAGCACAGCTGAAAGCCTGCAGAGGCCAAGGACTGAATGGGATGCAAAAGGTGAACTATTCTCATGCTGAAATGTGCTATAGAGGAGAGAGTAAGGAACCTCACCTTATCTGTCCACTTTCTCTTCATAAATGGCTCTACTTCCAGACTTTCAGTTTAACACTCTTGTGTGTTTGAAGGAGACCTAGCTGTAGATTTAATCAATATTCCCTTCGCTTCTGGCCCTGTAGAGTTTGATATCAGGTTACTGCCCTGCAAGCTAACTCCTTCCTCCAGTGGATTGGCCAACAGCTCCACCATGCAGGTAGCCCTTGTTCATATACAGCTCAGGTTTCCTCATCCCATATCCCATCCTTACAAGCAGTATAATACCCTTCCAGCTCGTGAGGGTGCTGAGGAGAACATTCTTCATTCACCTCTAGTTTCAAGGCCTCCAGATGACACACGCACCAAAGATGGAGGTGACTCAGTTTACATGGGGATAATCCAAATATCTGGCTAATTTTGAAAAAAAGAGTTATGGTCCATTCTTCTTTTAAGTTCATGCACCTCTGGCATTTTGCCTAGCTCACGCACAGAGAAGTTCCTGGCTCCATGGTCCTTCATGGATCTCTCCAAGAGTTGGTCTTGACACCAATCAAAAAGTCCCTTGCTCACCCTAGAAGAACAAATATTCCCTAACCATCTCCCACACCTAGGCACTATAACTCCCTCTGCCTTCAATACCCTGGAACACTGACAGGAAGCCCACATTTAGTTGTGTCATTGGCTCTTCTGTCCACCCACTGAACTTCATATGTGATCTTCTGTAACATTTGCTGCCCCAATACCTGTTTTCTCCAAGTCCTCTCTTTTTGAGGAAGATTGATTTCTAGCTTGAGAGCTTCTGCTTCTTGTGCCCACAGATTATAAACTAGACTGGCACCACTGCTGGGTATGATCTTCAGCTTTCCTTCAACCTTTTAGAACCTTCCTATCAACAAGGGCAAAGCCTTTCCAATCCCTCTGTGTCTCTCCTCCCCCTCTTTAACAAAGGATAAGAATTAAACCTGCATCTGCTAAACTGACCAGCAGCACATGTCAAAAATATAAATGTTCTGATCCTTTGCAGGTAATGAAGAAAGAGATAATGATGCAAATAATTCTCCAGTGACTGTTGCTGGGAGTTTGTTTACATCCATCTATTTCCAGCTTGTCATGTTGCCATTAGTGCTGCTCATAATACAGATGTTAACAAGGGCAAAAGGGTGATCCGTGGGTCTCCTGTAGTAACCTGCGATGCCGTCAGCCTGCAAGTTAGCTGTCAGATGGAGTTTACTCCAGGGATAGTGACCAGTCTGGCATACAGATAGAGGGAGGGCTGAGGAGGAAACGCGTGAGGACACAAGTTCAAGAAAGCAAGTGAGAATTTACCGTGCCTAGATCAAGGCATTCTGTGTTTTCTTTTGCCTGTCATGTATTTGCTTCGGTGCAGGGCTCATGCCTGATGATTCAGACTC
Source organism: Neopelma chrysocephalum (assembly GCF_003984885.1). Lineage (NCBI taxonomy): Eukaryota > Metazoa > Chordata > Aves > Passeriformes > Pipridae > Neopelma > Neopelma chrysocephalum. The sequence continues at coordinate 7,085,676 of NW_020897809.1, forward strand.
CAACCCAGCTAAATGGTGCTGAGCCAAAATTAATATGGCAGCTTGGGATGGGAGGTAGTGCTGTCTAAACCCCAGGATGATTTTGGCAGTGCAATAATTGGCTCTTCCCCTCTGCGGACCTCTCTTAGCTCTTTTTGGAGAAGTGGACATGGATGGCAGGGTTGTCCTAGAACCCCCACCACGATCCACAATTGCTAGTATAGAGGCAGAGCCTGTGGTAGCCTCAGTGACACCTCCGTAAGGCAGTGACCCAGTACAGTCTGATGGTACCAATGTCACCAGGTTGCCCAGGAAGTCTGTGAAGCTCAGTCCAGCTTAGACCCCTCTCCACAACAGGGAGCATTATGGATGTGTTGTCATCTCCTGGACATGAACCATGTATCAATCTCTCTTTTCCTTGGCTTTTCAATGTTTATGGTGCCTGTCTTGCAGGCCTGTACTATCTGGACACTTGGAACATGGCTCCTTTTATCAGAAGACTCAACTCTATCTTAAAATAACTCATTACGAAATCTCTCATTTGGAGCTGGAACTGAAAAAAAGACAATTGAGACACAGCCTAGAATTTCCCGAAAGTGTTTGGCTTTTTGTTCAACAACCTAAAAAGGAAGCCCAGGTTTTTGTTTTGAATGCATTATGATGTAGTCAATTTTATTTTTGTCATACCTCTGTCAACAAAGCTTAGTACAAATGATCCCAGTTGCCTGCTAGAAATGACAGGAAGGGAAAGGGGTGTGGGAACACACAGAGATATGGATAGAATGGAACAGAGCATGGTGCTGAGTGAGAAATTTCACCTTTCACTGCAGGGAGAAGGGAGGAGGGGAACGCTGCTCCGCAAGCAGAGGATATGCCTGTTTTCACTATATGCAAATAAACAACATGCTTTTGACAAGAGGAAAATGAAACATTTCCCCCAAGTTTGGATTACACTGCAAGTATACATCACACTTCTCTAGAAATGGGTGCACTGATGTGGTTTGACAGACACACACAGGCAGTCCTTTGGTAATTTTTTAGTGTACTAGACCTTGCATTAAAATCCTGGCAGAGGTCACAGGCAAAAATGAACTTGCTCAACTTGCCATAGTCATTAGTTCATACCAATTCTGGCTGAGAGTACAAGTGAAAATGAATCTACAGTTGTCCTGCTCATCATTTCTCCATACCAGCAAACTGCTGAGCTATTTGGAGCGATTTATTGTGATTGGTATCCATTGCTTCAAAACTACTCAGGACAGAAGCAGCGAGGGATTTGGATGCACTGAGATACCCACATGTGCTCTTGAAGTGGGACACACAGCCACAAGTAGCTCCATGAAAAAGGAAAGCTGCTCCAAACAGGATGGAGGTTTAGTAAGAATAATGTGAGAAGAACAAAATAGTGTTGCAGAAGATGCTGGGTGTAGGAGCGAGCTGTGCTTTGGTCAGCACCTTGGGGGAAAAGCATTTGCAGCATCTGGCTTAGCTGTACATGCTCTGAGGTTGAACATTCTTTGATTTTAATGAGCCTCTTACCCACCTACAGGACAGTCACCTGATGTCACCTGAATATGTCGTGAGTGGTGCTGGTTTTTCCACAAGCAGGCACTGAAGCAACACATCCACGGTGAGGCAGAGTCCTGAATCATATGGCCTGGCTGCAGGATGCCCTTTTGCAAATGGCAAAGGAAATAAGCCCTCGAAAACAACCCCCTTCCAAGCCTGCTGTTCACTTGGCTACAGTGTTTGCTATTGCTTGGCTGTAGATTACAGGTTCAGCAGCATGCTAAACAGCCAACATTATGTTTCTGCCAAGGAACAAGGCTCCCGACTACTGAAAACTCCCAGGGGCCCACTGGAGCTGTTGCTAAGCACAAGGGAAACCTGGTTAGCAAAGTCAACGCCATGCTTTTCCGAGTGTGCCTCAAATTTTCTGCTCCACCAGTCCCTCTGCTTTTGGACACCGGCCTTACAATGCAGAAGGCGCTTTCTAACAGGCATGAGGATGCCAGGCCAAGTCTATCTCAGCAAACAATGGCCTTTATGAAGTGCTGCTGCTTTTGGATGCTGTTAGAGCACGTCTCTGTGAGGATTTTAAGAAACTGGGTCAAAGTTTCTCCTTTTCCTCTCTCAGCCAGTTTGAGAATCAGAGAAACACTGGACAATGGAATCTCATCTGCTGCATGGCCTGAATCAGCCCCTGCTGACTGAAGAACCCCGGATATGTTGTACATAAGGTCCCTTTCCCGTCTGCCAGACCACACAACAACATGTTAGCGAAAGACACATCCTAAACATAAAAGACTGGGATCTGTGTTGATGTCCTGCATGACTTTTGCAATATCACACAGTGCAGAAGAGGCATCAAGAGCAGCCTCCAAAGGGATAACTGTGCATAAACCTGTCAGGAAAATTAAAGGGCTGTAGACCCCTTCACCAATATATATGCCATGCTAGTTGTATTATGGAAAGTCCTAAATAATGGCATCCTTTTTAGCTACTTTCCTTTCTGGGCTGCATCTGGTCCTGCTTTATTTAAACTATTATATATGGATGTGTTGTTTAAGGGACAGGATTTATGGAAGAAAACTGCCAGTGTTTTGAGCCCTGCTTTCCAGGCAGTGCTCTGGTTTCCTTAATCACTGAGGGCTGACCTGACTGTCTATAAAAGTGAGGGTTAGGTTTTTTTTCTGGTTTAGCTTTGCTGCTAAAAAGCCAACAAAAAATGTGTTGAGGCTGCAGTCCAAGGCCATAGCGAGCTCTCTCTCAGACAGAAATATACAGTGAGTTAAAGCATCCCTTGAGTGTCTTTGGTGACATCTCTGAAAGATAAGAAATCCTCAGAGAGTAGAAGAATCATGATCACCCTTAATTAAAGCTCATTGGAACAAAGTCTTGATTTTCTAGAGCAGAGTCTTGAAAATTTTCCAGATAAATGTGAGCAGGAGCAGTTTCAACTTCATTCTCATGCAAACTCAACTGGAAATGATTACAGCCAAATAATAGCATTAAAGTGGAGGGAAATTACTGCATTGATTGGTTGACCTGAAGAACAATAATGGTCCTCGTCTATTACAACTGATTTTCCATAACATTAGTGTTACACAGAAAAGTTCAGATTAAATACAGGAAGCTGGAAGTAAGACTGAGAATTAGCACACTGCCATGGTGAGGGCTCCAGTCCTTTTGTACATGAACAATCCATGTGAGCAAAGGTGGTCCTGTCTTTGCAAGAAGTAGAAATATTATCTACATCCCTCAAATATATGCATGTGTGTGTGTGTGTGTTCAAAAAATAGAATCTTAGGCCAGTTGCTGGGACGGGAGAAAGGAAAAGGTCCCCTGCAAGGAATCCAACCTTCAGCTGTGAAAGATGCTGCAGAAAAGAATCAAAATCATCTTTCTGTCCCTCAGAAAAAGAGCAACAATCAACTCAACTTTTGTTCCTGGGAGATGGGTATTTTAGAGGGAATTGCTTTACATAGGAGCTGTTCTGTGCAAGATCTTGGTTTGCATTTTGTTGTGACCTGCATAGATGTAATCCCCTGTGATATGTCCTATGGTGTTATTCCTAGATTAGTCCAGATCCACTTTCAGGGAAATGTACCCCTACTGGAATGGACCTAAAGAAAAGCAGGAGCAAGAGAAATCAGCTCCCAAATGAAAAGTCATTACTGCCACTTTCTCCCCACATAGTCTTCAGTGAGTTATGATAATTCAAACACCCAGTGTCCCAACAGCTGACACAGAGGTACATGACTTCAGTCCTTGCCTTCCCTAATACTGGCATTGCTTTTCCCTCCTGTCTCCTGTTTCCTCAGAGGAAATTGTGTAAAGGGCCAGTTTTAGCCTCATAACTGCTTAGAAATCACTACTAAGAAATAGCACTGCTCATTTGTATGAATGAAGGGCAGGGGAGTGTTGGTCACATCCCAAAGACTAAGCAGGGCTGCTTGGTGCCCTGAAGGGAAACAAATTGTTGATTAAAATCCAGTTCCTGTTTGGCAGGCAGGAACTACAAACATGATGATAAGGACAACTCCTGGGTGACAGTCTCAGCCAAGGAAAGATTACTCCAAAAAGACTTTTTTTTTCATTTGTGGAAAAAATATTGGCATGCCACTTGCTGGATAGCTCTGCAGCATGTGTTGAATGTAAGATTTTTACTGTGAGAAGACCTGCTCCATGGTGAAGATGAGATTCAGCCCAGGACCAGTGTCAGAGCAGTAGCTGGACTGGGCTCCTTGGGAGACGAACCCCTCAGTTAAATCTTACAGTGTACAACTCTTTCCCTGCTTAGACTCTCCTCTTCAATTCATCATCTATAATGCTCCTTATCTAATGAGGAGTTAGAGGATAAATACACTGAAGAAGTCCATCAGTGCCAGGTTATCTGAGCGTGTCTGCTGCAGATGCCCCACAGTCCTGTTGGAGTGTGCCTTGTCAGGGAATTAACCTCTACCTTGCCCACTTTTGTACCCAGAAGCATGGGTTGACCATAACTACCATCAAACTGTACACTTCAGTACAGCAGCAGCATATGTTCTGTGGGAGAGTCCTTTGCTGTGCCCCATAGCTGCAGTCACCTGAAACTGCTATTCGTCCACGGGCTGCACCTATGTTGAGAAAACACAGAGTCTATGGGTTTGTGCATCATCTGGAGATCTGGGGGAAGATCAAAAAGGCTTCAAGGGGCTCCAAGATATGCAGGTTTCTAGTCCCTGTGTACACTCTGTCCATACCCCTGTTTGGGAGGGCAGTGGGGGCAGGCAACTTCTGTGGTGCTCAGAAGCTGTTTGTGATGTGCTGCTGTTTGTGATGTGCCATATTCTCTCTTGCTTGCAGCCAATAAAGGGTGGGCCTTCCTAACTGCGCTGGCACACGGGTCCTGGAGAAATCATTAATAACAAGCTCATGAACTTTGGGTAAACAATTTGTGCTGCTACTGTGGGTTTTATTCCTGCCTTTGTAAAGCCCATGTCTGTGGTGCTGTGTGCACCAGCAGATTGCAGGGGTGGGTCCCGACAGCTGGCGTGCTTCAGATCTCCTGTGCCAACTGCACGCCTCGAGTCCCCACGTGCCACACAGCCACCCTCCTCCCCGGTCTCTCTGCCACTGATTCTCACTCGAGCTGTTATTTGTGTCTTCGGTGCACAGCTGGTCGGTTTTGAACAGAGGGGTGGGAGGGGAGGATGGAAGGGGCAGTGTAGCCGCAGAGCCGGCAGTCCATCACTCCTCCAGAATGCATGGCCTGAGTGAAAACTGGGAAATTAATAAGACATACAGCGTCTAGAGCTGCTCCTTTTTATCTGGGCACTGTTTGTCACAGGAAGCATCTTCTCCTCAGCCTCTCAATGGGAGCTCACAGCACAAATCCTGCAGTCCAAAAGTTTTATTCTTCTGCCATGCCAGCACGTCAAGGCCACGTGTGTTAGGATGAATGCAACTGGATTGCAGATCCCTAAGGAGAACACGTGCAACTTCGAGAACTGACTGGAGCTTTTGTCAGGCAAATACAACACATGGTGGGCGGGGATATTTTGAATTTGCAACAGTGGGTTGACTGACCCATGTCCGTGCCTCTTTCATCCACCTCCTTGAGAATGCTTGCATGAAGGATGCAGCAGAGTGGTACTTGCATCTAAATGCGAGTACCCAGAATCCTCTCTTGTGCTGGGACGTGTTCAGCTTTTGGAAAATGAAGTTTTGTTTCTGCAGATAAAATAAATATCATGAGACTTCATTGACCAGTAACACACCGTGAATTACAAGACGGCTGTATCCTCAGGGTAGCCCATAAGCTGAAATATGCTTCCATAAAATGCTCATCCTTTACAATTAAAGCACAAAATGGTACAAGCCAAACGATTATTCAGAAATAATTTGTGAACGCATACACACAAATGTTTAATGATTTATTACTGAAAGAAGTGAAAAACAGAAGAAGTAAGCAAGCCCCCCTGTAAAAGCCGAAATCAACACTTTTTGTTCTGTTTCATGTTTTCCTGACAGGATGATTTCCCCTTTATAGCCCTCTCCCTCTTCCATGCTGAGCTCCCAGGAATGCTGGCTGATCCTTCTGTGCTACAATCTCTATGTCTCAGAGGTTCTGTGAAGTTGCTGCATTTGTGTGGGGTCCCAAACTGCTGCCCACAAAACCCAGGGAGAAACCTGGGGGTGGAGAAACATATTGTGCACCTGAGGGGCTGCTGGATTCCAAACCAGAGCACATAAATAGCAATTCATGAGTCAACAAAGATGTTCTCCAAGCCCATAAAAGCCTGAAGTGCTCCCAGTATTGTCCCCATGCAGCTGGGTGAGACCTTCAGTGTGGAATGTAAAGGCAGAAATTTCAGCCCTTATCTGCAGCAACACTTGGGAAGAAAGAAACCACTGGGAGACAAAGAGAGAAGAAAGGGAGAAAGAACAGGCAAAAGGGTAGAAGCAACCTAGGACTTCCTTAATGGGACTGAACATGGATAATACTGAACACTCTGGCTGTGAAAGGCTGCCAGTTAACAATCACACAAACTGACAGTCATTGCCCATGATGGAGCTGACAAACATGCCCACCAACTCTGGTGCTGAGTCCCTGCAGATACCAAGCAGTAGCAGTACCACTGAGCCTGAACTGGAGGGTTCCCGTGCAGCTGCTGCACAGGAAAACACCACGCATCCCTCCATGTTCCTGCTCCACTTTGATAATGTGTTGGCATAGGCAGGTCTTTTTTCATCCAAAGGTCTTGAGGGCAGGATACCTTGGGAAAAAGAAAAGCAGAAGCTTGTGAAAATTGTCCATCATCTGCATCCTTATGCAATGGTTGCTTGCAATGATGGCTAACAGAGGTCCATCCTCCACTCGTCACCCCAGGCAGGCAAGAGATTGATGACTGTGTTTGAATTTACTCTTTCTGCCCTACTCCCCCCCACACCTCAGTAACTCTCCTTGTTCTTAAACTAAAATGTTGGCAAATACATAAATATCTCCTGTCAGCAGGAAGCTGTGTCCATTCTGTTCTGTCTGCAGACACTGCTCTCCCCTCCTCATACCCTGCCATGCACTGCTTTCATGGGCCCTGGGGGAGGAGCTGGGAGTCACAACTCATAAATTCCCATCATGTCAGGCAAATGCTTTCACATCATTCAAAAAGAAAATCTCCTTCCCCCAAAATAAATAGCAGGATATAAAGAGAGTTCATGGGTAAGACAACCAGGACACTGATAAATCATTGTGCATTGGAAATCACGCTGTGGGATTTGGAAACCCTGGGTCGGTTTCTAAAGGAGGCAACACAGAGACGTTCATGCACAAGAGAACAACAACACTCTTCTGCCTTTTCCACTTCCAACAGCTAAAATCTTTACTGAAAATGTATGTGTGGCCAGTGAGAATACAGGATTTGGTGGGAGCTGAGAAATGAGAGGTTTGCAAGGGACATGGTTTTGGAGAGATACAAAGGGTCTTGATGGAGAGCTGGCATGAACAACTTCTTCCCACGTGCCAAGTTTAGCACATGGACTAGTTGAGTGCATGACTAACATTGTCTTGAGAAGAAGTCATTGGGGGTTTTACAGTTTTGAAAAAGCTTTGTCCATCACCATAAGTTACTACATCTTTATCATCTTTACTACTGCTTCCTACACTCCTGCTCTTGTCTTTTTACCTCCAGCCCTTTTTTTAGCTAGAGGAGTTGATGTCAGCATTAAAAATATTACTGTTTTCTCACAGTGTGGGGAGACACCAGCCAGACACGTAGGTTAGACCTGACACAATGGCACTGTGCAAAGAAGGCTATGGAAAAAACAGTCCCTGAGAGAAAGAGGAGGAGTGAGAGGTGGTTGGCTGACTTCTGAGGGAAGCAGGATCACCATCTGGGCTTGGTAGTTGGTAGCAATGAGAACTAGGAGCTCTGTAAGCCTCAATCATGTCTAGTTATTTTTTACAAGAGTGGATAAAAGCCTTATAAGGTAGGCTGGGCATTTCTCTGTGAAGAGGACTTGAATCCACTTCCATTCCTCCTTTCTCCCTCCTCTTCTATTGCAGCAGTTAAAAGAGGACCCTGGATAGAAAACTCTGTGTTACAAAGCAACCTCATGTATTGCCTAAAGCAATCAGCCAGCAGCTTCCCTTTGTGAGGAGAAAAGTGGGCTTTCTCTTTTTCTCCCACATGTAATCATCTCTTTCAGTGCTTTCTTTTCCATTTTTAGCTGTCCCCTTCCTTGCCTCCCAAAGAAGCATGTGCATCACAGAAGCCACAATTAATGGAGAAGGAAGGGTGAGAGTCCTGGGTTCCCACTGAGGAGCAGGAGAGCAGGGAGGCAGGGCTGATGTGCTCCACTTCACGGCACTTTACACTGAAGAAATTAAGGCCCATCCTTAAGTACCTTTGCTTTAGCAGGAAAAACAGTCTTGGAAATAACACATTAGTTTTAACTCCCTATTCTCAGTGGCTCTTCCTTCTCACACTCTGACTCTGGCTTTGCTCCTTGCAAAGCTGCTGCTTCTCTTGACACGTGTCCTGTGGGTGTACTCAGAAGCTGGAACCAGGATTTCAGGCCTACACAGTCTAAGGTACAGAACAGGTAGAACAAAGAAGACTGCCTCTGTCCCTAAATTTTAGCACTGGGAGCTGGAAGTTGTGAACTCCAACTGTCCTACCAGCACTAACCCTCAGGAAACCATTCTCTACCATTCAGGTGTTGGAAGATGACACCTGGGATGAGTAAAAAGTGAAGAAGAGTATCTTTTTCCTCCCAAGAACCCCATATTAATGTCAAACCTTCAGCAAAGTTGGATGCCCCCCTTTCTCAGGAGTTACACTGTGGCTATTCCCTCACTCCTTGGGACCTCCAGGCCTCTCTCAGCCCACTTACTGAGGCCAGAAGCAATCCTGGGGGTCTTCTTTTGTCATGTGCATTCCCGGAGACGGCCAGGTGGCAGCTTTTGTTGCATGTGTGATCTTGCACATGGACACTAACAAAGTGAATGTGAGCGTGAGCTTTTTGAGACTTCAGAAAAATAAACCCAGATGGCACTAGATAAACTGTGTTGGAGGGAGGTTAAGCATGACTTATCTACACTCCCTACAGTGAGCAGTGGGAGGACCAGAAACAAAGCCCAGGAATCCTGCTCCCTCTTTGTCTCTCTCATTTTGCTAGTAGCACTTCTGCCTTGTTTGTGAAAGTCTTCCCTCAGCCCCACCATGGGGAAGTCAGGAAGAAATATATTTGTTATATTAAGAGTCCCTTTGTCTTGAGCAGGGAATGAGAGATAGGAGTATCCCTGAGCATTGTCTGTGCTATTTCTCTGTTCACTTTTGTGGGGGGACTTGGGGGTGTGAAACTGGGGAGGAGCAGATGAGATTATTGTTCTATTTTTCAAGCAAACTTGAGGGGCATGGTGGAAAAAGGAGCATTCTCTCCTTCATTGAGAAGTTTGGTCATGAAGGGCTGACTGCCCTTGTTTCCTAAATGTATATGGTGCCCTCAGGGAGTGTCTGGTTTTGATTAGATAATGTCTTGTGGAGAGTTCTTGATTCTGGACTACATGACTGTGAAAGGAAAGTGTGTGACTCCTTCCCTCCCCTGTGAACCGTGAATGAATAGCACCTCTGCCCAGGCAGGAAAGAGGGGCCCTCAGGCCAGCTGGGAATGTGCATTTGTTATAAAGCAATGAAGTAGCAAAGATGACAGGAGACAGAAAGGATTTCTCTGTTTTGTTTTGCTTTTTCAATTCTGCCACTTACTCCTTCAAACGATAGAATATTACATATCCATAGAAGGTTCCCAGAGCAGCAGGTTCTCTAGGAAGAGATGCTTTCTGGAGACCGTATTGTGCATTAGGGTTCAGTTTGGGACTGCAGAAGACTCATGGGGTCCTAGAGAAGGAATCCCATATTTCTCACTCCCATTCATGGCCCCTGCTCAGACGCAGGGGGAGACCTGCTGCTCTGAGACTGGGGGTACTGTGAACAACAGCAAAGAAAACCCCCAGCAGGGATTCCATCCTCAGCCTCATTCCAGTCACTGGCAGAACTAAGAGAGTCAAGCCCTGGGCTGGCAGATGATCTCCCCGGGAGTGGTCACTGGAGACTCTGCTTGGGAGAAAAGCACCCTCTGCTTTTTTCATGCCTTGTGCCATCAACAGAGGTTGTGCCATCAGGAAGATGACAGGATCCCTTGCCTTTGCACTCTGTGCAGCTTAGGTGATGAGTAAACACTTGTTTTTACTGGGAATAGAGAGCAAACACAACTGAGAAATAAGCAGGAATTTGCATGTGCAGTTAGATGCCACATTTAACAAGGTCATATTACTAATTAAGATGGTGCTTCAGTAGTGCCTTAGCTACATGTTGATAAACAAGCCTCCATTTGTTGACCTAGAGACACTGTTTCAACACTGCCCCTTTTTATTCAAGGAATTCAAGCTTATAAGGAAGATGGGGGAATGAAGGACAAGGGAGGGAGCCTTCCCATACACAGACACATACACCTTTTTCTTTTTCTTCTGTAGGAAACAAAGATTTCCTCTGTGTGGCTTCATATCTGTGTATATTACTATCTGATACATTCACCTTGAGGAATTTTTGCATAGAGTAGCACTGACACTCATTAGTCGAGCGTGTGAGTCAAGGAGTTATCTCTCCAGGGACATACTGAGGAAGGACAGACTCTCTCTAGAGTTAAGTTCTCCTCTTTTTGAGAATTTTTGCAAGTCCTAGTTAAACACCTGAAGGCCTGACTCTCCTGGATAGAGGCTACAGAGCTGATACTGCAGCTGAAGCGTTGTTAATTCATCAGCAGGGAGGAATCTAATTGTTTGTTGCTCTGGTGACTGTCATGATGACTATGCAAATACATTTTTCCCTCTCTCTCTTGAAGTTCTGTGCCCTTTGATAGTCCCTAAGGACTTTTCTTATTTAAGTTCAGCTGCTCTTCATTTGCATGAGTCATCGCACTGGATGACAAGGCGAGAGAAAAAGAGTGTGAGAGCACAACCTGTCAGGCAAAAAAGGGGGGCACAGCCCTCTGAAAGATGCTTGTTTCTGAACTGCTCACCAAGACCCTTCTTAAGGGATCTGGTGCAGATGAGATGCTGCCCAGTAATTTCCCTTGACACGTGTCTCAGGCTGCTGCAACATGCATGAGGGCTCAGTGGGTTTCCCAGGAGGTGCAGGCTTCTCCTGCCAGATCGAGATCTTTTCCCAGTGAACTCTGCGAACTACGGGGACCACACCCTCCTCATTTCTTCCAAGGCAGGAACATGGGACCACCAAGTGAGGTGAGCACTCAACAGACACAGAGTGAGCACAGGGGTGTTGTTCTCAGCCCAGTGTGTGGATAAGCTATGGAAGTCCTTCCCCTGGGAAATTCTGAATACTTATAGTTTGTGTACATTCAGGGAAGAAACAATCATGTTCATAGATGAGTCGTCCACCTGTGTTGCTAACTAGGAAGACATTACATCTCTGGCTCAATACGACCCTGAATCACGAAGAGATGAAGGATGGGAGATTATTTGGATATGTATCATTGTATCCCAGATCAACTCCTTGATTCATCTCTACATTTTCCTTGGAGGTTGGGAGTGGTGAACAAGCCCAGCACCATGGAGAAGTGCTCAGCATTTGCAGAATAGAACTCAAAACTGAAAATACCTCAAGCCTGGGCTAGTTAGCCATGGGAATCTTTTGCTTTGGGAAATACGAGTTTTGAGACTTATAAATGGACAGAAAAGGTATTTGCAAATACCTAGAGCCCTTATGTGATAAATATTAACTCAAATTAGTTGGCCAGATTAAAGAAGACATAGACAGATAGCTGGTATTACCCCTAAATGTAGCAGGCAGAGCTGGAATCATTAAAATAAATGTCCTCCCAAGATTCCAGCTTTATTTATTATTATCATTATCACTATTATTATAGTGTCTAAATGTATCCTGGGCTCCAGGGTACCACAGAGAATGATAACCTTGCCAAAATGGCCATCCATCCTACTGGCTAGAAACAGATAGGGCTGAGGAGTTTCAGTGAGCAAAGAGAGCAGGCTGCAAGGGCCCCCGTAATGCCAGTGCTAAAATGAGCACTGCTGTCCCCAGGTGGATGTGAGTCACAGGTTGTACCTGCCAGCATTCCAGGCATAGTTCAATGGGAGCTGCAGTGTCCCCCCCTTTAGGGGAATGTCCTGGTATCCTCTGATTTCTACCAGTATGTGCAGCCTCTTAATGCAAGGAAGAAGTAAAGGCTGTGCAGCCTGGTATGCCTTGGAGCACATGTGCCCAGGCAACAAGACATTTCAAACCCATCTCCAGATTTAACATTTGACTTCTCTTGTTCTCCATGGGGCCTCCTCTCCTGTCAGAGAATTAATGCAAAATAAAAGGGAAAGGGATAGTGTGGGGAGTGCCACAACTCCCGTCCGTGTTCTCTGCAACAAACAGCAAGGCAGCTGCTACAGAAAGAGACACTTTCTGATTTAGTTATAATAATGTTGTGTCAATCACCAAATTGCTAAGCTGTATGTAACGATTTCCATATGAAAAACACATATCCTTTATAATGTGAACTTGTGTACCTACTTGTTAATGTGTATTTCTATTGATCTATATACATAATTATGTTAGTATAAAACCCTTAAACATATGCCTGCAATCTTATTAAAACAAAGAAACTGAATTGAAAACTGAGCTAATTCAACCTGAAACCTGTGGAGAAAGAAAGTGGAGTGCCCCCCAGTCCCTTTAATTGTGCTTGAAAGATGAAAAATTACCCAAAATACTAAAGGCTAAGTAGAAAAATATGGCAAAATGGGAAGAATTGTTTTACAACAGAATATTTGTTCACTCTTTTCCAGTAAGCATGGGCTGATATTAAAACACATCTGATGGTATCTGAAAAATTCTGCAAAGCTTTCTCCTTAATCCCTGAGCTTCTTCTGGATCATTTGTCTTCTACAGTGCTCCTGCTTTATTAATAAGACTGTTGCAATTACAGGGCTGGCTGCAGACTTCCCCAGGGTCCTTCAGAGCGGATCCCTCCCAGAAAACCTTGAATGTTTCTCTCTGTCTCCAAGGTGCCACTACCTGGTTCTTGGTCTCTCGCTCCTACCGTGCATTCTAATTTTGCCATCCTTGCCCATTCAGAGTTCGTTTTAGCATAGGAATGAGCCATTGGATGAGAAGAAAAGGAGATGGAATGTATAAGAAATTTTAATTATGTGTCTATCAGGCCTAGATGCTGGCCCTTCCCATCAGTTACTTGTATGTGCCAAGCTACCCTTGAGGTGCTCTCCTTGAAAGGCTTGAGTTTGGTCTGTCTTTCTTAAATATCCTTTTACCTCACCCTCAATCTGATGTTCTTTTAAGACAGACACCACCTCTGTCTACAGTTGCTGCTAGGTCCAGGCATCTGGCAAGGTGAGCAGGGCTGGGTGCAGATGTCAAAGGGAATGGGTCCTTCATCAGCTCTTCAGAACCTGTGGAGCCTTTCTGGATTCACAGTTTGCTCTCCAGGTGAAATTCCGAACAGCCCTTACTGAACTAACGGAGTGTGTGCATATGACCAGTATTATAGACACAGGCAAGTTACACAAATCACAAATCCTCTCCCTGCAGTGGAATTTTGTGGAGTGAAAAGTTTCAGTGAACTTCAGGAGAAATTTCTGTTGAATGCTGAGTTTCTCTGGCAGGTATTTCAAGCAAAATTGATGGGAGTTTTGCCTTTACAGCCACTGGCCTTGCTTGGAGGTGCCAGTGAGTTTATTACTAATTTAAATGTTGTTCTCCCGGCTTGCAAGAGAGTTAAATATTGAACACCTCCCCTATGCTTTCCAGTGCTCCAGCTATGGTATCAGGTCATCAAGGAATTACCTTCATAAGGGACTGTTGATTACACTTTTTTCAAGTATTTATAATAGGTTTAAAATGATCTCAAGGCTTGATGCAAGATAGCCATAAACACAATGGGCTTTGAATTAATGCCCTTCTGATGAAGGTGCAGCTATTGCCTGAGCCTTTTCTTTGTAACCAGAAGGAGCAATTAGGAATCCTCATGTTGCACTATATCTTTCCTTACTACCACTTGCTTGCTTGTAGCCATTACCTAGAGAGAACCAAAGAGGGAAACAGCTAAATAAGAACCTTCTTTAACTGTATTTTTTATCTTGATTCATCCTAGCCTTTATAAATTTCACAAGTGCTTTTTATTAAAATAAGAAGCTAATGAAAGATGTCTGAGTGGGTCAATTAACCCCAGTCTGAACAGGTCATTAGAAACAATGGAGAATTGTATAGGCAGTCACACCCAACAAGCATGGAAACTGGCCAAATGAATCAGATAAAGAGATTGATCATTTTATAACAAATATAATTTGCTTGATTTGTTTTCTTCTCCCTCTGTAATGGCAAAATTGCTTTAAAGACAAATAGTAGACCTCGTTCATGATCTTACATTTACAATAGTCATTGTTTTATAATCTTTAGGCTGCTCTGTGTGATTTCAGTGTGTGTGCAAATAACGTGAGACAACTGCATTAGCCTGGGCTGATATTTTGGGGAAAAGACTGCTCACATCCAGCATGGTTAGAGGTATCAACTGTGCCTTGCACTTCTGAGCTACTAATTTGACTGGATATGTTCCTCTTCTAATTTAGACTACCACAGTGACCAGTGTAGGCTGCAAGGTCTTTCCTACAGGTCTTCACACTACCCAGAGGCTCAGCAATATTACAGACTTCTTTTTCTACACCTGTCCTTTTTGATCTCTTTAACCACAGGAGGAAACTTCTCTGTATTAGAGTTCAGTTTGCAGCTGCCAGCAAATCCCACAGCAATTAAGACCCCTGCAAAGCTTCCTGAGTCCCTCTCCAAGTGCCAGATGGGTCCCTTCTTCTACCCACCTCCCGCCCTATTACCATGAATGTACTTGAACGCTAAAAAAAGGTCCTCTAATAAAAGTCTTGGTTGTACAGGGGTTTCTCTCCTGGGAGAGAGGAATCTGTGACAGGTGCTAACCCTGTTATGCAAGGTACCAGTGGAAGAGGGGGAAGAGGACAACAGGGTTGTGGAGACTTTCTCTTGGGTCGTTCTGAAGAGAGGTGTGTTCACCTACCCCCATGTGAGCCTGCGGGCACCCCAGGCCTGTCCAGAGCCCTCCTCCTCAAATCACCCTGGAATATTATCATGCCACGGGGCACATTCAGATCAGCTGCCCGCATGCTGCCAGCAAGATGGCTCTGTGAACAGGATGCTGGCAGGAGGCAAAATGCACACTGCTTTCAGCCTTTGTAAAGGCTGCTCTTTCAGAGAGCAGCAGACAGCCCACAGGAACCCTTGGAGAACAGAGAAGAACAGATATGACAAGGGAAAAATTTAGAGATGCAAGTCTGAAACAACAGTTTCTTTTTTTAATCTACCTTTCATGGCTTACCAGGGGAAAGCAAAGAGCCTATCAAGGACATACAACTAGCCTCTCTCTCTCTCTTTCACTGTCAAATTTGTTGCCTCATTTGGGGTTTGGAAACAAATGATTATTTTTTTTTTCCTTCTAAATGAATTAAGCTATCTGGGGATGGATGATGGATTCAGGAGATACAGGGTAGGTTACGAGCATGCTCTGTTGCTTCCCTGTGGGACACCTGTACTCATGAATCTGCAGACACTGACCCAATTACTAAGCCAGCACCTGGATACAAACTCCCTGTGACCATGTCTCCAACTTGCTGTATTCACTGTATTTTGTTCAGGGACTTTTGCTTTTTAGTGCCTTTTTATGCTAAGCTGGCATATGTAAGTGAACTCCATTTTCTGAGCAATTCGCTTCATCCTTTGAGATGTCCTTGTTTTTCTTTTAGTCATTTGAAGCAGGTCCCCTCCTCTCCCTCCTCCTCCTCCATGCATCTCCCAGGATGACCTGCTAATTTAAATGAAAAGAGATTGCAGCAACATTCTCTTTGTCACTGTAAACTCAGGGAGGCTTTCTCCCTTCATCGAGGACAAAAATTTAGGACAAAAAGGTTTATTTACTCAGCCTGTCCTCCTCTCTCACCACAGGCTTCTCCCTCAGTGCCATGATGTTTTCTCCGATCTAGGTTTAAATTTCTTTTTTCCTTTTTTTCTGTGGAGTGACACATCTCCAGTCTCACAGACCTGTTATGTAGTGTCTTCAGATATTCAGGCTAAATTTTCCTTTGAGTTAGTGTCCATAGTCTTCAATCAGGCTTCCCATTAATTTTCTCTCTGAAATTATACTCATTGTTTAAATTTGATGAAGCTTTTTTGCATTAGACCCACTTGTGGAGATAAACGGGGAATGCAGGGTAAAAATCATTTATGGTGGGAGCAAAAGGATTTAGCCCAGGTTCTACAAAGATATTTATATGGTGCTATCTGCTATTTAGATAGCTAATTTGCTATAGATTTTTACTCCTTAATTAGAAACTGAGAGTGCTAATAGCTTTCTGCCTCTAATCTTAAATGTCTGTCCTAGCCACTAGGTACATTTTCAGAATTACAAGCTTGTGGCATGGGGAAAAGGCCACTGTCAGGAATTCTTCGGTTTATCAGTAAAACCCGGTTTCTGGGTAAATTCTAGGTAAAATATGCATTGGAGGTATTTTCAAGAGGAGCTAACTTTGCTCCAAGTAGCTGGGAGTACCTTCTTGGAGCTGCCTAAGTCCTGAATTTCACTGGTTGGACTGAAAGGTAGGGTTTCCAGAGGCCTGAGTCTTCCTTCCTGTCTTGTTGAGGAAACCTTGTTGACCTACGTGCAGTCCCAGTAGATTTGATGAAGACCAATGACCTACAGCCATGCAGCTGACAAACAGTTGTGCTTATCTGCAGCCTTGAAGGAAAGACAAGGAAAATACACAGACTGTGGACTCCCTTTCTCCTTCTCTGCATGAGAGATCCCCAGATTAGTAATCACATTAGGAAGGACAAAAATTCCTCTAGGAATTGAAATGCTTTCAGTATAGGACACAAGGGCAAAAGGTCTTTATTGGAGAAGAAAATACCTCATGCACTTGGTCTGCAGGTTTTATGTGATGTCTAGAAAAAACGACAGTAAAATTGGCACCTTCTTGCTCAAGAGGTCCCCAGTGAACATTCAAGACATATCTTGTTTGCAAACACAAATGGATTTTTACTCCTGTTTTCCCTGAGGAGATTGCAGAGCTATGGCAGACTGAGCTGTATTCTCTTCTGGCTCGTGCATCATCATCAAATCTGTCGGCTAATTTCCATTTGAAGAATCGTTATTGCCAGTACAGAGGCAAGAGCCAGACTGAATTCTCCTCCGATCAGCGTAGAGTTGGATGAGTTGGCATTTAGAAAGATCATTTTTCTGAGTGGTGAGCAGAGACCCATGGAAGTGGAAAAAATATTGGATCTGTTGGAGGTCACCACTAGAAAGCTGCCTCTCTGACTACTGCTGTGCTTTAATCCCATGGATAGGGACACTTTCATGTTTCTTTTTTTTGTTTATGTGCTGGTTTGCTTCTACCCTGGAGTCCAAAGTCATGGAAGCTCTCAAATGCTCATTAGTATGTGGCACCTGAGAGTCAATTTGTATAATTTCTTCAGCTGTTCTAAAAGAAACAGCAAAACAGAAAAAAAAAAAGAGGACTTTCTCCTTTGGGTCTACCTCAGCATCCCTGGGAGAGGTTTTATTCCCAGGGACTGCCTTGCTACCTGAGAAACACCATCAACAAGTTCCCAGAAAATTAGTAATATAAGAATCATAAGGTATTTGCAATGTTTTATCTTTTGATGAAAACAGACACAAAATTTGACTTCAGACCCAAAAGGAGGCAACACTCTCACCCGTACTTATCTTAATGATGATGACTGGTTTTTGAAGTTTTGGGTTTCAGTCTTGTCTTTTCTCACTGTACAATATAGGATTTCTCTTTATCTTCCTCATTTCCTTCCTATTAAATTCCCTTTTCCTCTACTGATCTTACATCCTCCAAAGAGAAAGACCATCATGAAGTAAGGTCAGCCCAGCAAAGGTTTTTGAAATGCTCTCTCTCTCAAGGAGAACCACAAAAGTAAATTTTAAGGCCACTATGGAGAGTGGATTTTTTTGTCTGTTCTATTCCCATTTTTTGCTTCTTATTTGAATGTTTGTAGTGAGACCAGAGCTGACACCAAATGTTAGTGCCTGAGATGGGGAATTCATCTTAGACTGGCCACTCGGAGGGGTCTTTGATGCATCTTTAAAACGTTTTACAGCTCAGCTTTTCAGGGGCTAAAGAGACTTGGATCTGGCAGACATTTTCCTAGTTCAAGTTACTCCCTTCCTGCTTTGGGTGATTTTGTACCATGTTTCTGAATGTCCAATGGTACACTGCCAGTGGCCTGGACAGGGTCCAGACATTCCCTTGATGTGCAGCTCCTGCACGCAGGCACTGGACCTGTCGCTCTGCTCCCTGCATGGGAGATGCACCACACGGACAATTTCTGGATGGGTGGAGGGTCTGCTTTAGGCTGGCCTTGTTCACCCTTGGCTCTGCTGTGAAGCTCAGGAACAGTTAAGTCATACCTGAAACCGCCCTCTTGGCTGCAAAGGAGACACAGGGCTGTGGTCACCCTGTGACAAAATAAGCACCATAGCTGCATGCTTACATGAAAAGATTCCCCTGGAAATGTTTCCTTTAAGATCAAGCACAGTTTGTCTGTTCAGGATTGGAATCATCCTCTCCCAGCAGGGCTGAGCCCTTCCTCAGCACTGAAAGGGCAACCCCCTATCATCTAACAGGCCATTTTCATCACCGTGTGTGCATTTGACAGATCTGGTCAAATTACGAAGCCCTTTCTTTGTGAGAAAGAGTATAACAATCTCAGATAATGGGAATTGTGCTCACTTAAATCCCTGCTTATGCTAAAGGATTGCCCCAGGAAGGGAAAACGTCTGACCCACTTTCATTACAGCCCTTTGAAAGATGCTGCTGTGCCTCCCGCAGCCAGGAACTTTGCAATGCCAATAATGGGCATTTTGTGCACAGTACGTGTAAGCAAACAGAGTGACATCTCATCTGCCGTGTGTGTGCTCCAATAAAGCTGCCTCACCGTGTGCCCGGTGCTCTCGGCCGGTTGTACCTTTGTTGAGGTGCAGGGCACAGAGCTGTGTGTGTGGGAACCTCTGTGCTCCAAGTGAAGGGGCTCACTTTTTTCTCGAGCACCACATCAGAGCTAGCAGCTCTATTTAGCAATAACTTTAGTTTCATCCCACGAAAGGAGTGGGGTGAAAAAAACCCAAAGATCCCCAGGAATAGCCCCTTGGAAGCATTAAGAGTGCTCTTTAGCAGTGTGCACAAGGAATGTAACTCTTCTAACTGCACTCATGTTAAGCTGATTGCCACTGGTTGTGAATCTGGTCCTTGTTTTTTTGGTTATTTCTAGTAGTTGCAAGCAGGTAACCAAGGCTGCATGGAGGTTATTTAACTGCGTGAAGAGAGGAAATACCACAGTGCTCTTGGAAAATGGGCCAATTCTGTGGTATTTTGTCTCTGAGCAGAGCAAGATGGCTCAGGGGAAGGTGTTAGTCAATTAAAGATAATCTAATTAAAAACATAAAATAAAATTCAACCCAGCATTTGCTCCTGCCTGCTCTTCCCCCCCAGATAAAGGAGGCACTGAAAGCGGCAAGGATGCTTCTTCTGCTGCCACAGTGGGTAGAGGTAGAAAGCGTATTTTAATGGGTATTTCCTCAGTTCCCATCATTACCAAAGTCTTTTGTGTTCATTTTTGAATATAAAAAGGCCAGGTTAAAAAGAAATCTCCTCTTCTGCAACCTGTTCACAACTGGTAATATCCCCCACATTCCCTCTGCTCCTCACTGAGGCTTTTAGTACCTCTTGTTACCAGATGGCAGCAGGCTGGCATTTGTCTAGTTAAAATGGATGCTGGAAGCAGCATTGAAAAGCACATTGTTTGAGACTGTCATTATTTGCATTTCTGACTTGGCAGATACCCAGTTGGACCAATCCGACACAGGCACCTTGCACTGAGTTACCCACCCTGAGGGATCAGCCTTTGGATAAGAGAGGAAGAGGAGGTGCCTGATTTTCCAAGAACCCCTCTAGATCATGGTAAAACCTGCTCTGCTTCCCTCTGTCAGGCTGACCTGGCTCCCCAAGCCCCCTGGAATGGGAGAATATCCACCAAAAGCAGCACATGGTGGTGCTGAGAAGGGGGTGCTCCCTGAATGTGTGGGTTGGAGCTCGTCAGGCTGTTGGGGTGTCAGTGTGTCAGGGAACAGGTCAAGGTGTCAGGGTGCAGGGAATTGCCCTGAATGTAGGGGGTAGATGCAAAGCTAAAGCTGGAGTTGGGGGGGAAATAAATGATAACTTAATATTTGAGAGGTAAGTGTTGGTAATTAGTCTGCAACACTTTGATCATTAATGCATGCAATCAAATTATCATCAAGAACGCTTTCCCACCAGCCCCCCCTCCCTTTCCCCCTGCTTCTCTCTCTTTATTTTAAGGGCTGGCACACGGCAAAAGTTGACAGCACCAGCCCCACCGTGCAGCCAGAAGGCTTTCAAAGGAAGCTGCTGCTCCCTAGTGTTTGCAGGATTCAGAGCTGGAGCCAAAAAACGCAGGTAAGAAAGAGCGAATCCCCAAAGAAAGGCCGAGCAATAAACTAATGGGCCCTGGCAGTTTTCTATCCCAAGCACTAGTTCTTTGTTATCTGCTTGACTATTGATTGCAATCCCCATGGATACAGCTCAGGTTTTCCTGCTTTGAGTTCTTAAGTGAAATTAAAAGCATGCAGTTCATTACTCAGTGCTCTCCTCTCTTCCTCTGATCTTCTGGCTCCAATCCAGGCACCGCTGCCCAATTACACCCCCGGGAATAACCTGCCTTTTTTTCCCTTCACATTTCTACATACTCTGCATCTTCAGGAAGATGGGGGAAGAGATCACACCGGGCACTCTGTGAACTCTACCTTTCAACAATGCTGTGAATAAGAATTGATCAGTGTTCCTGCTTTGCAGCCGCAGCTGGAGTTAAATACCAGCTTTTTGTGAATCCTGCGTGGATATCTACCCACCTGTGTGCACTGTATGCATGTGTGAACATGTATGTGCCAGTGTGGCAGCTCTGCAGGGGATCAGATTTTGGCAGAAATGATTGGAGGATATTTTTCTTGGGTAAATTCAAGTTCAGCAAAATTACCTTTTCTTTTCCTCTTTTTTAAATGGAAGGTCACCAGCTTTGGTACTGGGAATTTGTAAGAAAGGGAGAGAGGAAGAGTTGGTAAGGGTTAGACAAGACTTCTAAAGGGAAATCTGTTTTGAGTCTAAGATTGGGCTTTTTAGCTAAACCAGGAAGTGCAAATGCCCAATCCACTATAAATTGAGCTGTGGCTGCTACCCCGAAACCTCTTCTTGGGATGCCATGGGGAAGTGAGAAGAACAAGGTCAGTAGCACAGTGCAGTTTCTTAAAGTCAGAGAAAATCTTCCTCTGGACTGTTCCACCTAAAACATCCCAGGTCAACCTGAGTCTCGCCAGCACTGTTGGTGATACAATCTCCTTTGACAGCCACATCTTAAAGGAAGGGCAAATGAATGCATTAAGATCTCTCTGGATATTTTATCCAGCCATCTATCAGGCTCTTCTGAATAGTATTTTGTCTGCAGAGTTTAACATCAAAGACATGGAAAGTCAATGGGTTGACTTCCTCTTTATTCCCAGAATTAGAGGTCAAATAATGCTTGATTTCACAATATAAATCTATACATACACTGTTGATAGGTGTAATAATAATAGGTAAGTGGCAGGAAATGCTGGTGAAGGGTGTACTGAAATTTAGGCCACTTATCTAGGCTTTCAGCATGGCCTGAAGCAGGACCTACATTTAAGATTTTTGGCAAGCCTGAAATACTTCTTTTCATTACATAATTGGCCTGTAACTCTAATGATGATAGTGGAGCTGCTCCAGATTTATACTAATGTAACTGACAGCAGATTTTTGGCTCTTAGTCTGTAAGAAAAAGCTTGCCATAAATTCAGTATTCAGACTGTCCTTTGTAGCTTCTCTTTTCTCAGTGAGAAAGCAAGTAATTCTCCCTTTTCAGATTAATTCCTTCCTGTAATATTTTCTTATGGTTACTGAGAATTTGGTTCTGTTCAGCTGACCTATTTAAGGCAGGTGAGCATGGGTATAGAACCCTATGTAACAATGGAGATGCTACATGTGCACTGTTCCCAGAATAGCTCCCCCCCACTGAAAATTACTACTCTGGGCCTGTTTTATGGGCTTTCACTAGAGAGGCTAAAATTGACTCAAGTTTGAAGAATGTCTATTTAAGTATCTTTTAAATTGTGAATGTTTAAAAGAGGTGATTTTTGAGCATGAGTCTGGGGATTTTTTATTTTAACGTTACATTTAATGGTGTCTTTGGCATTTAACGTGAGGGGGTGTACGTGGTATATCTATGTGTGTATGTTTATATCTAGAGAGAGATAACTCATGTGGAATGAAAATCCATTTAGCAGAAAAATGAGATCTCTTGAGTGTTTGTATTTTCTGCTGGAACTAGAAAACACTAGTACTATAAAAAAATAAAACACAGAATGATCTAAACCAATAAGATATGATTTTATGCCAAGATGTGAGAATGGATCTATATCTTTATCAGGTTTCTCTCACTCAAGAGATTAAAATCACATGGAAGCTTGTTAGAAATTCACTCTATACAGTATATCTTTCAGAAATACGTTGTAATGATGTCTGACAGGTTCAAAAGTGAATTACAGACTTGGGGGTAGTTTCTGCCTCCTCCCATGTATGAATACCACAGCCCAGCCAGGTCCATCTATTTGTGTGCTCAGACACGCACAGAGGCATCCCAACAGGATGCATCCAGGCCTCTGGGCAAGTGCAAGATGCTGGATCAGGATCACTCAAGCTTTTCTCCTGATTCACAGCAGATTGCTTGGAGCCTGTGGTGGCTCGACGTTGCATTGGGCTGTTTCCATAGAATCATAGAAAGGTTTGGGTTAGAAGGGACCTTAAAGATCGTGTCATTCCAACCCCCCTGCCGTGGGCAGGACATCTTTCAGTGGACCAGGCTGCTCAGAGGTCCATCCAACCTGGTCTTGTTTTCCACCTTTTAAAATCAGGTTTGAAAATGCAATGGACTGACTATTGAGCTGGTGGGACAATGAACCCTACAGAGGGCTGGGGTCCTGTGCAGACCTGTCATTGTCCAAGTGGCATGTGCTGTTGGCTCCTCGTCCCAGAGACAAATGCATATTAGCTAATCCTTCTTTGGATGCCAGGATCCCCTGCGTTCAGCAGGGAGGAAAAAAACCACCCAGGGTACCTTCAGCTTGGTAACATTCATTCCTGTTATACTCAATACTGGGGAAGCTGCAACCTCTGTCTCTTGATTTTCCTCCTCCTTTTTTTCCCTCTCACTTACCGTGTCTTGGGTGGATGTGTTTGCTATTATAAAGTCTTTTGAAACATAAACATATACTTTTAAAATAACATTTCACTCTGACAATACTCCTGGAGAGAGCTGAGAATATTATGGTGGAGATAATGTACTCCAGACAATAAGAGAAGACAGGAGCGAGAAGCTTATCTGGTAGAACCCCTATTGCCTATTTAAACAATAATCCCCTTCAAAATGATGTTTTTCTGTGTATGCTTAAAATGCATGATATTCAACGTGTTTGTGTGGCTTTTAATAGCCTGGATAATTTTCCATACAATTAATTCCCCGAATATATTCTGTTTTGCTTCTGCAGTTTGTAACGTGGGTTGTTCCAGCATGGATGCAGGATAGCCCCTCCTGGAGTGACAATCCAGAGCCAGGCACCCACCACCATGGAGGTGCTCAGTGAGGATGGGCACCGTCTGCTTCAGATGGGTGGGTGGTTCTGCAAAGCCTGATGCAGCTACCGTTTCTTTTCTGAAGACAGATTTTTAAGCTTTTATTTTTCTTCCCTGCTTTGATTTCTGTGGTAGTGGAATCACAAGGATTTTGTCTCTGAAAGCAATGCTAAGCCCAGATATGGAAAGAAAGGGCTAAGTGACAACCGATGAGCATCTGGGGGAGGCAGAGGGGGTGTCCTGCATTGCAGAGCTGTGCTGTGGTGCTCTGGAAGCTGTGAAGAGCCTGAGTTCCTGCCATTATCCAGGAGAGTGTTCCCTAAGGGAGGAGGGTGCAGGGACTGGACCCACTCTATCCCCCAACTTGCTCCAGGGCAGGTGGGTGGCCAGGCTGGAAACAAGGGCAGGTATGGAGAGATTATTTGCACTGCTGAACTTCAGTGCTTCCAGGGAGCCTAAAAGGATGTTTAAAACAAGGACTATGCTCAGTGCCACTGATAGGGACAGAGAAAGTGGATAATTTCCCATTTACTCCAGGCACACAGGCACCCATGTCTTGGAAAAACACTTCTGCCCACCTCCATATGTGCCATTGGGCCTGAGCAGGAGCTCAGAGTTACAGGACAGGAAAGGCTGGCAAGGCAGATCTTCACCTGGGTGTAAATCAGCTTTATCTCTTTTAGGGATAACAATGCCAGCTTGGCTTACACCCGCTGAGGATCTAATTGGCATTTGGCTCTGGCTGCAAAATTAGGATTGCTTCATCATTGTGCTTCTGATCCTGTATCATGGGAATCAATGAGGAATTTGATTACAGGCTCCTACCGGGATTCTCAGCCCAGCCTGGGGATGTTAATCATCAGAGTTGTGACTGAGGGGTACAGAGAATTGGCTGGAAAATTCAGATCGCTTTTCAAAAGAAAATGGAAGCCAAGCCTATGTGGTCTGGAAGAGTTTAATTACAGCTGAAATTTAACTTGGAAAAGAAAATGGTCCTGAGGGTTGATGCTGTTTTGTTATTGACTTGTGCTCAAGTTTGCCTTCTCTCCTATCTTCAGCTACGATATGGGTATGGTGACTATAACTACTCCCTGAAAGAGAATAGAGATGCTGATGTGATTATTCATCTTCTGGCATGTTGTGGTTTTAGTTATAGCAAAATGTCATCTGTCCCTGCCTGGGAAAATGCAGATACATCCAATTACTGGCCAATCCCACTTTTCCATCTTCTTTCCTTCCAACCTGTCCTAGCCAGTCAGCCCACTGAAGGAATATAAACCATATGAACTATTAACTTCAGCCAGGCTTGTGCTGGGCACGAGCCTGTACCTGCTGGTGCTGCTGGGCACAGGAATGTTCTGCTTCCCTTCCAGCTGGGGCTGGCCTGCTGTCACTGCAAGATTCTTCTGCAAGGGGTGGGGAGCCTGGGAGAGAGATTGCACCCTGTAGCCCTCTCCCAGCTGGTATCTGTGTTTGAACCCACCCATTAGGTTCAGATGAATTACTAAAAGCTCATTTTGCATTGCAAGACCATGACAGAGATGAGGAATGACGTTGGGTCATGACCCATTGATGATAGAAGTGAATCAACGCACCACAGACGAACAAAAGAGAGATTATTAACTCAGTGGTTAATGCAGAGTGCCAAAAATCAGGATTTCCCTCTGGCTCTGCACTGATTAGCGTGTGACCTCAGGAAAACCTCATGACGCGTCAGAGCCTCAGTTTCCTCACCTGCAATATAGTGATAAGGCTCATCACAACCTTTCACTACTGATAAAGAACTGATCTTACTGGGCTGGGAGCACACAAGGTAAAAAATCCAAAAACATTAAGTAGAAAGATCTGCTTTTGGTTGCCCTCCCTCACACTCAGTGGGGATAAACAGGGTCATATGATCTATGAATGCAAAATCCCTAAGTGTGGGTGGTTTTATTTGTTTTCTTCATTTTAATGAACGACTCTTCCACCTGTTTCCAAGCTCATGAGGCACCTTCTACTGCTATGAAAACAAAAAAACCTCAATGTATTTATCTGTGCCAGCAGCAGACTCATAAGCAGACTAGCAAATAAGGTATGTGCTGCTAAGGACTGTCTCATGGATATACACGAGTTACATCCTTTTCCATCATTTTGTTGATTAATAGGCATAATATCGTGTCTGATCACTGCAGTAAGTATACTGTGAAAGATAACCACTGAAGACATCTAATTGTTTTCCCTTTGGGTTTTTTTGGGGGGTAATGCTTTAAAATAATGGCCCTAATCATTATTAATTCCTTTAGTGTTCACTGGAATAGCATCAATCACAACTAACTCCTTTGCTATTAATGTGGATGTCACAGATACTTCTGTAGGGTTTTTTTCTGCTGGAATTCAGTGTTCATTAGCTGGAGCAGTTTTTTTTCCCCCATTATTCCTGGAGGGCTTGAGAAATCTCTTGCTGGGGGGGAGCCAGCAGCCTGTATGCTCAGCTCATCTGGTGTGAAAAAGGATATGTCTGCTTTTAAATGCAATGACCCTTGGTTTCCCTCTCTGTCACAGAACTGACTCTTCTCACTCATCCACTCTGCATATGCTGCTCTAGTCATCAAAGATTAAAGACAGATTCCCACACTCTCTGAAACTGTCAGGAGACCCCCAGTTTTCCTTCACACACTCTCCAACCCGGCATATAGAAGAGAGCAAAAAAACCAAAGTTTTAATTTGACATGCTGACAAGCCCAGGATTTTAAGATTAAGCTGTGTGTCTAATGATGCTAATTAAGGAAATCTCCAAAGATCTAGCTGTGATCATAATAAATAACAATAAGGTCCTCAATTTCCCTCTGAAAAAGTAACTGTGAAAGGAATGAAATAAATTTCTGGGGCAGTTGCAGCTATTGCAAGATTTCCAGCAATGCAGGTGCTCCAGCTCCTGCTGTTCACCTTGCCACTGTGGATTTGCTTTTATTATTTTTATTTTTGTTTGTTTGTTTTCTGGATGGTACAAGCTGTAGGCTAGACCTTGGCCTGCCTTCCCCTCTTGGGAGACCTCTTGGAGAGGGTGTGTCAGGAGCAAAACCTGTCCTTGCTAGTGCTTTCCATCAACCTACAGCACTGCCTGCTGTGAGCACAGAGCTCCCCTCAGCATTTTTGAGTTATATGGTGAGCAGGGTAGGCTGTGAAACACAGTGACATTTAAAAGACCTTCAGGCATCCCACCTTACCTCCAGCTGCCATGGGTTCCCAATATCACTTCCACCCACCATTGCCAGGCATCTCTGCCACTATGTGCTGTCTACAGTGCCTGTGTGTAGGCACCTGAATATCTCTCTGGAGCATAAGCAGTGTCCTTGCCAGGCCTCCTCCGAAGTCTGTCAGCATAAATTTACCCCTTAATTAAATGAGTGGTGATACCCCTCTAGTGACTGTTTGTCAAGTAAAGGTCTTGCCTCTGGCTCAGAGTTTTGGGAGAGTGTTGGTGAAGTAGCTGTAGTGTTTCTGCTAACTACAACTCTTTCTTCATGTAGCTTGAAAGGTAGTTTCAAAGCCAAGAAACCTGAGCTGCAATCACTCCTTGTGTGTTTTTTCTCATTAGTGGGCTGATTTGCTGCAAAATGCTGAGGATTACACGTGCCTGTTGATATTGTTCTCTGATGACTTCATGAAAACGCTAGTGGAGCATCTTGTCCCATCTTTCAATTCCAATCAACTCAGTATTCCATATTCTTCACTAAAATAAAGTACCTCCCAATGGCCATACCCTTGTGAGCAAGCCTACAAAAATAAAAAATGTTCATGTGCTGGTGTGAGCACATGTGCTCAATTCCAACTCCTGCTTCATGCCTTAGAGCAAGGTCTAATGAGTGGTGCAAAGCTAAGGGCAAGAAGGGACTGGCTTAGCATTCCCCAAGCATCCTTTCTAAATTCATTGCAGTTGGTTTTCCAGTGTTGTTGTAAAACTCAATGAGTTTGTCATAGCTCACAGTAACATCTCCTTTCAGCAGCAAAGATAACCCTGCTGTTGTAATAGATGCTAAGAGAGACTTCCAGCTGGGAGACACTTCCGCTCAGCTCCTCCTGGCTCGTCTGGAGTAAGCTGCTTTGTGGCTCATCCAGGAGAAGATCCTCATTTCAGCTCTGCCTTGGGAAACAAGTTCTCCCAGCTCTCCTGCAAACAGAGGGCTCCCAGGGGGAAGCCCACAGCTTTGCCTCCTAAATCCGGGGAAAATAGCAGGCACTAGACTGATATAAAGTTTCCTGTGTTTATCTTAGGAGTAAGGGACAAGATAAAAGTCCTTGGAAAGGAGAAATAAATAGTGATTGGAGAGGAGATTTAGATTGGATATTAGGAAAAATTTCTTCACCAAAAAGGTTGTCAAACATTGGAATAGGCTGCCCAGGGAAGTGGTGGAGTCACAGTCTCTGGAGGAATTTAAAAACTGTGTAGATGTGGCACTGGGAGACATGGGTTGGTGGTGGACTGGGCAGTGCTGGGTTAATGGTTAGACTCACTGACCTTAAAGGTCTTTTCCAGCCTAAATGATCCTATGATTCTATGAGAACATAAAACTGGGAGATCTGTTTCCCCAATCTTGCCTTGCAAGATTGCTCTGCAATACACAACAGTGGTACCTTTAGCAACTCAGTCCACTTTTCAGCTACATCTTTGCCACCAGGATTGCAGCCCAGGACTTTATCTCTCCACTGATCTGTGTGAGTGCTGGACTGCCCCTTCCTCCCACCCCATTCCCTCCCAGGTGATCCCCCATGAACGCTCACAGTCCTGATATCACCTCTTGCCCTGACATTGTGAAATATCCTCAGGGGCAGGGCAGGCTTGTCCTGGGGTAAGGTTGCTTGCAAGAGGATGGTTTACTCATGCTGATCCTGATCCTGCTGATCCTGACTGCCTTGACCTTCACACCGTCTGTTTTCCACAGTTTGAGTCTGGTTGAATATCAAATCCTGATGGGATGCTGGCACTGCTGAGCTGACCCTTCAAAATCCCTGACCTGGTGCTTTCTCTTAATCCATTTGTGCTTCTCGTAGGCAAACACGGTCACATCAGGCTTTGTGATGCCTTCTCCAACCCTTCTATCGTTTAACTTTTAGAAAGTTCATACCTTTATTTAAGCCACTGTAGGCTTCCTGTCTCTAATTATGGGCTGCAAATGTTGATTTGAGATTGGAGCTGCTTAGAGCCTCTATACCAATATTGTTTTCTATTGAAAAACAGTATTCAGTCAAACCCAAAATTTCTTGGGGTCCATGAAATGTCAGCATCTTCTTCCAGGCAAAATCTAAATTGAGGTGAAAAAAAAATTTCTGTTTGGGAAATTTTCAAGTTTTTAAATTTTTGGTCCTTGTAACATATGTAGAGGTTTTTATTTTTTTTTTCCCTGTAAATTTCATATATGCATGTTTTAAGTTTAACTTTCATATAGAAATGCATAAAGATAAAGTAGACTAATAACTTATGCCAATAAAACCTGTTTCCATAGATGTGCTGCTGGAAATTCTGACGTTCTTTTTTGCATCCCTTCATTAAAATCCCAGGAGTAGTTGCTTCTTAGCACTAATAGAAATATGTCTTTATTTTTTGGCACAGTGTTTCCTTTTTCTATTGTAATATAAAATTTGAATTAAAAAAAAATTTGGCTGGGCATTCTGCTTGGTGGACAGCTAGGAAATCAGATGTTTTCCTATTCTGCATTGGATTAAAACCAATATTTCTAACATCTTCTTTTCCACTATGATGGAAATGTTCTATCTACAGTGTTTCCTAATCTCTGCAGCAGGGATCTATGGGAGTTCATGGACTATTTCTAATGGATCTACAAGACTCAACTGAGAAAAACAGGTTTGGTGTGCAGACAGTTAGATGTGCAGTTCAGGGCTTCCCTCCTCTGCCAGAAAACACTTGAGAATTTCAGATAGAGAGTGTTTTAAAATTGCTCTTTCACACACTGCATTGGAGAAATCTGCCACATCATCTACTGTAATTATAATTTTCCCATTCTTATAAGCATGTTGATAAAATAGTTCTTGTTTCATTTATACACATTGTCCTGTGCTCTGGGCATGTCATTTACCTTTCCCAGTGCCTCAGTTTCCTTTCTGGAAAAAAAAAGATTTTCTGTTCATTCACAGGAAGATTTTGGAAGAGGCAGTTCATATTTACGAAGTGCACTGAGCAGGAAAATTACTTGCTAGGGGAGGTTTCTCATTGGAATAATTAATCTGATTCATCCAGGGCCAATAAGGGTGTCACTGCACAATATTTCCTTGTGGAACCTAAAGAGACCAGCATGGAACAGTGAAGGCTGACAGCCTGTCTGTATTCCCTGAACCTCCACGATTCTCTGGGCAAGGGGCTCGTTGAGTCGGCAGCCACAAGGCACTTACAGATGGGGTTTGATGCAGATGGGTGCCCTGTGTTACTGCGGGTGCCAGCCTGAATGGCACCACAGACATTAAAGCTGGGAAGAAATCCTCTGCAGTGTTTTATGCCTTTCTGTGTTGTACTTTTAGCAGCAGGGAAAGGGCCAAGGAATCCTTAATAGTTACTGAGCTGTAGTTAATAGTACAGCTTGTATTGTCTATTCACCCATCTACTCAACTGCCAAGGGCCACACAATTCACACGTATTGAAAGGATAGAGGTAGTGAGAAATGGGTAGAGATGTCTCTGCAGTCACCAGGCTTTTCTTTAAGCCTGAAGGACCTGATGTTTCCCCCAGTGCTGGAGTGGAAATCCTGAGGGTGGATGGCAGGTGCTGCAGGGAGAACTTGTGGCTGCCTGGAAGACCACCAGCAAGGGATGCCTGAGACTCCCCTGCCCGGCATGTCCCACGGCCTCTTCTCTCCCTCAGACCAGAGCTGAGCCTGAAGAGCCTGTTTGTATGTGAAGGACAGACCCAAAGCTCTGATCTGGCTCACAAGCCAGTGGCTGCTTGTTTCTGTCCCTTCCCTAACATTTGCATGCACTAAATTAAATCACTTTTTATTTCCAAGGACAGTGGTTAATCCACCAAGCCCTTCTGCTATTGCTCGAAATGTATTAGCTGCTTAGACCAGAAAAGAAGTAAAAGAATCTGTGCTTTAATGGCAAACAATGAGGTTTAAATACATCCCATCTCCTTTAACATCTCCTGGTAATTAGTGACAAAGGCCTTCCTGCTCAAGTACAGCAAATATTTAACATCCACCTCCATTAGTCTGAAATTTATCTACCAGCTTGTCCTTTGCCAGGCATGGGAGCCATCCTTCGCCCCGATCCCCAACCCCTCAGATGTGAAAGGGCTCCTGGATAGCCCTGGCAAGGAAAACACTCTTCTCATCTGCTACTTTAGTCTTGTGTTGGATAAAAGACATCACATGTCACCCAGTGTGAACCACGACTCCAAAACACTTGTAGGATTGTGAAGGTGAAGCTTCCTCAGTGACATTTAGTGGAAAAGGAAGAATTAAATGCCTAGAAGACTAGAAAAACTAAGAAGTGCCACTGTCCTGGGGAGTCCTGAGCATCTCGATGGGGAGGATGCACTGCAAAAGTATCACTCCCCACTTGTCCTATTCTTGCCCTTGCCAGTGACAATTATTGTGAGCAATCAACAGAGTTCCATGTTGCTTTTTTCACTTATAGGTGGAAGTGGAAGAGCTGAATGTTTTCTCTCCTGGGGCTCTGTCAGGATGTGGGAATGGTTCTCCTCTGGCACCCAAGCCTGTAAGTCACGTTCAGCTGTCCTCATGATGCATGGTGAGCATCATCTTCTCCAGGCGGGCAAGCGATGGAGCCATTAACAAAACAGATGATGGGGCAGCCTCTGAGTACCGTGCTCTGCTCCTCTCCCAGCATTTATCTGGGACATGGCAGACACAGATTCCTGCTGATAAAGCACTTTAACACCTGCAATGAAAAAGCTGTATTTTATTTCAAATTAATTAGTTCCTGGATTTGACATACTTGTGGCCCAAACACTCCTTTTATTCACTTAGTGGATGCTGCCTGGATATACAGAGCATGGCAGGACATGGACCCATGGAGCAGAGAAGGTGCTGGCATCCTCCTTGTACCAGAAAGGGGTTTGAGGCCCCTCTTACAAACCCCCATCCTAAATTCCCCCTGTGGACTCCCTCAGCAGCTCCAGAGTTAGTGCATTAGTGATCTGGGGGTAATCTTTACTTGATGCTGAGCCTGCTGCAAAATCACAGTCCTCTTTCTGGTGTTCCTTCCCCTGTCAGTGTAGGTGTTTTAGATAGGGAAGAGAATGCCAGACAGTCTGCAGAATCCCCATCACTGGGGGTCTTTTAAAAAGGGTGGGACAAACGCCCATAAAGAGTGATTCAGGTGGAGGAGCCTGCACTGCTCTGTGCTTCCTGTACCGTAACAGCAGTGAGAGGGCCCTCACACTGAATAACAGTGTGCTCTTTCCAGACAGAACCAGGCTGAAGTCTTATTCATCCTCAGACTTTCAATCCAATTGCTCCTCCACACAAGTAATTTGTTACCAAATACTGTGTGAATTTCCAGTCCACACCTCCCTGTGTCCCAGGGTAAACCTATGCTTCAGAGCTTTCCATTTTGGCTGCCCAATACAAAGAAAGGCCCAAGTTTTTGTGTCTCATCTGAAAGACCTGTCCACGCATGGTGATCTGGGTGAAATAGGTTTTTTTCCCATTGCACCTTGCAACAAGAGCAAGAGCAGAGGTCCTGGGAGCAAGCCCATTGGGATATCTGCCTGTCACTTCAAGGTGTTTTAATTTGGATGCTTAAATCACCAAAGTACCTCAATTCCTGCCCAAGGGCACACAGGAGCTAAGTCTTTTCACTGAAGCAGCATTCAATTCCCTTCCTCCTACAAATGAGCTTGAGCTGTCCTGATAATTAGTACTTTATCTTGGATGGCACAAAAAGGAAAAAAGAGGGAGTGTGGGGGGAGGAAAGTCCTCAGCCTTCACTGCTGGGCAGCCTCACAGTTTCTTCTTATTAGCTGTGATAATGATGGGAGAGAATAAAAGGCCCAGAGCTGCTTCAGTCACCTCATTTCATCTGGTCTGAGATTCGAGTCACTCGAGTGTCAAGAGAGCTTTTTAATTTCCAATATCACTGCTGCCAGAAATTAAAAATAAACTGGGAGCAAAACCATCAGATTAGCCAATCACACTGGAATTGCCTTTATTGTTATTGTTACAGTTGTTATTATTATTTGATCAGCTTTGGGAGAATTAAAGCTATTCAGCAAATCAAAATATGTCTTGGATTTGAATGGTCTGGTATTAACTATTCTATAGTCTGTATTAGTGATGGGCTAATAGCCTGAAACATCATGGCATGCTCTGCTGGAATCAAGTTTAAATTAATGCTACCAGTTCATAAAAATTGCTTGTGTCTATATAACTTTCATCGTGGCATCTTAAAACATTTAATTAGTTAAAGCGACAGGGTGAAAAACCCCAGATGTAACAGAGCCAGTATCTTGACAGTACTGAAAAACACAGGGAAATGAGATGAAGCTACCAGGACCCATGGGATTGGAGGATTCACTCCAGGATTTGCTCATGTACATCCTCTCACATGGGTGCCCACTTGCCCCCAAGCCTGGTCTGGACTGGTGGAGACATTTTGGCTGCACTTAAAGATGAGACCTTTGATGTCAGCTCAGAAGCAAAAGACAAAGCAGCAGAAGGAATAGGATATACTAAAAAAGAAAAAAAAAAGCTTCAGAAACAGCTGTTCTAACCACATTCCCTCTGTTAAAATGAGAAAAATCTTTTAAGAGTGGCAAGGCACAAATTAGAGATAGGGGTCACTATCCTTTACACGAATCCACACAGCCCTGCTCACAGTCCTGGTAGTCGCTGAGACAAGATCACACAGCCAGACTGAAATTACCCCTTAGAGTTTGGAGCTACAGAGCTGCAGTGGGAAAAACAGGACTGAATGCTACAGCAAAGAGGAGGAGAGGGATACTATCCAAATGCAACATCCAATATCACAGACCCTGTATGTACTTACAGCCCAGCTCCTGTGTTAATGTGTTACAAAAGTCAATGCAGAAATGCACTTTTGCAGTAGAAAAGTGCCTGCTCTCTGTGAAGAGTATCCTGGGAGAACGCCAGCAATACTGCTGAGGTTTTGTTGTATAAAGGAGGGCATAGCCTTGCTCTCCCTGAACTGGATGAAGTCTTACAGACTTTGGATCTCTCAATGGGAAAGTCCTGGTTTGTAATTGCTGGCTCCTCACTGCTGGCCCGTGCCTCCATCTCCCCAGTCATCAATAATTTTATTACTGAAACTGGATTTTCCACATTATATTTTTGGCTTTCAAAAACTCATTCCATTTTGCTTGCAAATGTCAATTTGACATATGCTTGATCTATTTCCCTTTATTCTCATGGTACAGTTTATTTCTCAGACCTCAGTAGCACGAGTGCTTGGAGGAAGGAAACAGCAGATTACATCAGTGTGAAGTTTCATCAGATCTGTTTGAACAAGGTGGCATTGATGTAGCAGTAGTGGATTTAAGTTTTAGATCCCCAGACATGTGAAGGCTCAGGAAGGTGTGTGTGCTTCCAGCCTCATCCCCTTCTCCCGTATGGATGCAGCCACCCTCTATGTCACCAACCCTGGGCACATGTGTAACCACACGTCGGTGTCTGAACTACATTTTGTCACTTCCTATAACGAAGGAAAAAAAAAGACCTTTTTCTTCAGATAGTAGGTTCTAATTTTTTTACTGAAGAGAAATTTAAAATTACACATTCAATTATTAAATATTAGGTTCCTAATTCACAGTCATCCCTTGCTGATCTCATGGCTTTAGTAATTATTCGGGAAACAGTAATAAGCGTGTAGGATTCCTCCCTTCTTCCTTCTAGTTGCAAATTTTAAAGTATTTGCAAACAAAGTATTATTGACAAAATTGTGTGAGTCATTGTGTATAATAAATAGATTTAATGATCTCTGTAGACAATCACAAACAAGAAGAAAAATTCATTGCATAAATGATTACTTATTAATTATTTGCTCCATTCTAGTGCTTGCTGTTGCCTCATGAGAATTTTGAGGATCAGTTAATTAAGGTTCAGAAAGGATATTGAATAATGATTCAGGGATCTAAAATACTAGGCTGCTTCTGTGAATTTTTCTTATTTGAGTGGACTTTGTCAGATCTTTACAGTCTTTTTCATAACTCGCCACTAACTTTGGATTTATAATTATTTGCTATGCAAATCTCTAAATATTTAATGTCACCTTCATTTCACATGCTAATCAGCTGTCTGCTTCACTCTGATTTGTGTGTATAATTTTGACTTTAATGAAGATTTGATTGTTTACATGAATAAACATTTGAGAGAATAAATTTAGTGTCCAGTCTCAAATGTAGCATATTTTAAAGCCAGAAGAGACTATTTGTATAAAATATGTGTAAAACAGACCATTTTATGCCTTCCTAGTATTTCTTGCAGTGACAGGAATGAATTTTTCCCGCCACACAGGTGAGTGCTATTGAGTTCAATAACGTCTTGTTGAGAAAGAGCATATCTTTTAGAGTACATCCAGCCTCTGTGAAAAGCCTCCAGGTGATGATAAATGCATCCCTTCCCTTGACAAAGTGTGCTAATGGTTGTTCTCCACTGGTGCAAAGTGAAGGTATAGTTCCTATTGAAAGTGGTTTTCAGTATCATTATTAGTTAGCTTTTCATAGCCAAATAAAAATAATAAAAAAAAATCAAAAGAATGCTCCTTTTAGCTCTCCATGACATTCACAGCTCCCACAGCAGACGGTCTAGTGAGTAAATATAAAGTAACAGACTTTCTAACCACACTATTTACTTGGTTCTTTGCAATGGCTCTGAATGAGCCATTAAGGACTGTTGTGTAAATATAGGATTATGGGCTCTTTAAACACATGCTATTCACTGCTTTGCCATTATGGGGATCTCTCACTCTCAGGCTCCTACTGACAGACTCTTTGTTAATCCTTCTTTCAGAGGAAAGACAGCACTGGCTCTCTGCTCCTTGCTTTGCCATCCACCTGTGTAACTCAAAGAGCGCCAGTGGGAGAGCTCTGCCTCTTTGGCTGAGCACCCCCTCCTGGGGTTAAAACGATCATGGCATGCAGGTTACATTTTGGCATCCCACTAATGTGACTTCATTAGGCTTAAGCAAATTCTCCATGTGTCTATCCCAGTCTTTTCTGAGGATACTAATGGATTTTTCTGTGGGTTTGTATAAGGACAAGTGTCATTGTTTCCAATCACCATGATACTGTAATTATCTAGTTTAGGAAGGATCCATGTTACGTTGAGTGCACATGCCACCACTCATTGGAGACTCCAAAACAGCTCACCCCACCTTTGGGCAGAGTCAAGACTGATAGCAAAAGACCAAACAGCTATGGACAGACCCTACTAGTGCAGTGGTCAAAGTTCTAATCAGCAAGTCCAGACTGAATTTTCAGTTATATAAAGTTATATCAATAAAAGTATTAAAAAACAAAGTCTTGGAAACACACACGCACTCCATAATCTGGTGTTCTTATTCATTCTCAAAAATACTACATTTTCACAAGATGTGCTAACATTTGGCCTCAAGCTATTGGACTTTACATCCTACCGGCAACAGTGGGAAACCACAGAGATGACACCCTGAGTGGCAATGAGGAACAACTCCAAGCATCAGTGAGAACTGGGAGAGCTCCAGTCATTAGGAAGGGTACAGGAAACACCGTGTACCCTCAACCAGTATGAGGTATTCTGATGTCTGAGACAACATATGGCTTGTCAGTTCCTTTCCGTGGTGGGAGAGGATGGAGACTGAAAAAAGAGGTGGCTTAGGAGCTTCTTATTTGTTTCCACTCCTTCAGGTAATTTTGTAGGTCAATCCAAGTTACACATAGTGTAAGAAAGTGTAAAAACAACTTCAACAACCTGATGCCATTGACTCCCTTATGCCTTGTGTTGTCTAAATAATGAGGCAGAGCAGAGGATGCTCCACCACCACCACAGTTCAGAACAAATGCAAAACATCCAGAGGATATACACAGCATCAGAGCTTACCCCTAACCGAGATCCCAGAAAAAAGCAAGTTCCTGTGTGCTGCTTGCACTGGGAACTGCAGGCTACGTGATATCATGCTGAAATATCTCCAGTCGCCTGAGCACACCCCTTCCATATCTGCCCTCTGTTCCTGAAGCAGTGCTGAGTTTCCTGAGTGTAGGGCAGGATGCCACCCAGAAGATTCAGTTTTCCTTCCTTTCACTGCTTCAAGTCTCATTTCGACAGGAATCCTAAGGCTTCTGCTTCACAGGAGCCTCTCACATCTTAATAATAATCAGATACTGAGCTTCCAAAAAGACATGCTAAGTCTGAGCCTGGGGCTGGCTCCAAAGTCTACTGAACTTGAATGAAATATTAACAGTGATTTGGATTAGACGCTTTATGGTTTGACAGGCAAGAAAGAGGGGCTGATTGCTCCTTGCACTCCTACAAATGTAAATCATCTAAAAGGAGAAGGGAGGATAAAGTCATGATTTTCCTACTTGCCACGTGAGTCCTTTGACCTGGTAACTAACAGCATCATTTGCTCCAGGACAGCCAGGGCAGCTTGTGTCTCATGGAGGGATGTCTCCTGATAAGCCGAACTGGGGATGGAAGCACAACCCTCAAGGTTTTTAATCTTCAATATGCTGAAGGACCATGAACTAACTAGTAACCCTTGGTATTACACCTGATTTTGCCTGTGTCTAGAGAGGCCAATTTCTTTTATGGCTCTAATTTACCAAGTCTACAAATGTCAAGACACAAAAGGTCTTAATAGTATGAACAGCTTTGCTTAAAAGGTAGCAATTAATAATCCCACTGCTTTTCCAATTTTCTCTTTAAGTTTTTATGTCCTTTATTGTGAGTCCTTGGCAGACATTTTAAGGCTTTTGTCTTACAAGTCTTGAGATGCTTAGAGGTTTGAGATCTCTGTGGCATGGAAATATATAAAACCACAAGCTCAGAAATGACACAGGCCTTGTTAGTTAGTGGCTGCATAATTCATGTCATCTGTACTTCTTTCTCTGTTTCTGGTGGCTTCAAGCATGTATGGAGGGTGGAGTGCTTGAGCTAATAGCCTCCAGCTAGCTGAACCTGGCAATATCTAGCTTTAACCGAGTTGCTTTGGACAACCTATCCAGAATTGATGATGTTGCTGCATGTTCTGTCTATAGAAAAGCCATGGTCTTTTCTAGGATTTTTTAAATAATTGAGTCTTTCCTTAGGGAAGAAACAGACACAGAATTATAATTATGAAATCTGAATGCTGATTAGGTGACATAAAATTCTTACTTTCACAATACTTGCTAGAAGACTTCTAACAGCAAAACATGCTCAGGATGTCACTTTTACATCACAGCCAAAAGATAGTGAGGCCAGAAGTTCTGGACTGGTGCCAGGCTGCTGTACCTGCCTCAGGCTCAGCACAATCCCTCACAGGACACGAGAACTGTCTCTGCAGTTGCCTACATTGCAAGGCGCCACTTAGAGCTCTGTGGAGAACGTAAGATACCAAAATCTCCCACTAATGTACTTGTTTGTTTAAAACTATTTCAACCTGCCTTTGTCAGCCTGTTTGCTAGTGTTCCCAGCAAGGATTTGGAGTAGATCTGAAGTCTGGCTGGACTTTTCACTTCAGCTCGGTGACGCAGCAGGCTGGGGTCTCAAGGAGTTTGCTTTCTAATCAGCCAGCTAAAAGCACACTTTGTGTCACAGGGAAATCTGACAACATTGCAGCAATTAAAAATATCTTCGTGGCTACACTGAAGCTCCATCACAAGATCTAATCAAGCTCTTGAAAACAGCTCATAAATTTTACAAGGGAGGAACAGCTGGAGTTGGCATGAGGGAGTGCTGTTGTTTTGGCTCGCAGATACAATAATTCCCTAGTATTAAAAAAAAAAGTCTGCTACACACATGCTAGTCCCATGAATGTGTTTCTATTGGGTTTTTTTTCTGTCTTTCTTCCCACATCATTTTTGTGAGTGTTTTGAGTTTGGGTGATAATTTTGGAACTGAAAATGTTTTTAGTTGTTTAATTTAAAAAGCAAAAGGGAAAGAAAAGGTGATTTCTTTTTCTCTATTGTATTGTAAATAATTTCTGACCCTAAGAAACAAATGCACAAACAAACAAACAAAATAAGCCATGAAAGCTTTGATCTACAGAAAAAGAAAACTGACTGATATTTAAAGAAGCAACAAAATAAGGAAAACCCTTTCTCTAAACACTTTACGGATCAGAAAATAACATCTTCTGTCATTTTGACT
Source organism: Neopelma chrysocephalum (assembly GCF_003984885.1). Lineage (NCBI taxonomy): Eukaryota > Metazoa > Chordata > Aves > Passeriformes > Pipridae > Neopelma > Neopelma chrysocephalum. The sequence goes on from NW_020897809.1 coordinate 7,124,805, forward strand.
GCTGCATTTGGAGCCTCAGGAGCAGAACTGTCTTTATGAGTAGGAAAAGCAAGAACTTACCTATTTAAGGAAGAAGTTAGAGGTGGCAAAAAAGCCAGTTTGAAGTACCATAAACATTATTTGGAGACATTAATTCTTAGAGAGTAATTTTGAGTTTTACTAGGAAGAAAGGAAATTGAAAAGAATGCATTACAAAATAAATTGATCCTGGTCAGGATATAGTTCCATAGGCTCTATCCAGAGGATCCTCGCACCCATGGAAAAGTCAGGGAGCCACTACACAGGCACAGGAATCTGCCTGCAAAAGGTAGATCTTGCCTTGCATAGAGAGTTTCTCCAAATAGGGTGTCCTGAGAAGTAAGCTCCACGTCACACAGGTATGGTGCAAAGCATGGCAAATCTGGGCCATCAAGCAACTCTATTCTCTCCAGGTTACCTGGCCTGGCACTTGCTGAGAAGTGCAATGTGAGCCCAGCACCTCACCTCTGGTGCTGGCCAGCAGCTGAAGCCAAGGGAACAGGAGAGAAGCCACATAATCACCCTCCTTCAAACACTGCACCAGACTGTTTGTTGTTCAGGGAGTTTCTGAGCCCAAGGTGGCACCTCAGTTCTTAATAGCTCTTGGGGGATTTTGCTGCTCTGGATTTCTTCAGACAATCTTTTGCACCCTTATAAACTTCCAGCATCCATGGTACCCTCTGTCCTGAAGCTCAGCTCCACGTGAAATGAATTGTTTCACTGTTTTTATGTCAAATGTGCAACTTGATGGCTTAGTGCCTTGTACTAGACAAGAACTATTGTCCCCTAGTCACCTCCTTCAAGTCACTGGAGATCTGGCCAGTCAAGTCTGGGATTCTTTAATTCTAGAGAAACTGACTTTTCAGGCAGGATCTAAAACCAGTGATCTGTCCCAGGTGATTAAGGAGCAAAATGAGACATTTCAGTGAGTCTTTACTGGACTGTTGTGGTTGAGGTGCTTTTGTTTCCTGTTGCACCAGGCACTTCTGAAGCTCTCCCACCCCAGAGAGAGATCAGGTTCTGCCTGGAGAAATACACAGTGTAATTTGGATTGGACAAGGCAGAATGCACAAAAGCAGACACAAGACTGAGGGACCCTCAGCTTTTGTGGGCAACTGAAGGAGATCTGGGAAAGATATGGGGCTGTTCATCACTCATGGAAAGAGATGAGCAGCACTTCATATTGAAGGACAGCACAGTCCAATGGTAAGGGCTTCAGCTGGGCTCCAGGATGCCTAGGATCTCATCCCAGTTGTAACCCTGGCTGGCTGGATTGTATTGGCTTTCACATTTTTTCCCTGGGTGCAAAATAGAGAGGCTAATACTGATTCACCTTCAGAAAGTGCTGTGAAAGCTATAGATGAAAAGTGCAATGGAAAAGTTAAGCAATATTAAGGATTATGAAGCCACAAAGTTCTCCAAATAGAAGATACTAAAAAGTACAAAGTGCTATTATATTTTTATTAAAAATGTTATGCATCCCTTTCATTGAATGCATCCAACTTCCTTCCTCACTGATGGAAATTGAATTACTTGCAGTGTTTTGTACTGAAATTTTTTATTATATTCTAAAAAAAAAAAGATACTAATAATATAGATCCGATAATTAAATTGCCACCAGAAGGTGATAAGTCATGAATGGAACAAACAAAGAGAATAAAAGGGAAGAGAAATACAAAGAAATGTATTATATGACCAGCATATGGAATATTAAAAGGAATAAAGAAAACATAGCCCTGATAATAAAGTCTGAGTAATGACTTTGACAGTTTATGTTCAAGGCATCATCTGGGCAAAGAAATGGTTTTTAGAATTTCTGGTGTAACTCTTGCCCTCCTAAACTTCAGGACAGGATTTTCCTCTGATGTGCATTTTCAGAAGATCCTACTTCACCATGGCAAGCTACTGCTCCTGCAGGCATTTTACATCAAAAAAGTTCAAGAAATTTCACTTGGGTGTCTTTTGCTTCACACTGCTTTCTGACTTTGTGAGAGAAGAGCAGAGGAGGAAGGGCTAAGGGCTGGTGTTCAACGAGCTGTGTTCAACGAGCTTTCAGGCCCTGCTGGAGGGCAGGGTGCAGGGTTGGGGGTTTATCTTGCTGTTTTTCCTTGTGGAAAGGAAGGGTGGTGGTCCTCCTGGGGCTTGTTCTAGAGTAGCCTTTCTTCTGGGCAGGCTGTGTGTACAGTGGAGACAGCTGGCTCTGGGGTACTTTGCTGTCTTTCACAGGTCTACTGGGACAGGGGAAAGCAAGGCCTGTTTCACAGTATGTGTTAGAGCAACTTCAGGATAGTGCTAATCTCCCTGGCTGAAGCTGTGCTGGGGTTTTGCCCTACAAGCTGGGGCAGTAGGATATGCTGGTTTTGCTCCCACTTGCTGCCTCCTGTCTGGGAGCAATCCCTTTATGCCTTGAGATGCAGCAGCCAGTATTGCAAAGCTAATTTTCCAGCTCTCAGTCCTTTGCAGATGTTCCCATTAAGTTAGGATCCTTAGCTGACTGCTTTAGGGCACATTTCTTGCTACTTTAGGCTTCTTAATCTTACTACTTTAGGCTTCTTAACCACAGCAGAAATCAGGCAGGAAGAGGGAGCTGGTATTAAGGATTATTCAGATAACCACAAGCTGCATAAAGCCCCATTCATCGAGATGTTTTCATCGACAGGTTTTCATCTGAGAGCTTATGAAAGTGGCTAGAAGTAACCATTCAAATGCTTCCTGTTTCTCAGATAAGCCCTGTAACTCACCCAGGTTTATAAACCACATCAACAGAGATGAGCAAAGTCTAGACTTCAAGTTTTCTGGATCCATTAAGATATTGTGCCTTTGCTTGATGCATGAATTTGAGAGATGGGCTCCCTTTCAGCTGAGAGAGTGCAAGGCTTATGAGGCAAATCAGACCCCGATTTTGCTGAAGCCCATTGAAAGCTGCAAACTGGGAAGCTGATATATAGCAAAAGAGTAAACCAGCTTCCTCTCAATGGCAGCTGGGATGATGCTACAATTTGGCACTTGGCTTCAGGGGAGCTGTGTCAGCAGGTAGTGATGTGCCATGGTGTCCCACGCCCCACAACTGGCTCTGTGAAGTGAAGGAGCAGCTGCCCCGTTGGCCTGGGTGTGGGACCTGCCAGCTGTGGCTGGGAACATTCTGCAGCAAGTTCTCCTTTGTTTCAACTTCTGCTTGGGGTTTGAGGATTAAAGCCAGAAGGATGAGCCTTAACCATAAGAGAAACTGCAGGAGAGCCTGCAATAGCAGGTCCCCACTGGCTGAACCAGACTGCAAGGCTGGTGTTAGTTTGGTTACAGGGAGCTGACGTAGATTTTTCCGATGTGGCAAACACTAAGTGCTGCAAGTGGCTGTTTGCCGAGACAGAACTTAAAAATAACAATCATTCCCAAGTGTGTCTCCTTCCACTTGTGCTAAGATGTTACTTTGCCAGCATGTTAGAAAGGCACAAAGCATTCAGACTAGATGATGACCACAGCTTTTCTTGGCCTTCACCCTGACCTGAGCAAAGTAGAAAGCTGCTAAATTCTGGAAGGCAAAGGAGGGAATAGCAACGGAGAAATTTTTCAAGGTCATGCATCATCCAAGGAGGGGATAGCTAAACAATGAGACCCCAACAAACAGGCCTCTCCTTAGAGTCCGTCTGCAAAGGCTGTAGCGCAGTAGGAGACCCAGAGAGGGAATCTGGAAGCTGGTGCTGCTAAAGAGCTGGGCAAAAGGCACACTGCCTCTGCAGCCTTGCTTGCATCAGCAGGGCTCTCGGCAGCGGGTGGCAACTGCTCTGCTAAGTTATAATAAATGATGCTTTTGATTAAATTTTGAGCAATTTCCCTTTAAGAGAATTCCCTTTAAAAAGAAGAATAACCCTTTTTTGAGACCTGAGTGTCGGCAGAAGAAGCTGGTCTTGTTTTCACGTTTTAGCTGTGAAACAGTATCGGGCGGCACCATCTGATTCCTTTTCTTACAATTCTTTTGTGTCTTTCCTTTTGTAAGCAAAAATGAGCACATTCAGGCATGAGAGAAAGAAGTGAAATCAGATTGTATTGCATTTCTTTGGCATATCTGGTGCAATGCAAGATTTTTTTTCTCCTCTTAACTCCTGAAATTTGAGATAGCCTGAGAAAAAATACCAGCATGAACAAAAATGGGGAATCAGCTTTCCATCTAAATACTATTTTAAAAAATCCCATAAATGTAAGTAGCCTTTTTGTGTGGTTAATTTTTTTCTTTTATTATTCCTCAGCTCTGTTTTCAGGTCTTCTCTTCTATGCACTTTCAGATGAGCCCATGTCTTATGAAAGTGATGTTTTGCTAATGGAGTCCATCAGCAGTTCTAACAGCAGGAACGAAACTGAGTATTTTCTTCTCCAAAACAACTCTGCTAATTTATTTCAGACTAAAGTAAAACTGAAAAAATATTATTTCAGTAAATTGTAAATTCATCCCAAAAAGCAAAACTTCAAGGGAGCTAAAACTGCTCAGGTTACAGTGGTAAAATGATTTAGGTTGAATAAAAAGAGCAGGACAAAGCTGTAGGGAAGTGTGACACACTGCATTTCAACCCCTTCAAAGGGAAATAAATATTTGGAAGTGTTGCCATGTTTCATTTTGAAGTTATTTTTAAGGGAAACTTCATTATTTCAAAATGGTATTTTCTATTTAGAAATGAATCTTCAAAAGGGGTTTTAAGGAAATAAGAGTCAAACATTCTAAACTACTTGTTTCAGCGCAAATGTGGCATTTCAGGTTAACCCCCAAATGATTTTTTTTTCAGGGATTTAAATTCTTACTCCTGCAAGCACTCTGCTTTAATTTGACTCATGCATATTTTTCCCCTCATGAAATTTTAGGTTTTGTAACATAAAATAAAAGCCACTTTTTATTCCTCCACCTGCCAAAGCCTCAGTTATCCAGCCCTCACACATGCATACCACTTCTAGGGGATGCTGAAGCCTGGCCAAAATCATTCTCTGCCTCTCCATTCCCAGCACTCCAGAGAGCGTTGCCAACATGGCACAAAACCAACCTGTGCTCCACTGTTTTCCTATTTCTCAGTCCCTGGTGAAACTGTTCCAGGAACCTCATTCCTGACCTGCAGCCCGTTCATCCATTCCCCAGTGACCAGTCCTAGCACATGGCCTGCAGCATGACTCCCCCATGTAGATGTGGTTCCCCATGCTCAGTCCTGTGCACTCCTCGCCACACCAAAAAGTGAATGTTGCTCAAGCAACCTCACTGGTACCACGGCTGAACAGTGACATGTTTGGGATTCAGTGGTTTTGTGGCATAGGGTTAAGATCAGACCCTTTTAAAGACAAGGTGCCTTTGAATTTCAGCTTTAAAGGGGATCTCTGGGCTTTTTTCCAGTTGCTGGACTCATTGGGCCAGCACTCCCCTTCCTCTGCTCCAAAGTCACCACACTGCTCCTCTTCACACCAGGCAAAAACACCACACACTTCCCAAGGTCTGCCAGCGTTGCTCCAAGATCTGGACAAGTCTCAGGAGGGGGCAATAGGCAGCTCAGCTGGATCTGCTTAGATCTGGTTCAGAGCTGGTTTGACAAACACTGGCTGAAAAACCCATCCTTAGTAGGGTGAAGGGTCTGTATGAGAAAGTGAGATTAGTCATTCTAATCATAGGTTAGGAGCTGCTCTTTGGATCTGGGACAACACCAGCATTTTATCCACCCTCAAGCTGATTGAATTGGCTCTTTCTAAAGCATCCCTGTGCTGTAGCGGTGGAGATGGCTTTTTCTCCCTCTTCCCCTGGTTCATTCTGAGCAGATATCTGGTATTTTATCCTCTCATCAGTGAAAGTGTGGGGATTTCACAGAAAACCTGAAGTAATTTTCAAGCTGTAGAAGTTTTGCAAACATAACTTTCTCCTTTCTTAGTAGAAAAACACTGTATTTTTCAAACATGAAAAGGAGTTGCTCTCAGCCCAGGAGGTACCTCCAAAGAGCCACTTCCCAAGTTTTTCCCATCTCTGATTATACAGTCTTGACAGGAATCAGCCCAGCACAGTTTTCTACAGCACAATCTCACTCAAGGTGGCAAAGGGCAGTACATTAACTTCAGCACTGGTGGAAGCTTAAGGGCAATGGTTTTAAGCAAGCACATTAACGAGTGAGGAGGGCTGCTCTGCCAGGCACCGGGATAAAGGGTTATTTCTGGAGGCATTGGAGCTAATAGCCATGCTGCATTTTTTTGCTGTTACCTCCCCTTCCTCTCCTGCCTGACCACAAGCAGCTAAGAACTCCCCAGTTTTGGGGTTTCAGGACTGGGAACATTGGCATTCTGTCCCTTTTTCAGATCACCCCAGCCAAGTCACGTCATCACAATGTGCCTCAGTTTCTCCAAGGGAAAAAGAAGCATAAATACACCAGTGGTCTCTGATGAAATATTAAAAAAGCTGTAGAAGTATTCAAATGAAAAATTAGTGAGGAAGCAACATGTAAAAATTATTCTGAAACTCTATTACTAAGTGCTCTTGCCCTTACACTAATTATTTAGTGCGGTACAAGAATTAAATACCAGATTCTATACACACACAACCCCCCACACCGGCTACTTGGGTAATTTTGGTGCTCTTAGAGTAACTGTCTGCACCTCTAATTTCTTGTCTGGTCTTCAACTCCTGCTCCCCATGACAGGGTCTGTTCCCCAGCCCTCAGCTGTAACACAACTCACATCATTCAGGAGCTGATGCTGTGAGATTGCTACCCAAGATGAAAGAAATTTCATAGGAACAAGGGAATCTGGGAGACTTGCAGTACAAGGCAAAGCCCCAGAGGTACTTGGGGGCTGCAATGAATCAAAGTTGCCTTCCTCATCTTGCTACCCCTGATCAGTAAAACCAGACTTTGCCGCCTTGCCTCTGATCCCAGCTGCTTCTGCTTGACAGTATCTGCATTCACACCATTGCCATGGGAAGCTTGGATGTGAGTTAACACAGAAGTCCTGGGAGTACCTTATGTGCTTAATGGACACTTGCAAAACCTGCCATGTGCTTTCACACTCTCATTTAGCAAGGGAAGTTTTCTGTGGCTTCACAGAAGTGGGTGAGAGAGAACACAGAGGGGAAAACCCTTCCCAGCTGCCCCATGTTTCTTCACAATAAAGTGCCAAAAAGAAATCTCTCCTCTGTCTAACCAGTGAGAGAAGGCACAGGGCAGGAGAGACCAGAGCTGTTCCCACTCTCTCCCAAGCACCACGGTCTTATTGCTCATGCAGCACTCGGTGTCCAAAATACCAAGGGGTCTGGCAGGGGCTGCTGGAGGCAACTGCTGCTCAGAGCTCAGCGGCAGCAGAGCGTGAAGGAAGAACAGCCCACACCGACCAGCGAGGCAGAACACGCTGCCCACCCCGACAGTGCCCTCCCTGCCCACAGGAGGGGAGAAAGGGAATTTTGGCAGATGCTCAGAGGGGAATGCGAGGGCTGCACCTGCCTTCTGTCTCCTACATCCCTCGCTTAGGGCAGGAGGTGAAAACCTATTTACTGCTGGCAAAGAGGGACTGATGGCTGCTGCTGATCCAGGAATGTAACTTATCGATTGTCCTGGGGTGCCTGGAGGTGGATATTGTGTAAGCAATGGTTTAATTGCATACACATGTAGATACTGCTGCTCATTCGCCATCCTGGAGCACCACTAATGAAAAATGTGTTCAGATAGACTGACTGCAGGTATGTAGCCTTCTTCGTTGTCAGATAAGAAGCTTTACAGAACTGAAATGAATAAATAAATAATATTGACGTGACCAGAAGTCCTAGACATTTTTGGACTCAAAAGACTTTTCCCTAATTTAGCCCTGCAGTAAGTCCATGTGCATGTCCAAATACAGCTGATCAGCCAGCGGGGAAAGTACTTGCCTAATTAATCTCTGGAGTGACAGGGTCTGCATACAAACCAAGTGTGCATCTGCTCGGTGGATGGATTTGCACGTCTCTAGTGCCATACTTGTGTTTCAGTGACACATCAGTTCCCGAGCACACACAAAAAGAAAGATGTTGTCTTCTGCCACCACTGACAAGCCTGGTATTCAAAATAAACTCTAGGAGCCCCAGACTGGTGAGACTTTGCTGTAAATTCTGTGTTGGCCTGGACCATACATATTGACACCTGTAATTCTGTAGATGCCCATGTCTGCATACAGATGTCTGTCTTTTGTGCTTTTTAGAGAGCTGAAGTAAAGGAATGCAGTGAATTGGGGTGGAAATCCACCAGCTTTGGTCTAATCAACCTCTGTGACTGTATCTGCAAGCAGTAGAGGCACAGGGCATCCTTTCACCTATCTTGAAGTGCAGCCATCCCAGGTCTGGGCTGAAAAAGGTTTTTCCATGCATTACAGTCCCACACAAAAGTTTAGGACAGGAAATGACAGATCTACCAATTTATCAGCACACCCTGTTACAAGTAGCAATGGTAGATCCTGAAGCAATGAGCTGATACACAGCAGAAACTGAATTAATCTCTGGAAACAGGAAAATGAGGTCAAAAGGAGCAGATTTGACCTAAACTTTGTTTCAAAGTTTAAACTTAAATTAAATATCCTCCTAATTATTTTCCACATTCACAAGTTTTCATTTCCTGTGTCTTTACTCCAATTGCTCTCTAAAGTGCAAAAAAAAAAAAAGGCAGTGAAAGCCAGTGAACACGACTGCCAGGAGCTGTGCCTTTCCAGCTTCCTAACCAAGTCTTTTGAAAAACCTCAGCAGAATGGTCCCCAGCAAATCCTTTGCAAATGCTGTATTCTACTCCAAGCCCGCTGGCTTAGGCTGGAGGAGTTTAGCAAATGCCACAGGGATATGCAGTGCAGGAGGAACCAAACTCACAAGCTGTGGGCATCCTCATCAGCAAGCTGCACTGGTTTGATTAAATCCTTCCAAGCAGCCAGAGGTAACAACACCATGAATAGAGCTTCCTAATTGCATTTCCCAGCACCATGGAGAAGGTATATTTCCATACATAGGTGCAGGACTGTCACTGCACTGGCTTTAATAATCAGTAGAGATAAAGGCAGAGCTTACCCTATGTGTCACTGCAAATTCAGGAGTTAAATTCAAGAGACACCAAACCCCTCTTACTGGTGTTTCTGCAGTGGCACAGAGAACAGGCTGGTGGGCACTGAGAATGATTGATGGTGTTGCTGACCAAATGGAGAATGGTGATTTATGGACAAGCCACGGTCCAAGGCATGCATGCTATACTGGAGAAAAATAAATGGATTCAGTTTCAGACCCCGTGGAAGGTGCTGGCCAAAGGCTTTCATTAAGTTAGCCTCTTGGATGTGGGCTGTCAAAATATTTTAACATCTGCCTCTGACCTCCAAGCATTTTCTTTCCCTTCACTGCCTGCTCCAGCCCCAGACCTCCCTTGCAGTCAAAACTGACAGCATTAGCCATTAGAATCACTCTTTGAATTAATTACCCAGAAATACGCTTTCAAATCTTCCACTCCATGTAACAGCAAATTAAAGGGCAGCCTGGGTGGGGTTTTACACATCCTGCTTTGGCTGCCCCTTTCCAGCTAATGTGGCCATTAACGCCCTGACTGCAGTGTCGGCCTCTGCTCTCACTTTCCTGCTCCATGCTTGCAGAGAAAAAAAAGGCAGAAAGGGCTTTTTATTTACAAAACTTTTAAAGAAAATTCAGCACAGTGATGGAAAGACTAGAGGGATGGTCCAGGAGACAAAGGTCCCCAAGGAAGCAGTGCCTGGCCTTGTGCCTGGGTAGAGATGCTGGGATATTCCTTGCTTTGACTCAGGTGCCCCTGCAGTGACCTGGCAGTTCAGTTTCCCCTTTCTCTGTTCCTCACTGCCCTGAAACTCTGCCCTTACCAGCAAAAAGCACATCAGGCTTGGCAAGGGGGCATGCCCAGCATGAGTGATCTCATAGCAGCACTGAGGCATCTCCTGTCCCTCCTTTTCTGCAAGCTCTCCAAGGGGAAATGGAGAGCACAGGGACAACCTGTATCATGAGTACCTCCATGTTAATGACTGATGCTTGTCACTCAAAGTTTACATGTTTCTGGACCAATAAACAGTAACACAACAAGCTCTGGACTTCTTCAAATCATTCCTATCCCTTCAGCAAGCAAATTTTTCTCATATCATGGCTGGAAGCACTTACGAGATGATCCCCCAAATATATTTGCAAGTAGTGCCCAGGTGTGTATGTAGCCCAGCACTAGCTCTGTGTTTGCTGTCCCATTTAATCTGCATTTTTCCCATTCTAAGGATCAAGTGAAGAAGCCTGGCAAATAGTTTGCATCATTTATTCAGGAGCTTTATGAAATATTTTTCAGGTATTTAAATTTTTTTAAGGCAACTGTTCAAAATTCAGACTCAGCTGAATGCCTAATTTGTATAAAGAATTACCACAGAATTACCACAGTTTAATCCATACCCATTTCTGCCCACAACATTGGCAAAAATCCCTTCTCAAGCAAATAACCTGATGTGCCTTTCCTCTCTGTGCTTTTTTGAACTGCTGAGATCCGTTGCACTCTGCTGATGGTTGAGATACAAACATCCCCTTGCCTGAAAGCGAGCAATTAGCTTTTCCTCGGTGGGTAACTCCCCCCTCGCACACACTCTCTGCCTGACAGCCCCTATTCCCACATGGACCCAGTGAAACCAGCAGGCTGTCTCTGTCTCAGCGAGGGGCTCCAGACAGCTGCCCCCAGGGGTGGAGAGGGACAGACAGGTACCTGCAAGGATGGTGTGGCCCTGGGGAGCTGGAGGAAGCCTGTGGGAATGAGACCTGCAGCTGCATTAGCTCAAGAGGAATAAATGAGGGGCATTGTTTCTGCCAGTCCTGAGAGGTGATGTGGTTGCTAGAAATGGTTAGAATAATTTTCATCCACTTTATTCTTCCCCATACTCCCTTTACCCTTCATTTTTCTCTTTCCTAGAGCAGCCCCTCACAAACACTCTCTCTGCAGATGCTCCCCGTGCGAGCTGACGGAAGGGAGTAGGGCTCCCTGAAGCAGAAGAAGAGAAATCAAAGGGCTTGGGGAGAGAAGGGAAAATAAATAAATAAAAGGGCTTGTTTATCTTTTTATTAATAGCAGAGTAGTGTTCCCGAGGGGATAGGCCAACTGTGACTCTAATCCAGCCATGCAAAGCTGCCTCCCTGACTGTTTGGTTTGTGTTTGTTTTTTCTCTTTTCCAGGGTTAATTACTGGGAAAGAAAAGTGAGACATTTAATTCTTGCCTCAGATGTTCCCATCCTTTTCCAGTGAATCACACAGAACGTGAGTGCTTGCCCTCAGACCACAGAGCCAATGTTGAACTGTCCTGGTTGCTGCCACATTTGTCCAGGCTCGGTGACACTCCCAGGCTGTACAGGAACGAGGACAGGGACAAATCCTCCACACTGTACAGTGAGCTGGTTACTGACAATAGGGGGTGGTTTTAATTCGTATTTCTGTGAAGAAACATTCAGCTGGGTCAGTGACACTGCTCTGCCCTTACCCAGGGAAAATGAGCATAACCTACACACAGCCTGGCAGCGGGATGGCCTCCTGACATATCTTGAAAGGGAAGCAGGAGGAGGTAGCTGTGATGGGCAGATAGGCTTTGAAACACGTCCCAGGGAGGAGAATGTAAGAGCTACAGATATTCATGTGAGAAGTGGCCCTGTCCTGCTGTACCTGCAATAGCAGTGCAGAATGCTGACCAGTTTAATGACACCATCCTGCCACAGGGATGTCCACCAAGGACTCGCTCACCATTCCCAAAGCCCTGCCACAGAAGAATCCTCCATGATGAAGTTTCTGAAGTATACTTTGTGCTTGAGCTCTGGCCTGGCAACTGAAGACTTTTATTTTAGGATATCTGAGAGAGGATTTTCAAAGGCATATCTCATCAAAAGTCAAAGGGAATGAAGAACCTGACCTCCTTGTGTGCAGCTTGGCCTCTCTCCCCAAGCTGCTCTGGCTTCCCTTTTAGGACAGCAAAGCCTTATCCACCCTGCTTGGTAATTAATCCAGTTTGTAGCCATCAGGGCTTTTCTTGAAAGAAGCAGTCCCAGTGGTCACCTGCGATCTCTGAGTCCACCTTTAACTGTAACACAGCTTGAAGCTGCAGCACAGTTGGTGCAGCAGAAACAAGGTCAGCACTGAGATGTGTCACAGAGTTACATTAATAAAATGAATATCAGTAATTTTACCAGGGTCTCACAGCCTCCTCCAACCCACCTTTCCTCAGGTGGCCAGTCTCATCACAAAGGCCTGTGGCTTCCTGAGTGGGTTATCAGCATCTGACCTTCTGCACAAGAACATATGGCAAGTGGTTTTGAATGAGTATCCCCAAAAATGTACTGTGGGAAGCACAATTTCCCAAAAGTCATGGTGAAGGGAGAAGAAATGGCTGGTCTGAAGTGTTTTTTAAAGCAACTAATTGGGGGAAGGAGAAAAGCAAGGAAAGATAAGAATTCAGGTGGGGGAAGAGGAAGGGAAAACTGCATCTTAGGGCCTGGAATATGGTACATCTCTAAAACTGCTGAGAGGGATGTAGTCGTCTGCAAATCAAGATGAGCTGGCTGGCCAATGAAGCATGCCCGGCATTTTATTTCTCATATTGTTTGGAGATAGGGATTCAGCTGAGTGCATTCAGCAAATAAAGATCAAATAACCTGCTGTGAATAATGTTTTAAACCTGGGTTCCTATCAGGATCTAGTTATAAGCCCATATACTCCGTTGGATAAAAAATAAGTTACACATGGCTGGAGGCAGTATTACTTTCTATGGAAGATGAAATCTGTTTTGAAATAGAAAATGTTTAGTGATTCCCCCTCCTCTTTCTATTTTTTTTGGAAGGGCTAAACCGCATAAGCTGCCTTATGGAGAGGGTGGAGGAGGGTCTGCCAATATTTCACCCACTGCCTCTGGGTCCAGAGCTAAGGGTTTATGCCAAAAGAGGGGATGAGACCCAGGAGGAGAGGTGAGGTCGAGCCTCTGGTGCCAGCAGGTTTGACTATTTTGCCTGGAATCAAGCTAACCTCTACTGCACTAAGCTCCTTAGCTGTGCAGAGAAACAAGCCCCTGATGAGCTGATCCTTTGCTTTTCGTGATGATAATCAACACTTTGGCTGTCAGCCATGGGGAAAAACCACCAGTTGCTGCTGTTCCTCTCTGGAGCGTGTGCACCTGAACCAGCTCACGGCCTGATAGCACAGGGAATTTCTACTGAGCTGCTTGGGCCAGGTGTGGATGCTGATCCTGGCTTTTGAAAAGCACCACGCTGCACAAACAGTCCTGTTGATTTTAATAAAAGTCTTGATGGAGAAAAGTACTTTTCCACAGTGAAGTGGCAATGTAGCCCTTTCTCTTTTCAAGGAGAGTCAGCAGTCCCCCACTGCTGCATGTGGAAAAACATACTAGAAAGGTAGAAAATGGCTACTGAAAATTTGCATTGTTATTTCAGAACTACTCTGATTGTGGTGTTTCACTTGACCCTGTTGCTTTGCTTTCTCTTCTTTGTCCTTCACCTTTTTTCACATAAGTCAAAGCTTCTAGTTTTTAATGAGTCTCAAAGAGTTACAAAATATCTACATAAAGCTTTGGTATTCCCTCTTCAGTAGTCCTTCAGCCAGACAGATGGTTGAAAATTTTCCCTCTAATCTGTTTTTTTTTTTTCAAGAAAGACATGTTTATTGTGTGAAGTATCTGCTTTGCAGCAAAAACTTCAATTATTCCTCAGAAAAACAAATATTAAAAACTGAAAACATTTTGACTGAAACCCTAAATACTTCAGCCCAAAAAAAAAAAAAAAATCTGATCCCCAGTGTGTGTGTGTTTGTGTCTCTGTTAAAATACTTTGATTTGGAAATGCTGCCACACAGGGGATTTTGTCAGAGCAATTCTCATTCCCATTCCCCACCATGGACTGAGTGCCCTAAATCTGCTGCTTCCTCCATGGTGGGCATGACAGAGGTCCTGGAGGCACTGCCTCCCTTCTCTGAGGGAGGAATCCCTCTGAGAAGGAATGAGAACAGGAGATCTCACCTACAAAGACAGTGAGAGCCTGAAGTGGTTGAAATCTGACTTGTATGAGATACCACAGGGACATTATTAATATGAAAAATCTCTGCTTGTGGATATGGTATTCCAGAGTTTGAATTTCCTTTAAAATACTGAATTGAAGAAAAAAAAAAAAGCAATGGTTTTGTACTTTTAAAAATTATTTTGCAGGGAGTTGCACATTGCTCAACCAGCTTTAGTCACCATGAGTTCTGGTCAAATCTCTGCTGAGCTGCCCACCCCAGGTACCCTTTCCAATGCAAGCCTGGGGATTCACACAGGGGCAGCCAGGATGTGTTTCCTTTTTTGAGTGGTGAGGGGCACCCAACCTCTAAACCTCACATACTGTTCTGCAGCTATTGAGTACTGACTTCTGGAGAGTTGCACTGGATGCTGAGAAGATGGGGAAGATGGGTCATATTCCTGCTTATAAGAAAGTGCTCATATTTGCTTATACATTAAGCTCAAACTGTTCTGCAAAGCATAAATGGAAAGATGGACAGTTTTCAAGTTCACTGGCAAGAACTGAGAACATGGGGAGACATTTCTTCACTCCCTTCAGACTGGGTGAGTGGTGGGAAGGGGAAAGGGGATGCAGGTGGACTCATCCCCACTAACCCAGGTTTGTTCTGCCCACTCTCGAGGCGGATCAACACTCACTGCAGTACCATGGCATGGAGCCCAAGCAGCTAAATAAACCCAGCTTGTCAGCACGGTGTATTAGCTCTGGCCCAATGCCATCCTGATGTGGTCATCCAATTTCTGGTCAGCTCAGCATCTCGTCAGCACTTGCTTGAGTCTCCTTAGTGGACCCAAGGCAGTCATCTTTCATGCCTCCCTCCTTCTCTCTCAACTCACAAGGGTTCCATCTGCATATTTACAAGACAAAGTGACTTTCCTGATTTACCATGAAAATAAATGTTGTGATGAATAAATGGAAGGTGTCTTGAAAATTTAAGAAGCCTCCAAATATTTCTCCTGCTGCAGCTCTGGCCTAAAATGTTCCTGTTGGGATAAGTGGAAATATATCCCCAGCTTCTTTCAATCTGCAACTTAAAAAGCAACCCCCAGTTTTCCAGCAATAGAGAGAGCTATGAGGCCTGGAGAAGTACAACACTCTTGATTACAGCTTTGTTGAAAAACATTGTTCTGAGATGTCTGGAGACAAGATAATAGACACTAGTTTAGTTTAAAATAAGAGGCATTTCATGAACAAAGAACCCAGTGTGCAGAGACAGGGAAATATTGAAACTGTCTGTTGGTGCTCTCTAGATTTGCCTGTCTGGATTGTATTGTCATCATGTTTTCCCCTGAAGTCCCACTTTTGGAGAAGCCACACCACCAGGCCCTCGCAGCAGATCCAGCCAATCAATAGCTCTATCTGAGAGAAACTTAAATACATGGAGATCTACATGATACAGGATCTGTGTAGATCTGATCCTTGTATTACTGGATAAAGTAGCTTTTTCTTGCATTCTTCACCTGCCACTGTGTTGTGCAGTTAAGACATTGTAAATAATCATTTTTATTTGCATTTTATCTTCCCTGAACCTGAGCTATCTGTTCAGCATGAGTGACTTGATACTCAGCCATGTTTTACTGCAGTAATATAGTTGTTCTTAAAGGCATGGTAGTGGAATATCTTGTAAGTACCCAACTTTAGTGTGAATTACTGCAGATCACCCACAGCCTGGCAGGAAACATGAGTTTCATGAGATAGTTTGAGAGCTGCTGTTGCAGAGGTCCAGGGAAGATGTGTTTCAAAGTGACCACTTAGTGAAAGGGAAGGTTTTTCCTGTCATAAAGAGAATGTCTGATGGTCCTGGGGCATGTCTGACTCCATGGAGAAGAGAACTTCAAGTTTCCAGCCATAAAACACTGAAAAAAGCAGCAGAGCCTGATCCTGTCATTGTGCTGAGCATGGAAGGGAGAAGTGAAAGTGAAGGCCAAGAACAGAACAACTCTGTTCTTGTAGATCAGGTCCTAAATACAGACATCTCTGGCATTTAAAAAATAAAAGTAAATTCCTTGAGTCAATAGTAGAAGTTACTATCCTTCCATTATCTCTTCAGTGCTTGGCTAATGACAAAGATGCCAAAATGTCTCACTCGTATTCACAGTATTTTCTACTGAGCTTCCACCCAAACTCAGGAGGAGAGAGTAGATTAAGAAGCCACTTTCAGCCTCTGAGGGCAGAAGTCACCTCTTTAGGTGAATCAGCAGCCTTGGAGACAGCAAAAAACAGATTCAGTGGAGGTTTTGGTAAAATCACATGTATCACCATCCTCTGCCAGAGCTGCTTCATCACTGTATTGTGTTTCGCTGCATGGGGATAACTGAAACAGACCTTGAAATCTGCTAGTAACCAATTGCATCTGAACATTTCAGATTTAGTAGTGAATATCTTTTGCTTTTCATTAGGGATATAGAGCTTCCAGGCTTCCTGATATGAATCCAGAGGAGCTGGTAATAAAGAGAAACCAACAGCCCACGCATAATAGAGCTGAGTCTTATGCCGAAACAGCTCTCTCTTTTGCCTAAAATCTTTGTGAGTGGGTGTAGGACTCCCAGGGGACTAATTTTGTTGTATGGCAGGTTCTGTGCAAGTTCATGCTACTTTCTCATGCGCTTCCCATCTGACCAGTGTCAGCCCCTGCAGTTCCAGTTCTTGGTATTCCACCTGAGGGATACACTTCAGTCTCTCTTCATCCTCCTGAATTTCTGCTCTGCTAGTACCTGGCTGTCTTTCAGAGTTTAGGTAAATATGATCACTTACACTTTGGGATGAAGGGCAAGATTTTGACTTAGTGACTTGGGGAGGGGTTGAAAAATACCTTGTGCACATTGTCTCCCGAAATAATCCATTTAAACCGAAAAGTCTCTCAGGGGTGTGTTTTCCATGTGCTTTGTTTTGAACATGAAGTTTCATGCTCACTTCAAATGACCATTTAATGCCTCACCCAAAACTCACTGACTATGACATTGTAGTTTCTTTCCTGTGAGTTTCCCCAAGGACTTTATTGCCAAAGACTTTTGTTCTCCCTCCCTGTTCAGCCACAAGCCTGCCATTGCATGGTCTGGACAGACATCACAGTCTAGAGATCAGAAGGTGGGGCCTTTGCCCAGCATTTCTGCTTACTGGATTGAATGACCATTACCCCTCTATGGGCCATGCCTTTCTCCCTCTCTACAAGAGAGTTCACATCTTCTTTCCCAAGAGCTGGGAGAGCGACAAAAGAGCCCAGCATGCATTCCAGCCCAGAGGATGCCTGTTAGCCCACAGTAGGCAGCCAGACAGGATTAGTGATCACGTGTTTGGAAAGAGAATCTTGAAACACTGCAGAGGAAAACATAGACACCCATCTAGAAAAACGCTGAGCAACTCAGAATAGAAACATCCTAAAAGGATTGTCTCACTTGGAGAGGAAAGCAAAAATATGACCCTCAGTTTCCTTATGCAAGGAATTCCTAATGGATTCATCTCATTTCTTCGAGGTAGACATTTCCATTTGAGCTAGGCACTCCAGGCTCCAATTATAGCCAAGGATAGGCACAGGCAGTCAGCCTAATGTCTGTAATAGAATGAGATGAATTAGCTTTAAAAACCTATTATTCTTTCTAGCCTGTAAAATAAACCTATGACGAGTGGATCAGTTCTCTGAATAGGAATATGAAGTTAATCCCATCCCTGATTTCTGGGTATATCAGTGCAGAACTGATCACCCTCCTACAGTTTGCTACTGGATTGGTCACGAGGAGTCTACAGTTTTCAAAAACTGGATTCTTGAGTGCAGCTTCTGGAGTTTTTAACCAGACCAGGCAGCAGGTGGTATAAAATACCTGTAGATTATCACCCTTTGAGTGTTTCCAGAACTGTCAATTTTGTTTTCTTATCTTTCCTGCAGCAGCAGGCTAAGTTTCACATGTCAGCTAATGCTGTACCTCAATTTTATAAACTCATTTACTTCTTGAGATACTGGTCATTATGGGTGACAGTGACAGAGATGTACTTTTAGAGACTAATGTATTACAGCCTAAAGCATGTATCAAACCAAATGCTTGTTCCTCAGTAGGAGTGAAATGCAGTGTGAGCCACAGACCAAAGCACTGATACTGTGCACTACCTATGGACAAGTCAGTCCTATCTCTGTCCTTGGTCCATGTGGCAACCCAGTCCTGGGATCAAATAATATTTTTCATGACATCTTTAAGACATGTAGACTTTCTGACCCCATGAGTCTGCACATCAGAGGCTGAAACCCATCCTGCAAGGCTAACAGACTTTTTGGTGTCCTCAGAATAAACTATTTTGTCTTGATGGTGAGTAACCACAACCTGTATAAAATATCCCAAACACTGATGCTGCAGCCTGATACTGTCTTGTACAAGGGCATCAGTCCTTCCCTTTTTCTCATGAAAACACTTGTTCTGATGACATTTCTTCTGTTGTGACTGACTAATAAATGTGAGTCTTTAAGCAGACAGACTTTCAAAGGACATGGGTCCCCCTTTTACTCCCTAGCTCAGCTGCAAAAATTCTTAATTATGTAGCAGCCAAGTGCATGACTTTGCACTGTTATGTTTGCACCACATTTCCATCTACTTCCAGTTGCCTTTCCCCTTCTACATGTGCAGTTGAGCCCCTGATGTGCTCCTGCCCCTGTGCTGCCACACAGCTCTCTCACACCAGCCTTCAACACCCTGTCAGTCCTTCCCCACCAAAACCCAGCAGGACCCAGCCTGCAGCCACAGAATTAGTTGGAGGCAGTGACAATGCCGAAGTTAATTGATCCCACCAAGCCAATGGCAGGAGCTTCCTGATTTCTCAGCGCATTTGATGAGATGCTCCCACCAGGAGAGAACCTCATCCCGGCCAGCCAATGCCAATGCTGGGGAATTCACTCACCTCAGTGCAAAGCTGACATTTAAGCTCTTCCTCCCCTCTGCTCCCTCGTACAGCTCCAAAGATCAAGGGCAAGAGGGCGTCATTAAACCTAACTCTGTAACGAACACACTCATCTCACTGCTGAGCCCCCACATCCTCAGCCTCGCTGGCATCACGTCAGGCCTCATAACCCTTCTTGTTCCCAGGGAATTCACTCCTCCCACTTGAAAATCAGTATGTACGCTGTCTCTGCTGGAAAGCCTTTTCTGATGCTGTCTGCATCCTCAACTGCCAGCAAGCTGGAAAACTTTGGTGCATTTGGATTTTAGCCATTGTGACTCTGTAAACCCTGAGGATAATCAGTCCCTGGTGAGCTCTAGAGACTGGGAGGCCCCTCCTGTTAACCAGCATCTCCTGAAGTTATCTTTGTAATCTGCTGGCTTCCCGTGCACCAAGGAAACGTGTTGTATTGAAAACTGGGAGCAATGGAGTCCAGACAGGGACCAGAGCACAGAAAGGAATGTGCAAGAGAATTGTTACAGTGCTGTTCCCTGCTCCCTTCATCTGTGCCCCAGCTTTGGGGCAATACAAATCTGACCTGGCTCTGAATTACCCCTGCCTCAGGTGAATCCAGTTTCATGCCATAAAAGCTAGGCTTGTCCCCAGCTGTTTGTTCCAGATTTGCAAAATTTCCTTCATTGCACCTGCTTTCCAGCAGGTTTAGTACCAGCAGCTGCTAACAAGCACTGCTGGCTTGGTGGCTCACCACAATTCCTCTGTTTATTTGCTTGGGACTTTAGTAGGGTTGCCATGTTGTTAGCACTAAAAAATCTTGGTTCAACCAATTGGTTTGAATCACTGGCAGGGAAGAGCAAGTGGCAACGCATAAATTATCTTGGAAAACAGAAACACCTATGTTGAAAAAATGAAGTCTTTCAGTTTGTAACCCCAACAGAGCATCACTGTAAGTCGCTGAAATCGAAGAAGAGCGCTGGAGCCCATTCGTGCATCCCTGTCAGTGAATTTAGGCTCTCTGGAAAGAGCCATTAACATTTGTTTAGTTATTTTCAAGCAGAAGTTGGCAATCTTTAATCTGTGAAATTTCCCATAATTTATTGACACTTACACATCTTTCTTTTCTGCAGAAACACCGCTGGTTTTAATTAGCGCAAATTAATCAATAGCAGGGGGGCCACGCTGAGTTCCAGTGAAAGGCAGGTGAGGAGCGCTGGTTGCATGTTAAACATGGTGATATGTAAAACTGACAACTGGAGATGAGGCGTCGTGGAGCTGCTGAGCAGCGGGGCAGGGGGAGCAGGGGGGGAGCTCGCACAGCTCCGGGGCCGCGGCACAGCGCACGCCGCGCAGTGGAAACGCAGGCTTTTAATTATGGTTTCAAAACTTTAATAAGTGTTTGTGTGTGTGTGTGTGTGTGTGTGCTACAAGCCTCCCCTTGTTGCTGCTTCGCAGTTGATGAGAGATGTTTCAGCTCCCGCTTAGCACGGCATGGGATCATTCAGGGTTGGGGTTTTTTTAATCTCAAGCTGAAAAGCTCAGTTTTGCTGGGTTTGTCAGTCAAAGAGGGGCTGTCTCAGTTACACCTGCAGCCAGTTAGTAGTGCCTGCATCTGCCTGGGGGTATGTACATGTCCCTGGTCTCAGCTCGTTTACACACCCCTGATCCTGCACCCACTTTTGCATGTACTGCCAGAAGAAGATGTCCTTGGCCCTTGGCCATCCTCATCCCTGAGAAAAGCTGTGGACTTTTGGCCATTGTCAAAGCACAGTCCTGATGCTCACTGCCATATCTACCACCCTAGAGCTGTCAGTGGAGACAATTAGGCAGAGTCAGAGGAAAATCACTGGAGAAAAGGCTTTTCAATTTAAAAGGCATAACTTGTTTGAATTAACATAGGCATGGATTGTGTGCTTTTAGTTCGATAGCCGGATACAACTCCTGATTTTCTGCACTGGTCACAGAGCAAACTCAGTGTCTGACAGCTCTGAGCAGGAGCAGCCTATCACAGAGTCACAGAACGGTTTGGGTTGGAAGAGGCCTTAAAAATCATCTAGTTCCAATCACCTGCCACAGGCAGGGATACCTTCCACTAGGTCAGGTCGCTCAAAGTCCTGTCCAACCTGGCCTTGGACACTTCCAGACATGGGACTTCCACAAAGTCTCTGGGCAACCAGTTCCAGTGCCTCACCACCCTCACAGTGAATAATTTCCTAATATCCAATCTAAACCTATTCTCTTTCAGTTTGAAGTCTAAATTACTCCTTGCCTCCTTTCATCCCCTATCCGTGTTCCATGCAGTCAGGCCTTTATCTGCTGCAGCTCTTCCAGATTCTCTGTGCTAATGTGTTTCTGTATGTCCATACTAAGCCACAGCCACATCTGCAGCCTCACCACAGACACCCACAGACGTTGTCCATATGGTGCTCTCACTGGATATGACAAGCCACACTGCACTTCCTCTTTTTCCCAGATCTGCAGGGCCAAACCATTGTAAACTCACACGTTCCTCTCTTTGTCTTTCTTCCTACCATATCCCACGCAACAGCAACAATAATAATTCCAGGATCAAAACCTGCTTTCTAATATCCAGCTTTGGTTGATGATGATGTATGAAGCAGAGAGAAAAGAGACAGCTTGATTTTCATAGGCTAGGTGTTGACCCTGCTGGGCTTAGTGTAGCATGAAACTAGTTTTGACCAGTAAACTGAATAAATATACCAGGGAAGCTGTAGAGGGGCAATATATATGCAACACTAAGGTGCCATTTTTGCAAAATGACTTTGATTCATCAGAGGGCTAAGCTGACGCCCAGTGCATTAGAAATCCTGTGAACAGGAGCTCAGGGAAATATTTAAATTCATAATCTGTTTGCAGGAAACAGCTTCCTCTCCTACTTCAAAATGTGAAACCATTTGGCAGAGCAGCTCAGGGCAAAACCCGTGGGACGTGGTGCTGCCAGGCAGCCCAAGGGATGCAGCAGGGAGGTGAACAAAAGCCTCTCTGCTGCACTGTCAGGTCTGCAAGAGCCACAAAAGTCACTAGCACTATAGATGTGGCAGAAAGAGCAAGAGCTGGTTTGTCAGCAGAAAAGCCTACATATCCTTCAAAATTCCGTCTGGCGGGAAGCAGCAAAGTAAATGGTTGGGAGCTGGTCTGTGCTAAGTAGAGGACTTAATAGAAGGGTGGTAAAATAATGGTTATTTTGGTTTTTCAGCTCACAGAAACTCTTTGCAGGCAGGGCCCAATGGTTCTGGATTGTCATTCTCTGTGCTCAGTGCTCTGGCAAGGAGCTTTGGCCCATCGTTCTGGATCTGCACCACAGCATCATCTATGGCAGAGGACTAATATGTTGACAAGCTTAAATGTCAGGTGTGTCACAAGGCATGAGATGTTTCTGGTTGAATCCAGAGAGATCTGAAGCTGGTCCTCAGCTTCCCCAAACTCAGGGTGGCTGAGCCTGCAACTCTGGTCTGAGTACACTTCAAAGGGCAAACCCTGTTCTTTGCTCCCATGGAATGAGTGCAGGGAAGCACTCAGTTACGAGGATTTTGATGGATGCACTATGAAAGAAGCACAGACTCAGCAGACATCCTACTCAATATAGTTTTGAAATTGTATCTTCCCTGGCAGGATCTGAGATGGCCAATCTCCGTGAGTGCTCCAAACTGGTCAGACGTAATCCCAATCCAGTCTAAGAGCCATATGGTCATTTTTAGCAGGGTTCTGCACTCTCCTTAGTGGAAGCATTCCCTAAAGGATTCTAGCACATCTTTATGGATTATGGGGCATTTCCCTTTAATTCCTGCAGCATCAGGCAGGAATAACAAAGAACTTCATCTGTTGTCTTCATTTACACTCCAGTGCCCAATTATGATTTTTTGGATGGTGCTTGAATAAGTGGACTGGGAATTCTGCTGTTCAAAACTACAGCCCCTGCATGGTGAGAGTTCCCCTCACCACGATGGGTTAGGCTGGAGGTAAAGGAACCATATTATTTGTGCACAACATGGCACATGCCTGCTCATAGGCAAAGGAAATCAGGACTCTTACCATTGCTCTCTTGGCCTGGGACAATAAATAGCTGCATTGAGGTCAGTGGATTTTGTGGACAAGAGGAAACTCTCTATTTTTTAGCCCTAGGGCCAATGATGGCTTCCACTGAGGAAAGAGCAAATATAATAAAGAAAAGCTTCTCATATTGAAATACATTTTTCTATTAAATATAGAGGTCAAAGGAGAAAAAGTGAGAGAGGTAGAGATCCTGGCAAAGGTTTATTTAATATAAGCTACATTTATATTTTTTTGTGAGTTACAGAGCATAAATTGAGCATTTTAATGTATTCTATAATGCTGCAGAAACATGACCTTGAAGTTAGCACAGAAATCTATTTCAGCTTTTATTTAGCAGCTGTGTAGCCTTTCAGAATATGAACTTTAATAGGAGTGGAGTTAACAACCAATTGTCTCCACTCAGGCATGATCATAATCTGATTCATGAACACATACTCTTCTCTATTACTATTTGTTTAATTTTCCATCCTTTGAAATAAATGCTCAAATCTCTATTCTGGCTCCTAGATCAAGATTTAGGCCCCTGCGTATTTTGTCTGCTTTTGTGAAGGAGAAGCACTTGGAAGAACAGAAGCACACTGCAATCACTTAGAGAGCATTTGCTGCCCTGAGAAAACTTCCACAGGCCACAAGTTATTTCTTCCCAAACTGATCTATCTTGCAATCATTTGCAAGAAAATAAGAACAAAATTTTCTTCTTCTTAAATTCATTGAAATGTGTTTCCAACTTCAAAGAAAGACTTTCCAAAAAATTATTTCAAGTTGTAAAATCCACTAAAATTATTTTTTCCTTTTTCTCTCTCTCCTTTTTTTTTTTAATAAGGGGAAAAAATGAGTATTTATTAGACATATATTTTGGTAGGAAAAATACACTGTGATGGGAGTAATCACACTGTGCACTGTGTTGCTGCCCAGCCCAGGATGTACCAGGATGACAGCAGGCACCTCTCATAAAAAAAATACTTAAGAAAAGCAAGAACTTTGTAGCAGTAGATGAACAACTTGTGAAAATACAAAGATGAATTAAAGAACCAGGAATGAGTAAGCCCTGTTCCAGTCTGCTTGCTGGCTTCTTGATTGATGGAGAGATAGGCTGGAGGAAAGAAGCAGCATCTCTTGATAAGAAACATTTCACTGCTGGGTTCCTTTTCTGCCTGTCTGTCTGGAGGCAAGTGACAACTGAGCACACAGCCCTGCACCTGCTCCATCAGATGTTGTTTGCTCAGCATCGTGGTTATCACATCTGAAAACCCCATCCAGGGGTCTCCTGCACTGCTCTGTCTGAATCCCTTCCTTTGTGGCTCACAAGGTCTGCTCAAAGGGACTGCCCTCTCTTTCACCTTCCAGTCACCGCTGGCAAAGGGAAGGAAAGGAAGAGGAGGCAAAAGGGAGGAGGGAAGTCATAGCAAGTGGTGTAAATGAACAGAGAAGGAAAAAGTTACCCACCCAAAAAAAATGTATGCAGAGTGAGTGTGGCTGACAAACTGTCACTGCCGGTGTCCTTCACTTCCCTCGCTGTCATTTGTAATTCATCAGAAGCAGAGAGAGGACTCAGAATCATAACAGAGTGGCATCTTCCATCACAAGAAACTCCGTTCTTCTAATTAACTTTCCCACTGACCCGGAGACAAACACTGTGTGTGTGTGTATGGTGTGCAGAGAGTGTCAGAGAGGGGTATTGCACTCTGATGTCTCCACGTTTACGACACTGCTGTTTGATTGGTATGTGGGGAGGGGGGGGGGGTTAATTTGTGCCTCTAAAGCATGCATGGGTAGTCTTTAAATTTGCTTGAAACAGAGGTTTCCTTTGCCTGTTGTGATCTGCCCTTGTCTGAAGGAAAACGTGTTTACCATACAGCGCAGCAAACAGCATGGAGCGTGCATCCAGAGGATCCTGAAGGAGTTATCTGATTCCTTTTGTGTGAAAAACAGGTTTCTGGTCCTCACCCCTATGTCATGGATGTTGACTTTACACAACTGTTACCAAACCTGCCCTTCATCCCCGTTATAGGCAGGCAGACTGACTTACAAGGATGACTTATAAGGAGGACTTACAAGATGCTCCAAGGAGGACTGTGGCAAGACAGACCAAAGATTCAGCTCACCATGTCTCTTGTCTTAAACACTGAACAATAATAAATATTTAGGAATTATTCTTAAGAATTGGGTGGGCAAATTGGCATAAACCTCTTAATGGCTTGGCCAATGGTTTGTGGCACAAGGAGAGCCATGGATTTGGGGGAAGGCAGTGTCTTCATCTGCACAGGTGATTGAGCTGGGGATGGGTCACAGGAGTCTAGGTGCACAAAAACAAGGTTTCAAGGTTTCCAAAATAAAATTGCAAGGTTTTGAAACAGATATGCTAAAACACAGTCAGTCTTTGCAGAAATCTTGGTCTTGAAGAACTGATTTATTATCGATGCCATGGGATGAAATAATTTTTTAATGATCCTTTTGTAATTGAGCAGTAAGATCCTAATGGATTATAGCCAAGCTGGACCTAAATGTTAGAGCAAGCTACCCTGGAAGCAGTAACTGCCTGATGCAACAGCCTGGAAATCTTGGGGTGATTTGATATAAATTAACAAGTAGAGGTTTATAATGCATTAAATATGACAATTAATCTTATGGTCAGTGAAGCGGCTTCTCTTTGAGTTATTTTGATGTCAAATTACATTTTATTTTACTCTCCCTGAATCCCCTAGTTTCACTCAAGATGCCGTAAATTTTGTATTCACAACACCAATCAACAGAGTAAAAACTGTTAAGGAAGAAGAAAAAAATGTGGTCCCTTAAGTAGAAAATAGTTGGCTACAGCAACCTCATATAGTCTACATCTCTCAAAATCACTTATTACTTTCAAGAAGGTACAATTGGTAGCCCCAAAGTTTATGTGAAGCCTGTCTAGGCTGCAGCCTGTTTCCTAGGGCTGCAAACCATTCTCTGTGTAACCCATATGCCATAACACCAGATAAAGCTCAGCCAACAGTGCTGCCTCTGCCATGAAGCACAGAGCCTTATCACAGTTATTGTGTTCAATTAGTTTTCCTGTCTAGTTTGAGCAATTACATCTGAGGACTCTTTTTTTGGATGAAATATGCTTACAGTACCTCCTCCCTTCCAATTTCTCATTGCATGGATAAGATTATTCCTTTATACCATGTATGTGGAGATCAATGGCACATTGCAGAACCCACCACGTCTCTGGAAGGCACTTCAAGAAGTTTATGAGGGCAGCAACTTGTCATCTGACTGGTCATTTGCAGAAGATATATGAAACATAGTCAGGCAAGCAGAGAATGAACTGTTGTTTATTGCAGGGAATTTGATGAGTTCTTCCATGGAGAGAGGTGTCGGAAGCAGGATAACCTTGGGGCTCATAGGTCCTGCTGAAAACAGGCCAATGACACTAGAACAGTTGTCAGTATATGTGCACATACAGCCAGAATTATTGGGAAGGGTCTTTACCCACCCAATGGGAGTTGGGATGGGTAAAGTGGATAGAGTATTTAGATTAATAAGGTATTTACACAAATTTGACTTTGGGGATTGACTGACATATGATCAATTGATTAGGAGTTTGATTAAGAGAGAGTCACCCTTGGCAGCAGAGTATTTATCCCTCTGGTATGAAAGATCCTGTCTTTTATCTCATGCACTGTCCAGTATTTCTGGAGGACCAACATTCAGGCTCTAAATGCTCTTTTGGGGTTTCCAGGCTGTTTGATTCACTCAACTAGAAATAATCCTGGTGTTGAGCAGGGCACAACATGATGTCTGTTGGGAGGTCATGGATTAATTTATTTAGTCTATAAATTAGGAAAAAATACTGGCCTCAAATGTAAGCAAGACAGATGCTGAGGAAAGGATTGCAAGCCAAAAACCATTAGAAGGAACTTGCACACATTGTGTCTGTGAATTAGCCTCTGGGTCAGCAGAGTGGGGTCCTGGAGCCCTCCTGATAGCTGACGTGAGACAAAAAGCTCTGCAACAAATAGGGCTGGATTTCACCTGCACTCAGCTACCAAGGGGACTGTTTCTGAATGGCCAGGTGTGGCCTTTCGCCCCAAGCTTTGCCAGCTTGCACATGGCTGAATGAATCTGCTAAAATGATCAGCTGGGAAATAGCTAATATCATTAAATACCATTTAAGCTGTCATTTTTATGTGTAGAGTCAACACCCCTCATGATGAATGGGTCAGCTCACGCCTCAGGGAGCGATCATTGCAGGTGTGTTGCTGCCTTGGAAAAACATCAGGGTCTTGCTTTGCCCTGGCTTATATTTAAGACTACAGCACAGTTTATGTAAAGGCAAGATTGGGCCCTGAGGAGCGATGTCTGTCACGAGGCGCATGAGAAAGAATAAAGGAAGAAGCCTGATGTCAGATTCTTGATTTTGCTGAAGTTCCAACACAGCACAAATTCCCAAAGCCCCAGGAAGGAGCACTGAAATTTCCTTTAGCAGACTAATGATGTTTGAGGCTATTTTTCTTGTTGCAGACAACTGCACACCAACAGCAACAACAAAAAAAAAAGAGCCTAATGAACCTGCAGAAACGTATGGCCCTAATGAAGATGAAAGCCTCTCTTCCAGCTACCTTG
The DNA here is from genome assembly GCF_003984885.1 of Neopelma chrysocephalum. NCBI lineage: Eukaryota > Metazoa > Chordata > Aves > Passeriformes > Pipridae > Neopelma > Neopelma chrysocephalum. The sequence continues at coordinate 7,152,424 of NW_020897809.1, forward strand.
CCTAGAAATACAAAAAAAGGAGGAAATTAAAAAAAGAAAAGACAAGGTGCCAGCTGCTTGGAGAGATTTCAGATGCACAACTGTGTCTGCAAAAAGAAAGAAAAGAAGGAAAGGAAGAAAAAGCTTTTCCCCTGGGGTTCTTCTACAGGACCATTCTTCATTGCAGCTGAGCTTGCATTAAATGGCGCAGCTGGTTGGAAGAGGAAGGCTTCTGGGTGAAGGGAATACAGAGACATATATTTTTAATGGGCTCATAAGTTCCTGGAGAGAGAAATGAAGAGCTGTTAAGCTTCTTGAGCTGAAAAGTTCCTCTGATTCCAAGGGCCTTGAGTGTTGCATTGCCTCTGGTGATTGTCAGCTCTCTGCGATCTTCACTCCATTTGTTATTTTATTTGTGTGAGAACAAACAGCCTATCCCCTGATAAGATTTATAACTAATGCTGAGCAGAATTGTACAGAATATACTGAAACTTGTACTGTAAGGCTTGTTGGTTTTTACTGAGATCTGTTCCAGGATAGAAAGACATTAGTATACCAGCTTTCTCCTCTGGAAGCTGCCTTCAAGGCTCAAGTTTTTTTTTTGTTTTTTTTTTTTACTGGTGAAAGAAGTTTGTCCTTTATCTCAAGTCCCTTGTGATGTCTTGGAATAACAGGCAGTTTCAGGGATGGGGCTCTTTGACAAAAGTTTTGGGGGTAGGCAAGGCTGGACTGGCAGAAGATGCTGCATGTCACATGTGAGGTGGGTTGGTGGAGCTGGGCTGAAGCCCCTGTTCGTGTCCTCACCTGTGCCACAACACAGAGCTGACATTTCTAGGAGCCAACACTTTTCACACTACAGCAAAACACATAAAAATCAGTTGTCTAATGAATGTGGTTTTCCGATGAAGGGGAATAAAACTTACCTAGCAGCAGCCTTCAGTTCTGCCTTCAGCTCTTCTGTTAAAAGTCTTTGGGTCACCCTGAATTTTAGAGCTGAGTTTGAGATATTACGCATTGGGGATATTTTAGAATAAGAAGAACTCTTAAAAAGGATGATAATTTCTACTCTGAGCATTCCTTGCATTGCAGTGGTGCCTTGAGACTTAATTTTCAAACAGGGAGTACATGTGCCAAGTACTGTCCAGTCTCAAAGCAGCACAGCCCAGGAGGATAACATATACCTTAGGAAAGAGCAGAAACATCTGACTTGCTAATAACAATGAAAACAATTTTTCCAGGGACTTTATCTGGAAAATACATGAACAAGAGGAGGAAATGAAAAGGACAAAGCTCCAGTGCTTAAAGATGTTTCAAAAGCACAATTTGAGTTGCAAAGGGAATAAAAAAAAAAAGAATATGGAGAAAAAGAAAAATAAATCCCTGCCTGACTGGGGCTGCTGCTACAGGGTCATTCTTCATTGCTGCTGCTGCTGATTCTGCATTAGAGGTGTAGCTGATTAAAGATTTGGTTTGGGGGAAGGTTAAGGGTGAGGTAATACATAGATATATATTTTTAATCAGCTTGTAAGTTATTAGAAGGTGAAATGAAGGGCTGTTCAACTTGTACGGATGAAAAGTTCCCAGGCCCTTGAATGTTACAGATGTTTTACCAATTGCCTTTCCTCTCTGCAGACTTTACTCCTGTTATGATTTTTATTTGTGCACTGACCAACAGGAGCTGTCCTCTGATAAGATTTGTGAGAGGTGTTTGTTGTTTGTCCTCAACACAAACCACACCACTACTGATGATACCTATAAAACATTCTCTAGTTAGACACAGGTCACTTTGACATAGAACTGACGACATGCAACCACTTCCTACCACACCCACAAACTCTTACACCTCCAGTCTGATGATACAGTAAATCCACTTAAAGCTTCCAGCACCAGACCAGCTACACTGTGGCTGCACGATGCAAAGCACTGATTTGGTGGGTGCTTGCTGTGATAGTTCAGGTTTGCTCAAAACCTACTGATGGGCTAACAGTGCATCAGCTGGCTTTCTGAAGGACCTGGTGCTACATCTGATCCTGCAGTCAGCCTAAAACCTCCAAAAACTTTATGTTGCCCTCTCCAGGTGGTTACAGAAAAAGGCAGCCCTTTTTCCAGACCAGATTCAGTCCCTTTAGACGGAACTGGTACTGCACATGTCTGATGTGAATGGTCTTAGGACCAAGGGCATAAAACATTGGCTTGTGAACTTATCTGTGCCTGAAATACATCACACCAGGATGGTCACTGCAGTGTGAGCCTGAACAGCTACTTACCTTGATCTATGTGTCACATACTGTTGCTCACTCAAGTCATAAAGTTGGGGTAAAATACATCTTGTAGCTGCATATTTCTTTTTCTCTCAACCAGTAAGATGTTTCCAGCTAGGAAGGCTCACATGCTGAGAAGCCCAGGCGATAGGTATATTTTTTCCATTAAAAGAAAAAAAAAAGGAGAAAAAAAAAAAGATGGCACAGGTTTCTTCTTCCCACCTCTCTATCTCAAGTGGTTTACTGAGATTAAAATAAACAAAAATTGCTACACAGCAACCTCTTGCCCTCTTCCCTGAGAACCAGCCTTTGAGTCGTGGAGCATGGATAGAAGAATCATTAAAGTGTGGTAAATAAACCTATCATGGGGATAACAGAAGTCCTGAGCTACACGTATCAGGTAGATGGAAAGAGAAAGCGGTTACACCAGCGAGGTGAAAGGGCAGGGTAGCATGCAGCTAACATTTAAAAAGGAATTAGTTAAAGAAAAAAACAAGCAAACAAAAAACCAGAGTGAAAATAATCCTGAGAGGTGGTCAAAGGAAGAGAGGAAAAGCAAAGACATTTATTCGAAGCAGAAGTTATGGGGCTAATAACAGTGAGCCAGGGTAGGATGTGTGTATGAACAAAAACAAACAAACAAACAAAAACAAAACCACAAAACCAAAACAGGCTGGTGGTATTTTCAGGGAGAATCTTACCAGAATGGCTTCCTGATGGCTGGCCAGCTTTGGTGAAATCCTGCTTTGCTGTTCATTTTATTAACTGAGATTGTGAACATATTTGATTGTAAGACAGAACTTTTTGGCTATTGTTTTCTTTTTAAATTGAATCTTTTTCATGTTTTAATGAACAATAGGGACAGGAACACCTTGTTTTCATTCTTTTTCCTCTTTCTTTTAGCATTAGTAATGTACAACAAAGAGAAGAGAGATGAGATAGTATTGCTATTCTTAGCACCTAATGCAGATGCTTGTGAATGCTGGAATAAAGATATGTAGGCTCAGATAGTCTTTCCCTCATTTACACATTTTTCTTGATAGAAATTATGAATTCATCCTTGCCTTTGTCTGGATTCCTCTATTTTTCATTTAATTTTCAATGTGTTGAGAGGTTTTTTTGTGCTAGTTCATGTTTCAGAGCCAGCATCTCTCTGTTTCTACTGACTGACACTGTCTCCCTTTTGTAAGTCAGGATCACCACTGGGGCACTGCTCAATGACATGGCCTTTCAGGTTGTTTCTCCTTTGGGTCACTCTTTCTCTTCCAGACCCTGGGTATGAACTCATGACACTGAGGATCACAACATCACTGCATCAGTTGTACAGCAAAAATATGAAACAAGCAGCCTCATCCGTGAGAGGATGAAGCACACATTGATTTGAAGAGTCTCAGTATGTCCTGTTGGTCAGTTGGGTTCAAATGGATCAGTAGTTCCACAGGCCTCTGCTGCAGGTGTTCATGTTGGAAGGTCAGGGCATGTGTCATGACAGAATAGGAGAAAATCCAAGAAAATATGGATTAAGCCAATTTCTGAGTGGACTTTGGATTAGGTCCAGAAGACTGTGTTGCTCCTTTGGAGCAAGAAGGAGTGGCTTCCTTCTCCCCACTACATCATACAAGTTTATGGTGTACTGTGAATTTACTTTTATTTGCATCTCTTTGGGGAAAGTGGAGAGCTGAGTTTCAAGAAAATGGAAGTTTTGCTAACCACAAGCTTCCAGAGACCATTTTCACAGCATGTCAAAAGGGTGATCAGTTGGTCTTTAGGGCAGTCCTGTGTTTGAGAAATTACCCAGAGCCATTTCAGAAAACAGTGCCTGCTTGGAGAACCTGCTCATCAATAGAGTAGAGAGGCATAAAGGATCCCTGCGGATTTCCCTTCTAGGTCCTTCCAAAATCCACCACACTTTAAATGAATATCACCATCTAGCACTGGTTGCATGTTGTCCCCCCCCAAGATGTGATCACTAACCTTTATTGTTCCAAAGCCATGGGCAAAGCACCAAAGAAAATCTGCAAAGCTGTGTTAATCAGTGGCTTTCGAGATTCACAGTATTTTGCATTGTGGTTGCTGGATCTCTGTGCTTAGAGGTTGTCATCATCTGCCCTAGATAGAACATGATTAATAAAGAACTGTTTTAATGTAATTTTCGCCGTTGACCTTAATTGCACAGGTCAGAAATGAAAGCAGCTCACCATATGCCAGACATTAAGGTCTTGAGCAATTCCCCAGCAAACGTTACACTCCCTGGATTGGATTGGAGCCCAGCCAGTCTGCACTCATTGAAACTTATAAATTGCCTTTATCTTGCTGGCAATGTAAAATTAAATTGGTATAAGGGATATTGCATTGTTGATGAAGATGTACAAGGCAGAGTTAACTCCAATACAGTGAACTTATGAAAAGATATGAAAAATATCTTAATTGGCTCAGCACCTTCCTTGCATAGCCTTGAAGAAACCCAGTGTTCCTGAAAACTGCAGTAACATTAAAGGAAGCAGTCTTTGTTCATTCCCTTTGTGTGTTTGAATTGTACAGCTTTTCCTATGCTGCTCGTGAATGGTGGAGCACAAAACAGGATGTATAGTAGTTTAGATGACGATGTAGTGAGCTATGATTGTATCTAAAAAGTCCTTTTCTTGTGTTATATTTTTGGCTTGTAATCCCTCCCTTGCTACAATACTTCCCCAAGCTCTATTTCAGTCCATTGTCCATACAGAACTCACTTTATCAAGTTTTCTCATCTCTAGCTATAATGGCAATTGCACGATGTAAATCTAGGAGCAGTAGGGAGTCATTGGCTAGAGATGAAGTCTGGTGAACATTAACCCTTCTGGGCTCTCTTAACATTTGGACCCAAAGTTTGGAAGTAAATGAAAATGAAAATGCTTCCAGTAATTTTCTCTTCTCATGAACTCAATCAAAGAAATTAGAATCATCCAAGACCTTTTGGGTCAGTGTGTCCTGCTTCCCTTGAGTCTTCGTGATCCGTTATATCTCTTTGAGAGAAGATTGGGAAATTATTGTATTACTCACTTGTTACACTCCCTCTAGAATTATAACTATATTAATGTAACTGTGCCAAGCTGAGGCAGACATTTTCCAGAGAGAGGGAGTGAGGAAGGCAGGGTTTGTACTCTCAGGGGTTTATATATTAGCACAGCTAAACAGAGACTGCTGAGCCACAAAGCAGTGGGGCCTGACTGTTCAGCTGAGAGGGACCATGTAGCATACTAGAAAAGCTGTCAAAAATCCCAGGGGCCTTTCCCACTCCCATGAGGGATGTGCACGTAGTCATGGAACAGTGTGACACGCACACAGGAGATGGCACTGCCAGCAATTACTCTCATGCCTGATTCCCAAACCAGAGTGCTGCATATCCTGCTTTGAGCTATGGGGCTATGAGCTCTGGTGGGATCTTCGTGGAAAAGGGCAACAGGCTTCTGCCAACTACACCTGCAAAGGGAAAACTAGGTTGAATGAGTGAGCTAGAGACTGGACAGAGAGATCTGAAAGTCCTTGACCCTGGGCAATGTACCATGTGTATAACTGGCCAGAAATCCAGGGTTCTTGATGGCAGAATCATTAAGGGATTTATGCCCTCAGCTGCCAAACTCAGATACTTGCTCACTGTCCTTCACATGAGATCCAGTCTCTCATAAGGTGTAAGGGTGGCTGAATATTTCTCCTGTGACCCTAGAGAAGGTTTCAACACTCAAAGGTTGATGCTGCCTTCAGCACCAAACCTGTAATGCAGTCAGTGCACCTTGCATTCTTTTTCATTCACATTTATATGAGCAAGTGTGGACCATATTCAGTTTTGGAGGGTTCCTACAGGAGCCTTCTTGTGACTTTGGGGCCATCCTGAAAATTGACATTCCTCAAAGTGCAAACAGTAAGATCTGGTGTAGGGTCAGGAGGAGGAGGGGATATCCTGTGAACCATCCATCTGGACACAGGAGGAATCAATACCTTTCAGCCCCTAGGTGTTAGGGTGACAAGCTCTAATAAATGCAGCAGATGGGTATCTGGTAAAGAGTCTTTAGTAGGCTGGCTGAGTGCCTGACAAACCACAGGGAGAAAATCACAGTATTAAAAGAAGCCCCACGCAGAAATGCACTGAAACATTGCCAGCAAAACATCCGACCAGCTCCCAAAAGGGCTTCCTGCACAGCAGGAGTCAAACCTGCTGTCTCTTGCATTCGCTTCTTTCTTTTTTTCCCAACCCTGATGCCATGAAAGGGCCTTGGTGAGCATCTCACCAAGCGCCCATCTCCCACCCTGTCTCTTCTCATGTTCTCCTAGAACCTGAGGGATGAACAAGCAGCATCCAGGTTGTACATGGGCCATGTCTAGAAGTTTTAAAAAAGAGAGAGACGGAGGGAGAGAGAGAGAGAAAGAACTTTCAGCAGAACATATCAGTTAACTGGCTTCTTCACCTAATTAGCTGTGGAAAAGTCACCAGATGGACACAGATTTTAATGATGGCTTCATTCAGAGTCTTGGTGGAGTGGGTTGGATATAAGAGATAATTATCTTGACTTTTAGATGTAAAAGGATTCTATTTTATTCTGATTTTTTTTCCCCTCTAGTTCATTTTTAATGAAAGAGAGGAACAGTGAAATTCAAAACATCAAATAAAAAAAGGAAGGTTGACAATCCATCGTTTAATCTCTGCTTAGTGCCAGCCTGGAGTGACATTTCTAAGGATTGGTTTGATGGGAAGCTTGTTTGTTCATAAATTGCCACAAAATGGCATTCTGAGTTTAACCAGGGACTTTTCCCCTCCCCCTGTGTGCTGGGAAGAAAGTTGAAGACATATGATTAAATGCTACAGGGGATAGAGGTGTGTTCTCGTGACACAGAAAGAAATACGGATAGGAAATGACACTTTCACAACTGTTCATTTTCCTACTCCTCGTGCACCTCAGATCCTGCTCTGTGGTCCCTAAGAGACATCAAGATGAGATCATGAGAGCATATCCACTGGTATACAGGTGCCTCAAAAGTTGATAAAGACCTCAGGGGTGCTACTGGGACCCTTCTTTAGCACAGAGAACAGAGCTTGTCTCTGCAGGGCAGGAGAGCTGCTACTGTTGGTGAGTGGGTGATGGAGGATGGAGAAGAAGAAGGCAAACAGAAGAATTGGATGAAACTGGAAGATTACCAGAGGACAGTTCCTCTTCATGATGCAGAGGACAAAAGTTCATTTCCCTACGTGCCATCTGGTTCCTCCAGCCTGTTTCCATCTGTCCTGTGGGTAGGAGAAAATCCATGAGCAACTCAGAGCACTGAGCAGCTGTGGGTACGAGAGGCAGGCTCGCAGAAGGTTTTCAGGAGTTAGGGTTAAAGAAAAGTGAGTTTTATGAAGTCAGCAGCATCCCAGTGAGAATGTGTGCTTTAAATGAATACTATGCATAGTTCTGGGGTGTGCTCAGAGGTGACATACATGGCATACTTTTGGTCATATTCATCTGGGTTCAGTTGGAGCCTTGCAAATGGTGGCTGGAAGTGGCTTTCAATTAGAACCTTATTAAGAGCATGGGCACTTAGAGATCATACATGTCTCAGGGACAAGCCTCATCTGCCCCTTGATCTGAGCTTTTGAAGGGAATCTCTTCCTTTGCCAGCAAGTCCCTCTCTTCATGAATGCTTCCCAAGCATCTGCTAGAAAATCAAGAACACAAACCAGGTTCAAAATATAACAAATTGCCATGTCTCTTTTGAAACTACTTTGATGGCTGAGAATTTGCAATATATGGCTATCAAATTTGGCCCTTGTCATTCAAATTGAGTGCAGTCTCCAGGGACAAACTTTACTCTCTGGTATCGTAGTGAAGGGCCTGATAGTAGAGCACACGGATGGAAATCCAATATATACAAGACAAAGCCTGTAGTTTCCGAGAACTTATACAGGCAGCTGGATAAGTGGATCATGTTATCCGTGATTGAAATAACTGGAACCTCTGAAGTCCATAAAATGAGGAAACCACTTGAGAATGACATTGTTGGAGAGGCTTTAGCATTCACTCTGCTGGGGTAGCCCACAAGAGCAGCCTTTCACATGGTACTCCAGCCCTCTCTGTGCAGCTGATGAGCAGAAGGAAGTCTGCAGAAACAGAAGCTGATCGGAAAATTCAAAGTAGGTCATTCAGAGCTCTTGCAATGGCCCCCTTTCCAATGACATTTTTAGTAAAGAAGAAAAGGATGAAGGGGAAAATCTTTATTGCTATTCTTACCATCATTGTTATTACCATTATTTTATTATCATTTTCCCAAGCTGACATCAGTCTTGTGTTGAATATGGCTCTCTGAAATAATTCAGGTGCAAACTCTTTCCCCAAGATTTTGTGTTAACTTCAATTGAGAGTCTTCTTCCCAGCCTGAGAGGAAAGAGTTTGGGACAAAACCCTGCGTCCATAGAAAAAAATGGCACAACTCCTCAACACAGTGAGCTGCTTGTGAATCATAAGAGAGGTCCTGGACCATCTGTAGCTGTAACTATATTGATAGATAGATGTAGATATGGGCATATACATACACACTTGTGTATAAAGCTGTTTGATGGGTGCTAAAAGGTATTATCATTGCTTTAAAATGTACAAGAAAATGGAATAAGGAAAAAACTGTACCCTGTACCCAAAAAAGTGTTAGGGTTTAATTAGGGATAGAGAGTAGGATCAGCAAGTCTGGACCTAAGCAAGGCCCCTTGGGTTTGTACAGTTTCTGCCATAAGAAGTGCCAGTGTTGAATCCCATGAGCCAGTAGCTTTAATACGCCTCTCCACAAAGAGTTGGCCCTTTCAGTAGAGGAGTGTTTCGTGGTGATTTACTGAGGACCTTGTTTAACATGAAATCAGACATCATTTCCAAACCCATTAAATTGTTTTTGGCTTAGCAATGTGGCTAGATTTTTCATTCTAGTTTTCCTAGGGGCTTTATTAAAGCATGAAGCTGCTTTCTGCATTTCAGATAGAAGTAAGTGTGGTATTCATCATTTTGAGCTGCTGGTATTGAACGGCTGCCTTCGCTTTTGGAATACCCTGGAATTTCAGCTTGTTTGTGTATTTAACTAGCTGATTAAAAACAGGTAGAAAAGTCTCTTTTGCAAAGCTCATTCAATATTTGGAGAGAATCTTAAAGAGGAAAAAAAATGTCCAATACAGAGCATATATAGCTTCAAGCTTAAGCAAAGGGAAATGCTCAGAGATTAGTGTGGGGTCTTTTCTGTTAAGCATCGTCTGGATGAATTCCTCAAATGATCAATACAGCCAGAGGAATTGGGTGTGCTGAGACCTTCCCTAGTAGTGCTCAGGCTCTCACAGGATCTGATCACACATTAGAAATGCCATGGTCAGGCTGAGGTGACCAAATCATCATGAGATTACAGCTATATCATTAATGATGTTGCTTAGAGCAAGTGATGACTCAAGTACTTTCTTGTTTTAACTGTGATTTAATAATGATCTTTTTTCCCCCTCCATCCTCTATTTATTTACATGGAGAGGGGCCATTGGAGTGACAAGTTGAGTTAATGAGATGGTTCATCATTTCCTCTTTCTGTAATTTTTATTCAGCAGATTGTTACCTTGCATCTGCATGCGTGTTTGTGCACCTCACAGTCCTCTGACACATCACCTTTCCAGGGTTATAATTTTTCATCTAAGATTATGGACAGGCATTTGGAAAGTGGCCTCAACCAGCGAGGCGAGGCAAACTAGGATCATTTCTATGAATCAAGGAGTAGAGTGATGCATAAAATATATGTCAAATTAGAACCAGTGCTTCACTGTAAGAAAGACACCAATTAATGGGTTTTGTGGGTTTGGGTTTAATAGAGCAGAAGATTTACCAGCCTTTAAAGGCTTAATACCAACACTGTTTACTGGGTGAAATCATTTGTCAGTGGCCAAGAGCTTCCTGATTTCCCTAGTCCCTCGCAAATGGCAAGAGGCATAGCCACAGACATTGACAGCAATGTGCTGCTCCTTGCTAAAAGTATTTCTTAACCTTTTTCATCTATGAAGCATGAGTGAACAATGGGATGCATTTTATATAGGGAATAGAAGAAATCTCTCTTCACAGAGAAGAATCTCTCTCTGCAGCTCTGGCTGGCTCTCACCCAGCAGGAATACATCAACTCCAATGAGCAACAGTAGTGTGATGAGCCTCAGGTAATTTGTTTGGCTTTCTCAAGTGCTTCCTCCTCTACCTTTTCTCCAGAAATCTTTTCTTTCAGGTTACCTGCTCTTGGTCTTCATAGTTTAAGATGAGAGACAAGCATCATCCTTAGTGCAGAACTACCACAGAATCATAGAATGGTTTTGGTTGGAAGGGATTTAAAGGTCGTCTAGTTCCTCCCCACTTTCATAAGCAGGGACACCTTTTACTAGACCAGGTTGCTCAAAGCCCCATCCAGCCTGGTCTTGAACATTTCCATCTGAGATACGGAAACTTAACTGATGACCCAGAACTACTGGGTTTTCTTGTATGAACCTTATAAAATCTGATAGGAAGTGTGTTGGAAACCATCATTTCTTGTCTACAGGTAGGTCCTTCAACTCTCCATGACTTTGACTTGTCAATAGGGAAGCGGGCTATGTCCAGGTGGTACAGGATTTATCCAAGTTTATGCAAAGAATCTTTTTTTTCTTGGGTGTATTCAACGCTAAGGATGACTTATAGTGAGTCCATTAATATGTCTTTAATATCACCAAGACACTGAGCTTAAAAATTTGTCATGTGTTCTTTAATCTTCATAAACAAAGGGATTTGCCATGCAAGATTATTTTAAGAGCATTTTTAAATTACTACTTATTCCTTAACTGTGTGGTGTTTGTGAAAAGGCATGACTATGTGGTTTCTCAGATAATATTATTCCAACATAAGAATGCAAAAAACTTTTTTTTTCAAAAAACCAAACAAGCCAACGGAATGTAAATAAAGGAGAAAAGCAAAATATTTGGACTTCTGAAGTTCTTCCAGTGTTGTTTTATGTATTTTAGAATGTTTTGCATTTTCCTTGCATACAAAAAAAAAAAGAAAGAGAGAGAATTTTCAAGGATCTGAGGCTTCATAAGAGTTTGAGCAAAGAAAATCATGGTCATGAAAACACTGTTTGTGTTTTGCAGGGACAAATGGCTTGAGAAGACCCTTTCTTGGATCTTTCCTTCAGGTGAAAGTTCTTGTTACCATAACACTTCCACACCAGCTATCAAAGAAGAAGTCAAATGTGGATTTGGACCACAGGAAAAGGCTATTTAAGTAAATTACGGAGATCACTCAGTACAAATTCACAACACTGTTGAACAAGAGATAATGCAGGGTGTTTCCATGATCTTTATTTACAGCAGATTATAAAAAACTTACCCAAGTTGTCTTCTGTAGCAAGATGTTTAGGTGCAAAGAGAGAAGAAGACTGAGTTATCTCTGCTTCAGTCCTCTGACCCAGGAGAGGTCTTTGGGGAAGACAAGTCTTGTTGAGTTTCATATCCATGTTTGTGTAAGCCCCACTGATGGATATGTGAATGATGAGTCCTCTCTAGAGAACTCAAGAGCAGCATATCATATTCAACATTGTGTTCCTCAAAGAACTGTAGAAAATCAGTGTTGTAATCTAATGAAGTTGAGAAGATGTCTCCTGAAGGGGTAAATTACCATACAGAATGTGGTCTTTTATTATAAAGCTATAATCTTATTTTTCTGTTCTACTAATGTTGTACAGTAAGCCGTGACTGGGGGAGCCCCAAGAAACATAGTGATGGCTGTTTATTATAGCAATGTTTAATATATTTCATTAATACAGAGATGTTTTCACTGAGGACAGTGGAAATTCTATTGTAGAGCAGGACAAAAAGAACACATATCTATGCAATGCTTTATGCTAAAATATACACCAGTAATTTCCTCTTGCTTTTTCAAAATTAACCTTGATTCCAGTGGTTGGTTGATCTCCTCAAAGAGGACTCTCAAATGCCTTCTCAAAGGTTTGCTCTTGAGAAGACCAGAATATAACTTACTAAAGCACAAAAGGAAGTTTGACTTTTTGAGGACCTGGTGGCAAGAAGCCTTTGAGTGAGGCTGGTGGTCCAGTTGGCGGGGTTTGGTGGTGAAGGATAAAGATGCCTGTCAGAGCTGCCTGGTGGCACTGACCTGCAGTACCACATGGTCCTCGCATTTGACTTCATCTCTTGATGAATGGATTGCTCCCAGGGAAGCTCACTCTGTGCCATGCTCTGCAGGAACAAGGATGCTCCTCTCATACTGTTTCCTAAGGCTCTGCTCGGACTGAAACTCCCAAGGCCAGTCCTACTCACTGGTGACCAGAGATGAGAAGCGTTGTATGGAATGGAAAAGCAGAAAGGGATGGGGCAGCTTGCCCAGGCCATCAACCCCACAGGTCAGCTCTTCCCTTCCAGCATCTCCAACTCTGCTCCAGCAGTTGTGCCATAGAGGAGGTCTTGCTGTAGCAGACCTCCAGCAGCTCAGGCACCGTCATTGTCCAGCCTTTCCAGCCCTCTCCATCTGTCCACCCATCCTTCCCCTTTCCCGTGAATGGCAGAGTTTGGATTAAGAGTTGCTGGGCTGGAAGGGTATTCTGCTTGTGGGAAGAGGATCCTGGATGGGTTGACAGCAGCCTATTCATTCCCTTTGAAGGAATGGCAACATTGTTGGAAAAGGAGTGGAATCAGCAGGTTGTGCCCACCACAATTCAGTGGAAGGAAGAAATAGCACTGGCACACCTCAAGAAGCCGTGGTGCTGGAGTGGGTTTAGTTAGCGAGTGCTGTTAATAATGACAGCCACCTGTTTCATTAGCCATAGTTTCAAACAGAAAGGATGTGGTATGCAAATCACCATGCAAAGCAGGCTGGCAAGGACCAGATAGGGGCAGGGAGTTGCCAAAGGCTCTGATAGCAGCTGAAGCAACAGATGTGTTGCACCAAAGAGTGCCAGAAGGGAACAAATGGCCATGGCTCCACTTTCCCTTGGGCAAAGTAGAACAGTGACATTACCATTTGGCAATATTTCAGCCAGGTCTTTATATGGGTAGTTGACCTTGATTTGCAAGGCTGATACATTAGGTGCCCTCCAGTTGGCATCTGCTATATTGGCCAGTACCTAAAGATATGCCAGCACGAAACCCAGACATAAAAATTTATCCCGATCTAATTCATTGAAGGGACAGGAACTTATGGTGCACTAGCATGCTACTTGCATAAATTGCATCTTATTGCTTTTTATAGCTTACATATATACTATAAATTTTGTAAGAGAGAGAAAGGGAACTAAATAAGATTGAATACATGCAGAAAGAGAAGTTCCTTTTCCTTCCAGTTGCTTCCCTTTGTCTGGAGGTGTGAGCAGGAAGGATGAGCAGTGGATGAATTTCAAAAAATTCAAAGGCTTGGCTTGATTCAGATATGGCACCCCTCAGCCGAATTGGCCAGGAAACACGTAGAAGCCAGGCTGGCTGAGAATCGTGTGCCCCTGGAGCTCAGCTCTTAGTGAATGTGAAGCGACTGTTGAAGGAATTTAGGATGAGACTTGACTGAACCTCTGCCAAGATTTGTCAAAGGCTGAGATTTGAAGAAGGATAGCCCTTTGAGATTAAGAGTAGCTAGGCTGTGTTCCTGGCTCTGTCTCATACTCCTGGGGTGACCCTGGGCAAGGCGTTTAATCATGCAAAAAGGAATACCAGCTGTATCTTCACTTTACAGGGCTGCAGGGGTGTTGAAAGGACAGATTAATTAAAGTTTAGGAGAGACTTGAACAGAACAATGACAAGCCCTACATAAATAGCTTGTTGCTACAGCTAATGGGAAATGCAAGCTGCAACCCCGTGTGAATTTCTGACATTACAACATTTGGTTATGAGCGGGTTGGTGCAAAATAGACAACTTTGGCAAAATGAAAAGGTCACTAATTTCTATTAAGAAATACCAGCGTGTTTCATTTTGGCTTATTTCAGGTACTTTCTGGCTTTTGAACTCCTTCTCCCAATACAATCTATGATACCTGGGCTCTTAGGATGCCTTGTGGCACTGTAGTCAGAGGAGAAACTATCTCATCCTGACAGAGGTAATTTGGCTGCATATCTCTGTAGGAATATGCAAAGCTCTTGAACATTTTCAAATCACTACAGAAGTTCAGGCAAGAATCTGCTGCTTGTGAGATCAATCTAAAATTTAGATTCAATTCAGCAGATCATAATATTTGAATTGAGGTCCACCACCCCAACTCCTAGAGGTTTTTCATTCTGAGTTTCCCATCTCAGAAAAATCGATGTGTATTTAAAGATGGTTTTTTTGGGAAACCATATGTTGCTGCTACAAGAACACATTGATGTCATATTACTTGCTGGCAATATGTGGTATATAGTGACTGCTTCTATTTTCCAGTTCATGCTAAAGCCCTTTATGCTGCTCTATGGGTATATTAGAGCAGAAAATCATAGAATTCCTTATGAACCTAAGCTGATTTATAATACCATATAAAAGGTGAAATAGGAAGGTTTTTCTGCTTTCACTATAAAACAGGCAAAAACTGTTAATTCAGCCAAATATTCCACTGTCTCTGTAAATAAATCCAAATCCCTCAAATAAAATGAAATGGATAGGTTATTACTCCATTACAAATAAAATAATTGTGTCTTTTTTTTCTTTTTTTTTTATCCCTTACAGAAGTCTGAGGTTAGATAGATGCATGAGAACAGTATTGTAGGAACTATTTTGCTCATCTGTACAGAAGTAGGTTGAGGAAAGTGTGGTTAAAAAAACCATGCAGAGAAAAATAAAATAGATTTGTGGGAAGATTGGGAAAACAATGTTTCACATGGAAAAAAAAGGGGTTGTTCTACATTCAACAGTGATTTCCAAATAATTCTCAACTTTGCCATGGTAAAATTATTCCATTTCCCTCCAAAATAATAATTCAAATCATTTTTTGAAGGTAATTTACTATTCCATAAAAAATCCCCAACTAACAAAATCACATTGTTGGGACTTTCTTGGGGGAAAAAATTATTTTTTTTTAATGGACTGTCATCAAAATGCATAATTTCAGGGAAAATGTGAACATGAGAAATCAAAGAACTGAGAGTTTTGTGTAAAGTAAGAGGAACTTCATAAAATTTTTTCTCACAGTTTCTCTGAATCCCCGTGATCTGTCCTTTTGGTCATCCATCCATTCTGAGTTTCCTGTGAAAAAACAGTAGGTTTTGGAGCTGCTGTGTGTATTAAGTTAACCTCTGCTGCACATTCTGGTAGAAAAGGTGTTCTTTGTGGAAAAGATGTGCTAAATTTTGTACCTGCATCGCTCTTGAGAAGGACTGGACAGAGCTGGTAACATTCCCAGAGTAAAAGGAAATCCATTCTTATGAGGTTTCATGATTGATGATTTTATCGTGCCCACACACAGATCATTACCTGCGTGTGTGTTAAAGGTAGGTTTCCAAGGTTCCTCTTACCCTTGACTCTTCTCTAGGACCCTCCATGAGCACGCCAGGAGTGTGAAGGTGTATTTCAGCACTCCTGAATGGGTGCAGACCCCTGCATTGCTCAGGAAAGGATGGTCCATGTGGCTGGGGGGGACAGCAGCATGGAGCCACAGGCGGCTGATCTACACCAGACATGCTTTCACTTCAGCTGGGGCTTTTAGAACAAAAGGGCCAAACAAGCCTTTCTTCTTTGGAGGTGAGGATGAAATTCATGGTGACAATGGTAGGAATGAATTTTCACCCTGCAAATGTTTTAGAGGTTACAATCTCTTCCTGCATGTGTCCTTTTTTTTCCCACTAAAACTCTTAAACCAGATTCCTCCTGAGAGGCTGCTGGCTCCTGCATTAGACTCTTTCTTAATTGTAAGCTCCAAATCATATTCTGACTCCAGACAGCATCTCATTTTTTGGCTGAGGATTGAGGGAAGCCTCCTTCTCCCCATATGCAGGGGCACAAGGATCCTTTCCTGGTCTCTACTAAACTGCACTACTCCCAAGACAAGAGACAACAGCCTCATTTACAGGCTCCAAATGATAAGGTCAGTCTATAGAAATCACAGCAGATTTTTGTTTTCTGAACTGACAAGCCAGAACCCACAACAAACTCCCGGGGTGATGGGAACAATATTTGATGGCCTCACACTCCCACCCATGAGAGTGCTCATCTGCATATCTGGCAACCCTGCAGCAAAGGCACAGCACCTTCCACCACCCTGGAGGACAGAAGCAAGGTGAGAACCCGTCCTCCCACCGTGCCTGTGCCAGGGGCGATTTTGGTGCCGCCGATGGTTATCACATCTGCACCTCCGCAGCTGATGCCCCGACTCCTCCACTTCCACCTGGCTTCCCCCCTTCTCAGCTCAAATTCATCAGGAGAGGGGAGGGAAGGTGTTTGAAAATTCCCTTTGAAATCTTGCCTGTGAGGCATGGATTTATCAAAGCAAAGAAGTTGTATGTGTAAGCCAGAACATCAAAGGGAAGAACAAGAAGGAGTTTCAAAGGGGTGCCCTTGTTCCCCCTTCCCTGTTTCTACTTGTGTACACACGCGTGCACACACATGCACACACATATTTTCCTTCCTTTAGAAACTATGGAACTTCTGCTGGGGCTTCTCCTTAAACTCAGAGCTGATGGGGGAGATTCACAATCCCTCACTGCAGATGCAGCATTCAGGGCTTAACCAGCTAAAGCACTGCACGATTCCTGCCCTCAACCCACAGACAGATGCAGCTGAACCAGTGGCTCAGAAATGGCTCTTTACAAGGTCAGGATTACCCAAAAAGCACATCAGCTCCTTAGCCAAAGACAAGAAGGTGTTGTCTTTAGCACAGGTGACAGCTGATAAAACATTCTTTCCCGTGTGTTCAATAAAAACAACAGGCTCAGAGACCCTCTCAACACCTTTATCCTGGATGTCAGTTATGAAGCCTCCAGATACCAATAAGACACAAGTCAGGACAAAGATTGCCCTGTTTTCTGAGGGGTGAAATAGTGGCATATGCACTGAAGTGACTCAAAGCCACAGTGGCAGGACAAATGCATGGCAGAGTGGGGAGCAGTGCTCCAGCAGATATTCGGGGAGGGAGCCTGAGTTTCAGGCTCTGAGAGACAGAGGCCTGGCCTAATTTATGGGCTTGAAGGTTCTCCATAGCTGGGATGAGGTGAACTCTGGGTTCAGTGTTTCTACAGGGTGATCTTGTCCTGTTCTGCATCTGCCATCATTAGCAGTGGGTGACAGACAGGCAGGGTGACTCCTGACCAACACGGTAGTCAGTGATACCAACATTAGGACACGACAGAGGCCATATTTGTAATACTAATGTCACGTCCCTGGTCCTGATGATGTTGTCTTTGGCAGCCATTCTCCCTCCTCCCAGAGCTAGAGCAGTGCTGCATCCATTCCCACACCAGTTCAACATTGGAGATAGTTCTCTGTGGCTTGCCCCAAATGGGGCTCTGCACCGCCTGCTGATCCAGTGACTTAAAGGCATCAGGTTGCTTAACGCTGATATTGCAAAATCCTGAAGTAATGCCAGTATATTTTAGGGCTGTAAATTCAACCACAAGGCTGTACTGCTCTAGTGTCATCCAACAATGAAAGCTTGACAACTGATAGCTGAAAACCTGCAGCAGATCAAACTGCCCTGCATAGCTGGTGCCTGAGGTATCTACCCAGGAGCTCCAGTCAGTGCCAATGAGTGTTTCATATCCAAACATGAGCAGAGAGGTTAACTTCAGGGTGGGTATTTCTGCAAAGCTCCAATCACAGCCCTAATTGCAGAGGGATGTACCCATAGAGAGGTGGGATCTAAATCCTTAGAACAGTACTCTCTGTTCTGATGAGCTCTGGCTTTCTTCAGAAGTGGTAGACAAAGTGCACTGCATTAAATGGGGCACTCAGCCCCTGAGCCCCTGAGCTGGTCACACCAGGCCACAAAAGAGGTATGTGACAGGGCAGCAGTCCACAACTCTCTGCCCTTAGCTTCAACCACAACTTTCCTGATGCTTTCTTTGACAATTTACTACCCCACTAGAAGAAATTCAAGCTTACCTCCTTCCTGCTTTTCTATAGCTGAATCCTTGTTCTATTTGGAGGTTTTCACCATGGGTGTTTGGGAAAGTGTTGTATTAAGCTGGGTCTGCCCCGAGAGTTACATTTGGCTCAGCCTCAGCAGGTTTGGAAACATAGCACTGAGAACACCCTCCATCACTTTGTCCCAGAGGCTGCACTGTGGGATACTTACAGGAGACAACACTGCCTTCCACTCAGAGTATTTCCTGCTGAGGGCACAGCAAAAAATAAATGGGTACCACATGTCCTATGTTCTGACTTTGAAGACTTCTGCCTGTGCACAGCAAATTGTAGCACTTTCCTGGGCACATGGATAATGCCTAGGGTGAGTCAGATGTTCACATATTCCTTGTTTCAGCTTTCTCTACTAAAGTAAGAAAACACCTTTGGTAACTCATTTGCTGCAGTTCTGAAAGACCTAAATAAAGAGGCTGTATGCTGAATTTTGATGAGTTGTAAAGTCTTGAGTGCCATAAGGCAACACCTACCTGAATTGTACCTGATTCTTTTTCCTGTTGTTTTGTGCATGATGACTGGTGTGTCTGCAGGTGTCTAGGCAGAGCGAGGCTGAAAAACAGCAGCCAGTGTGGCCACAGCTGTCACTGCCAGATGACAGCAGCCACAATCTTCCTTGGCTTCACCCTGTGGCCTCTTGGTGAACTTGCTTACTCTGTTCTATTGTGTCTTCATTAACTGGGCATGGTGAACCGGATCTGGAACTGGTTCAATAGAGAAAAAAACTCTGTGTGTCAATCTGCACAGCATTTGTGTTGCAAGAGTGTAAATCAGTAACGTGTTCAAGGGCAGCACTGGGCTGCAGTTCACAGAGGTAGTTTTCTCTCCACTATACATAATGCTCATATAAATTTATTGCCAGCTCCTTAAGAGACTCTGAGCATCTAAACGGAATCAGAGCCCCCTTTTTATAAATATTTCTCATTTCTATTTTTACATGTGTGAGTGAATTTCCAGCTCATAAAAGTGAAGGCCTCCTCTTCAAAGTTTGCACACTCACTAAAGCACAAAACTGCCATCTCATTGCCCTCAGGAATGAAAGGCTCAGGCTCCTGGCTTTACCATCCTTTGTCCCTCACTGCCAGCTCTGAAACTCTGCTCATAAACATCAGTCATGATCTCTGACTTTTCTGCTATTGTCTTGCTGGGACTGTCTCCTCTTCAGTACTTAGTCCTGCCACACCCTTAGAGGACTCTGTCCTTCTTGGAGTTGGATTTACTGCACCAGCTGGGTTCCTAAACCGGGTCCAGTTCAGAACCGTACATAGAAAATATTTTTCAACCTTGAATAATTGAAGGGAGACCTTGTTTAGTGTGGGTAGGGACTGAGGAAGTCAGAGTGGGAATAAGGAGAGGGTCAGGATGAGAGTCTCGGGAAGCAATTCAGTAGCAAGAGGAGCAGATGTTTGTCTTCAGGATGCAATGGTTTCATTCTTCCTAGGGTTCATCATCAAACCTTGCTCAGTTTCTGCCGCGATCATTATCTTCAAAAGACACATCAATCTGCAAATGCTCCTCTTCTCCTTAGCTCTCATTTTTCTTCCCAGGCATGGGCATCCTCCCTTGAACTTCAAGCACCTCTCCTCAGACCTCAGTTTCCTAACTAAGATTATTTATTGATAGCCTCTTTCTTTTCTTTTTTTCTTTTTTTCTCTTTTGGCTCCATAGCTCATCAATTAACTGGAGAGGGTATTGATCAGTAATTGTGTCAGGTTCCCCAAAGGTTTCTGGGAAATGCAGCTGCTGCTGCTGCTTCAGATGATTGCATATGCTCTGTCTTTGATTCACAGAGCACAGCCAGGGAGTATTCTCACTCAATGTGACTTAAAGGAGCAATGAGCTCACAATTTACCCTTAGGAGGGTATTATTTGCAGCTCTCGCTGGATGAGTGTTTGACATTAAAAAGAAAACAGAAGAAGCCAGAACCTAACAATTAATTCCCACTGAGCAAAATGGAAACTTTAAATTGCGGGTCTATGGCAGTCTGACATATGTTAACTTATAGCACTAGGCTACCTAGCTGGAAGGATATTTGTGTCTGGCAAACTAACTTACAGTAGTAACATGATTTGTACCACAGTCCAATTTCACCCTTCTCCTTCCAAAGGCTCAGTAAATTAAGTTGATGTTGGTGACCCTCTGTGCTGTAAAACTGCTTTTGTAATCCCTACTGGGTCTCCCTGTGCTAGCACAGCTCCTAAATTTGGAAATTATTTGCTTAAAAAGATCAGCTATTGATTAATAAGGGATTTTTTTTCTGAGAGTTCATCTGCTTTTCTACATGAGGGATAATTTTGCCCTAGCAAACCTGTAATTCCCAAGCCTGGGATTCTGAAGATGGAGTTGGCCTGTTCAATGTGTCCATGTGCAGGTGCTCACCTTTTTTCCATGCCAGACCCCTACTGATTGCATATGAGGAGAAAATATGACATTGCATTTGAGGAGAAAACATGACATTGCCTTTGCCTCTGGAACAATTTACCTGATCTTACAGCCCACAATACATCTCTGACCTGAAAGACTCAGTATCCATCTCACAGACAAATTCCAGAGGTGTTCAAAAGCAGTTAAGGGTGTGTGGATAGAAGGCCATGACCTGTCCACAAATAGCCCGAGAAAGAGCTGCTTTATATATGTGAAGATGGCAGATATTTCAGCAGTGACTCCTTTGTACAATACAGTGATCAGCTCCATCTTGCCCACTACTGTGTCAAGAAGCGCAGCTGCTGGTCTGGGTGTTGTGCTGAGCTCCCCAGAGGTGCTCCAGGGGAGGCTGGGCCTCCTGGACAGTGATGGGAGGTCTGGGACATTGGGTAGTCATGATGGTTCATCCATAAAAAGGTCCATTCCCCCAGACAGCCTGGAGTTCCTGCCGTCTCTGGCTGGAAGGTGACGAGGTGTTGCAGAAGGGGAATAAGGACAAGATGCAATTTTTTTAGTGCCAGTGTTTTGACAGGTAGAAGAGGAATTGCTTTATGTTCTCCTACCCAACCTGCCTTCTGCCAACAGAGGAGCTTCTTGAAGTCTCTCCTTACCCATGTTCCTTGCTAAATGTCCTCCGCATTTCCCAAAGTGTGAGAGAAATTGTTCCTACTGACTTAGGATGCGTCTTTGTCACATAGTGCTGTGTCTAAGACCAAGATTCTTTCTGTTCAAGAAGCCACTTAACAAACTACTCAGACTTGGGTCTTGAACCCCTGACATAAAACTTGAGGGAGTATTTGATTGAAATAAACTGTTGTCCTCCCTTGTGTGACTCTACCACCCTGAAGGGTAAGAAAGAGGAAAGGAAAAGGGCTTCAGGAGGGGCTGGAGGGTTTTGAGGGTCCCATTGGCAGTGAAAGCAGAGAGACTGATTTGGGACCTAGGTATTTTGCTCGTGCTGTCCCAGACATGCTCTCCATTCTCCTGTGTTTCTAGTATTGCCTCCTAGGGCTTTTCAAGGGAAAGTGAGTTCTTTCCTAAGTCCAGGCCTATTTTCATACTTCAATGGAAGTAATAAAAAGCTTGTCATATGAAGCTTGTTTTCATAACACCCCCTGCAAGCAGACATCCAGCACGTGCAGACACACATGCAAACACAAAGGCTTTCTCATTATTCCCGGCTTTGTATTATCCAACTTCCACCATTGTTTTTTTTCCCACTCTTTTGTACTTTGACCTGTATTCAATGCAGCATCCCTGCATGTGTTGTGTTTCCCACAGTAACCTATGTACACATGTATCCATACAGATTATGCATGTATCAAATCTTCACAATTCCCTTGTGGCACCTGGCACAAGTTCAAATGAGTTGAATTGGAAAGCAGTGGCTTTTTCCCCTCTTATCACACCATGCAAATCTTCATTGGGTTGGTGACTTTCAAGCATATCACACCCACTGTTTGTGTTTTGTTTTGTTAATCTATTAGCTCTGCAGATAATAAATCAGTCTTAGAAAGAATTAGCACTTTGATGATGCCATTCTGCCTAGCAGAAAATCTTTTTTTTTTATTCAGGTGGCTAGTAATTATTTCCATGAAGAGTCAGAATATGGATTTTCTAGCTACCAGCAGAGCATCTTCTGTTATTCCACGCACTGAGCACCTTCACCAGCCTGTCAGCTGCTTCTTCTGATTCCTTCTCTTGTGATACGGACTTTCACACTGCTCTGGGAAAGCTTCACAGCCCATAGATGCCACCTGCTTCCTTGTGAACAGCTCCAAAAGCACTTTGAGCCCATCCTGTAGAGGATGAGTGGTTGCTGTGGGAGATGAGCCAACATAGAGGGCTATAGTTAAGGTTGCCAATGGAATGAACCTGCCTGCTGAGGTGGGGTTGATTTGAGTTGTTCCAACTGAAGGTTAACCCTTGGTTTTCAGACCTGATGCCATTTCAGCCATTATTTACTCAAGTTCAGAGCTGTTGTCAGCAGGTTGAAAGGTGGTTTGAACAAAGAACTGGGATCCAGCAAATACGGTGGAAAAGGTTAAAATACAGCTCACGTAAAAAATTTAATTCCTAATTTTAAGACCAAAAAAATTCATATTAAGAAACTAAGCTGAAATAGCAGCTTTATTTCTTCATAACATTCTTGTATATATGCTGTAATTCATTCCTTCCCCATCTATCACAGTAAAGAGCATATTTGCTTAAAGTAGTTGTGAATGAAAGAGATGTGATGAAATCACTGTCAATGGTCAGGCTGGGAATTCATCAAGATGTCTACTGATCCTCTTAAAAACATATCATTGCCTGTTGAATTGTGGAGCCTAATGGAAGCAAAATTAGTCGACAAAGTTGGGTTTATTTTTCCAGAGTTATAGACTTCTTCACATTTCCAATTCTCTGCTAAACAAAGCTATGAGCCTACCTTTTGTTCAATTTGAAGCATTTAATGACTTCATAAAAAAAACCAAGGCTGTTGAAATTTATCTCCATAAGAAGTTGTCATCTTTGCCTCATTTTCAATTTTCCCGTGAAGTTATTAAAACATTATGTGATCGTAATATATTTATGGGGAGGGGGAAATGAGGTGTAACTCTGACTGAGACACAATGATTTGCTAAGAACTGTGAAGTATCAAGTGCCACTAACTTGTACAGGGGAAGATGTGTGTGTGTGGAGTTTTTACTACATGTATTCCATAGTTGTTGCACAAAGTTTCTATTCTCCCAACCTACATAAATATTAATAAGACTCAAAGGTATCAAATTCTGCTCAACAAGTTGAACCTAGACTCCCTCCTACCTTTGAATTTCTTTGCCTTTTTCTTTTGGATACTGCATGACAGAGGATAGGAGTTTTGGAGCAAACTTGCTGGTAGTGTTTTTTTGCTAACAAGCACAGAGCCCATTGTTATTTCTTATGCCTTTATTCACAGGGGAGAAAAAAGAAGACTGTTAATGGACATAACTAGCTTTCCAGGTTTCTGTTCTGCTCTGTCTTCTGTTGGGTTATCCTGCACTTTCCCTCTGATATCTGAACTTGTGGCTTGTTTTGACAGCTGGGTGCAGAGCCAAACTTACCTTTGTGAGTAGGATGATGAGCATGTTCACTGTAACAGCTCTGGACAGGGATTTTCTTTCTGCTGCATATCTGCACAGTGTTTTGTGAAGAGTTCCTCACCTAGGACTCCTGTGGCTGACCAGGGCTCCTTGTATGGCACCAAAGACAGACTTACAATTCAGAGAGATCATTGCTCTCAGTCTCTAGGCTTCCTGTTCATGGAAAGAGGTCCCTGCAATGTCCAAGCTGAACACAGCAGGCAGATCTAAAAGATTCCTGTATTGAATTGAAAAGGGACCTCTGATATTCCGACTAAAAATTTAGTATTGTTTTCACCCCAGTGTGGCACTGTTTTGAACATAATAATCATTTTAGGGAAAAGCTGGACCTGGTACAAATCAGAGTAATTCATTGTCTTGAGCAGTGCTACTCCAAACTCCAGCGGTCGAGAAATGGTCCAACCAAACTGATGGCCTGTCAATATGAGTGATAGGAGACGTATGTTTCTGTGTGCTAAAAGCAGCACAACACATTGCAAGGGATAGGAAACTGGAGCGGTTCCGACAGAGTCACATATGGCTTCACATATATAATGTGCAAATTCATCAGTCAAAAATATTGAAACACTTCATAAGGGTAAAGCTCTGCTCCTACAAGGACTGCAATCCCACAGATTTAAGGGGAGCAGAGTGGAATCAGTGCCAAGTGCTTGCAAAATCTTCCCACAATAGTGTTTTCTGGGGTGGTCACATGTGAGCAACTTTCATCTTGGAAGACCAGGATTCCTATCTGTCTTTACTCATATCCAGTTGAGCAATTTCACTCATCTCCCTCTGTCATATGCACCATATCTTCAACGATCCTGGTCTGGGAGAAGCTGTCCATGCCCAAGTAGAACTGTGATAGCAAAGAGGGTTGCAAGACAAGTGCCTCACCCTCTATCTGTTAGAAGATGAAGAGACGAGGTGCCATCATGGTGAGATGTGGATTGGTGGACTACAGCATCCTGCTGGTCAGGAGAGAGGTTCTTTGACAGGGTGCTCCAGAGCTGATGTCAAAGTTGTTGAAAGCAGGCACAAAAGACTATAGACAGAGTTAAACCTCTGTGCTCAGGTCAGGAATGAAGAGCCTTGGCAGAGCTCTGAGGGGAATCCAGCAAAGTATCTGCCCTCAGGATTTTTATCTCCAATCTGCAATAATATCTGGCTCTTTCAGGGTTGCTACATCCACTCATTAAAAAGAAGATGCAAAGAAAATATATGTAGGGATTTTTCCCTTCCGGGTGTATCCCAGAACCATTAAGCTTCATGTTTTCACATCTAAACATCTCTCCAGCAGCAAGAAATGAGTGTCTGGGCCCACCAAATGCATATATTTGTCTTTCTGGGATGAGCACATACTCCTTGCTTTATGAGGTTTATTTCTGTGGCTAATTTTGGGTTGACAAGACACGTGGAGCTCCAGAGTGCAGCTGACTGTGTAGAGAGTGCTGAACTGACAGGACAGATACATGGGGCCATTTGCTGGCACATTGAAGAAACAACAAAAAAAGACTAACTACATTAGAACTATTTAAGATAACCCAGAGAGTCCTCCTTACAGCCAGCTCTGCTCCTGCTGACTCTAACTGCATAATGCCAGAGCAGAAAGCCAGGCCCAGCACGGCTGCTAGGAGAGGGGTTTAATTATTTTCATTCTCCATTTTCATTTCAGCGTTCCTAGTAATTTGCGTTGCCTTTGTTATGAGCAAAAGGGAGACAAAAGACATTTGCCTTGTAGATTCCTTTAAGAGGCAGTTCTGGTGCTAGTGAAAGCAGCCTGCCTGACAAGCTGTTAAAAATGAAACCCCCAAATCCACACAGGTTCAGTGTGGAGCACACAACCAGGGCCACTCTTCTGGACCACGAGCCTCCAAGGGCAAGAAAGGAGTGCAGTCTTCTGGGCCGGTCTATTTGATGGGGTTGCCAACAGGAAGGTCATTGCAAGCCTGGCCTCAGGCACGCATTCATTATTTGTTGTTATAAACTGTTCCCTGGCAGGAGCTGAGCTGGACCACCAACCTCTTCCCCCTGGCTCACCAAAGATACTTTTGATGGGATTAGCTCATGGTGATGGGACACAGTGACTGACTTGGAGGCAGGAGCTGAGGAGGGAATAACTTTGTTCTGTTACTGAGCCTTGGTGCTTGATAAAAGCAAATCACCAGCTCTAGTGGAAGGGTGGATTGTTTGAGACAGTTCCAGGTGCCCAGGAGACCATTGTATTTTCCTGTTGGAGTTAAACTGATGGGTGTTGTTCCAGATGACACACATGGGAATGCTTTTTATTTTCATTTCCAGCTCAGAAAGCTTGTGCCCACCATTTTCTCGTTGGGAAACCACACTGTTTTCTGTACCTGCTTATCATAAAATAAGAGCCTGATTGCACAGCATAGCTTTCATTCCAAACTGTTTGTGAATTTAGGAGTGGCAACTGCAAACCACTGTGAATGTCAATGTTCGCAACCAGAGATTTGTGTGTCATTTCTGCCTGTCCTCTGAGCAGGCCATAAACAAAAAGCCTGTTTTCCAGAAAACCATATTAACAAAGAATTCTTCCTTCAAAGGTAGAAGAGTACAACAGTCATCAGGCCTTTTTCAGGGATACAACTCTGTTGTGTCTGAAGGGGGAGGAAAATAGATGGGTCTTTGTCATTAGCTGTCAAAATTGGGACAGAGGAGGCTGAGAATTGGAGTAAGAGGTCATATAAGAATCCATGTGCATGGATTTACCTGTACAGATGAATTTATTTGTACTAAAAGGAAAAGAGGAGCTCCATTAGAACTCTACAGAGAGGCATCTCTTTCATTAGAAAATACGAAGGGTTTAATGCAGTGATTACAGCATTAGTCTGCTGCTGGAGACAAAATATGGCTGTATGCATTAAAAGTATTGAAAATGGCTGGCTACTGCGTGGATACACACAGCTGATGTAGTCAATACATTCATTATTCTGGAAACACAGGCAGATTTTGTGCTTTGCTGCAATTTGCTGATGCTCTGCTTTTCATTCCATTTGAACCTGTTTCCCTTCATGTTAAATATTTTTTGAGTACAGTTGGCTCTGGTGTTTTTAATGCCCTTAGCAGAGTTTGGAGGTCACTGTAGCAGAGCAACTGGTAAAGACAGCAGAAATCCAGCAGCAATTGAACTGCTTCCATGAACCACTCTTCATTGTGCCCTCTGGACATCTGTTGTGCTTCCTTAATGGGGACTGTTGGCTTTGCTCTTCAGGATTCAAGCAAAATAATCTCAACTTCAAAAATACTCTGATGTGCTGGTTAATTCAGATCTAAACACAGAAAGCAACACAAGCAACAAAATAGTTTGTAATGCTTTGTGGCACTTAACATGAGTGTGTACCTGCACCAGTGAAGAGGAAACTCTTACTGACTGAAACAAATTCCCTTTGCACTTTTTAAACACTGTGACTTTCACATAACCTTAAATCCCCAGTCCCTGGTGACAATGAGGAGGAAAAAGTCTTGGCAAAGGGAAGGTGAGAGGGAATTGAAAGGCTGTGGCAGGCAGGAAGTTTCTGTGGTGTGCTGGAGCAGCTGTCTGCAGCACAGACAAGAGCAAAAACTACTGTAGCTCAGCTGCAAAAGGCAGAGCCCCTTCCTGAGCAAAGAAGCATGGCAGCACCAGGGCAAAAAAATCTTCCTTGGTGAGGCCCCAGCAATGGAAGGTCAATGCATAAAGATGCTGGGTCCCACGACAGCCACAGAGCTGCTATTCCATAGTTATGTCACATGAGACC
Source organism: Neopelma chrysocephalum (assembly GCF_003984885.1). Lineage (NCBI taxonomy): Eukaryota > Metazoa > Chordata > Aves > Passeriformes > Pipridae > Neopelma > Neopelma chrysocephalum. The sequence goes on from NW_020897809.1 coordinate 7,180,036, forward strand.
AGCCAGGACCTTTGTGTCCCTTGATACAATAGAAATTGTGCAGGAACACAGCATGATGATTTTGCTCAGTGTCTTTTGTGCATATTTGGAGCTAAGCAGGAGGCAGTTTCTGGGGAAAGGACATTATTACCAGTGCTTTCCAGAAGTTTCCAGCAGCTCCCTGAGTGAGTTAGTTGGTCTTTCACAGGAATTTTCTGCTTGAAAACGTTAGAAGGCTTTTTTCCTATACTGTGCTGCAGGCTCCTGAACGTTATGTTGTCATACTTGGCAGACGAACGAGGGGTAAAGAAGTGTTAAGTTATAATGTAAATTGAGTTTATTGCTGTCTGGCAGAATATTTTGGCAGCCTTTTGTGACAAAGCCTCTGCCACAAACACTTTTTAGCGTTTGGAACCAGGTCAAACCATTAATCTGGGTGTCTGCAGGGACATGTACAATGCTACAGCAGCTCCTACTGTCAGAAGATGGATGCATCCCTGGCTTCCCACTGCACACACTCACTTCCAACAATGTTAGTCAGTAGGTTTTCCTAGCAAGAAAGATTATTTGGGTAGGAGGAAATGACTGATTCAAAAGAGTCCATGTTAAACAGCTGTTCAAACCAGAATGTTTCCAGTTTCTCAGTGTTTCGGGACAGGAAGCACATCTTTCTCGAGGCCGTCAGAACTGTAGCACAGATCACTACTAATCTGCCAATCTGCTAACTTCAAAGTGATGGCAGAAATCTGTCCCAGTCTGGCCCTCAGTGTTTCACTTTCAATACTCTGATTGCCTTAAGTCAAGTTTTGTGTCACAGACCATCACAGAAAGCCCTAATGAGCCCTAATGATGTGATACCTGCAGAGAACAGGGCACAAGGGGAATTTGGCCAGTGAGTCTAGCAAGAGGAAGGACTCATCCTGCATGTCCTCCTAGAATGGTCTTCCAGTTCACTATGTCTCTGTAGTAACGTGTAAACATCCACTGGGTTATAACGAATGTTTCTGTCAGGATCCACTCTCCATCATTTCAGATGAGGAAGGCAGGGAGAGAATGATGGGTGTCTACTGCACTTCTTTCCTTTCTCTGGTCCCGTGAGAGTACCAGTCAAAATTAATAGGGCCATTGTGCGTAGGCAAGCATAGGAGAGGATTTATTTGACAGAGCTGCAGATGGAAGGGTTAACTATGTGCCTAAAATGGCTTCACTACTCAGATATTTTCTTGGAAAGCTTTGAAATGGTATGCCTTTGTAGTCTTTTTTTAATTAACATTGATCATTGGCCGTACCAATTAATGCAATTACTTGGTCCAAAATAAAACATCCTACCAGATCTGTATCATATGCTATTCCTCTCAGAAAAACAATTTGGGCAGAGCAGAGTGAAGAAGTGGATTAGCCAAAGAAAGCATTTCTGTTAAAAAAAAATTATCATTTGGGTTTGGGGTTTTTTTAGAAGAAATGATACATTGCCTGCATGCAGAGTCATAATCTATTTCCTTTTCAATAGGAACTAAGTATGTTTAATTACTAGGCTGTCTTATTAGCTATCTATTATTTTTATTTAAAAACATGAAATGAACATTAAAGTTTTGGAAATTGTCTCAATATTGAAATTTTCTCCCAGGATACAGGTAGGATTTGAAGTTTCATCAATTTTGGAAGATGGGGATTTAGCCATGCATTCATATCTGATTTTTCCAGTTAATTTCAGTGAAGTTTACAGAAGCTGTTATTTTCCCAGTTCTGCATCCTAAGGATACGTTGGAAAACAGAGACATGACCTGAGCATAACCTCCATCTGATTTATAAGCTATATTAATATGACTGTGGGTGGTGAGGATTTGTATGCTTAGATCCAATTTTTTTTTTCTCCAAAGTGTTAATCCTTTACTTGGAAACCACATATAAAAGACTTGGCTTTCCAGGACCAGATCATGTGTTTTCCAGGCCGGTGGGCACCTCAGCAGATCTGCTGGTGGGAATTTGTTACCATCAAACCTGAAATGAGAGCTTAATTCTAGATTTGCCTGGGGGCCAAACCTTTTTCACAGTTACAATCCATACCTAAATACCAGCACTTTGATCTTCCCTGCTTCATGGGCTACCCCTTTATCCTTACAAGAGATTCAGACAGATCTGTGGTGGAGATTACACCTCACTTCTTTGTACCTCTGCTTGCAAAGCATCAAACCCCACCATCTCCTATTTGTTCCCTCTCACTGGGTGGTGGAGTGGGAGGGTGTTCCCAGACCATCCTGGGAGGGTATTCCACCCCTGCCATGTGAGACAGTGCCCTTCAGACAACCTCACAGACAGAAGCACAATAAAAGTGAGCAGACAGAGGACCTCCAGCTTCATCTTCCAACCAACATTTTCCAGACTCTGGAGGACTCTAATGATGTTGCTCATTGTCACGTCCCACCATGATGCCACACACCCTCTGAATGTGCTCCAGCACAACAAGCAAAGCGTGCTCCTATCTCTGCACCTAACACAATTCAGTGGACCTTCTCCCCCAGATCTGTCCCCTCCTGCTGCTCCTCTTCCACTGATGGAGAAGGGCTGGCTTCTCCCCGGGCTTTGTCAGACACCACACATCTTGCTGCAACTTCTCCCAGGCATGTGCCCGCTCGATGTGGTTACCCCTGCACTCAGCTGAGGAAATCCAGCAACATTTTTCAGACCAGCATAGTGGTTTTCAGCCCAGAAGGGCACATCAGGTCAAGTGAAACACTTTGCAAATGGGTGGAGGGAGATAAATTAATAAATAAAAGTAATTCCTTCTTCCTCAAAAGACTGATTCAAAAAAAAAATAACAAAAAAAAGAAAAATTCTGGGGCTTATATGTTTTATATACTCTTTTTACTGGTTTTGAATATTAAATAAAGCTGACAAAAATAAAGTGAAATACTACTTGACCTGTCACTTTTCTATTCACCAAAGTTGCTATGAGAAGGAAGAGGATTGGGATGTATCTCCCACACCTGTTCTATATGTATTCTTTAGTATTGCCAGTGAGCCGAAATATTTTTTTCCACTGATCTTTAAACAGCACACGAGTGATCCATACCCTGAGCTTTGGCATGGTACATAAAAGGATGGGTCTGAGGGGTTACCTGTGGTCCCTTTTCTAGGTCATTCATCTGGGGCATGAGGCACAGAGGAGTTTGACTCCTGTCAAACACGCATTTGAATGCAAAGAGCGAGATCACAGAAGGAGCACAGAAGAGAGGTGGACTTTTTTTGCCGTGGGGCACTTGCAAGATGAATGGTGCCAGACCTAGAGGACACAAAATTAGGACATGCACTTGGCAGAAGGACTGCAACACACGAAGCAAATGGCACTGGTTCAGCTGGAAATCTCAGGCCGTGAGGAGTTTCAGGCTGCTGTGTGAATCCTCCAGCAGCCGCCACCTCCAGGAGCTGGAAGCTGGGATCTTTAAGAGAGTTAAAGCAAATTAGGGGTCAAAATCAGTAGAAATTCATTGTGAAGCAGACTCCTTTGGGGCTGCTTGCAGGCTATGTGAGATCTAGATTTAACAGCTGGGAACTCCCCGGACCACTGACCGGGCTGCTGCCATGTTTGAGGAGTGCTCTCCTTTGGGTGTGAGTTGCAGGAGTGCACGTCAGCAGCTGGGTCTGAACACCACGCTCAGTATCTGCACCGCGCCGCGCGGGAGAGAGAGTTTAAAAGTAGGTCACAGCTCACTGTGATGTAAGCTCTTTCTTCTCAGGTGCATCAAGGCACTCTTTCATGTGCTACTGAGGCAGGAGCAGCAATTCCTGAGCACGCTTAGCATCCGTGATCCATCCCCCGCAGTACCTGTTCTGGGGACTCTGGAGAGCCGGAGGTTTCTGCCTTCGTTGCGCCCCCAGAGTGTCTGGCAGGAGGGGAAGGATAGCAGCAGATGCCACATGTCATGGCACACAGAGCTTGGGTGACAGCTGGATGAGATAGCTCTTGGGTCTTAGGATGCCTTTCTGTGCTTGTTAGCACTGCCTGGTGCTGCTGTGATGTCCTGCAGCTCCCAAGAACAACCCTGTGCTGCTTTACTTTCCATGTCCTGACTGCAGTTTTATCTCTCTGCCCTCATCAGATGCTTCCTGGTTCAAGCACATGTGTTTTCCCGTGGGAAAATGCACTTTTTCTTAGTGACAAAGGCAAAGCTTGAGATAAACCATCTCAGTACAGTGAGATTAACAGAGGTTGAGAGAAAATAAATGTGTGGTCATCACCTAGTGTCAGAAGTTTCGAACAGATAGGAAGCTGAATGCTCCATTCACTATTTTTCTAGACAGAAGGCAAAAAAGCCAGAAGAAATTGCAGTTGTCTGTTACTGGAAGAACCAAGTGCTTCACCTCATCCTTTCATGCCTGCAGTGAATGGATGACAAGACTGGGAACTTTCCTTTCATCTCTAGGTTAAAATCCCACCCTCTTGTGGGTGGGGGTTTGTTTTGGATATCACCAGGGCTACTGCTCTTGGTGGTTTCCAATTTTCTACCTCAAGAATATGGAGATTTGACTGTCACCTTCATTGCTCTCCTGTACAATTACAGCCAAGGGCTGAAACAAGCAGAGCATGTTTGAGAGATAGTGTCACAAAAGCTCACCAGAAGCAAAGGCAAATTTACCTGTTCTCCACACAATGAAATAATGGAGCCTGTGTGAACATTTTCCCTTGAAACTGGCTTTCAGAAACAGTTAGCACCTAAATAAGTCTATTCACAGGAAATACCTGCTTCTCATGGAAAATGTCAGTTTTTCAGATAGAGAAAAAATTAAAATGTCGTGTGTCAAAATATATCAAAGATATTTTGTCTGAACTAAAACTGAGGTGGAGTTGTTTGCAAAAATTCAAGCAGGAAGAAGTTAGACTTCTCTAACTGAATAATTAGTACAGCTGGCTTCATCCACAGCGCGGTGTAACTGTGTTGTCTCTTTTCTATGCACAGGAAAAAACCTGAGATGTCTGAGCGATGAAATTAAGGTAGAAGCAGGGTATTGAGTACTCTGGATAAAGTTGTTATCATTTTGTCAGCTCTCTGAGAGTCTTCAGTCCCAGTGAGGTCGGCTGGCATCTTTTTCTCACTCTGCATCAGCACTGTAGGCATCAGGATTATCTCACGGAAGAGACAGTTTGTTTGGGCACACTGCTCACTGTAAATCTAGCGAGTGCTGCCCTTTTTTTAGTCCCAGGTAGTCACGCATTGATCATTCGCCAGCTGCTGGTGCCTGTGTGTGTTATGTGGGAGCAGACAGAGAGCTCTAAATAGGAGCTCCTGCGTGATGCTGCACCATGGGGGCTTCTTCTCTCCCCCTCCATGCCAGCCCCGTGGGGCAGGGCTGTGCTCACCACCCCCCCCAACCTTGGACCCCTCTGAGATGGGTACACAGGGAGGCTGCTCTGGGTCTCTCCAGGAAACCTGCCAAATTGCACAGGATGTGTTTACTGTGATGCGCTCATACAGCTGGAAGGATTTAGCTGCTATTTCGAGCAGACCTTCTTGTAAATGTAAAGGGGCATCTCAAAATGCATTTCAACACAGAAATGAAGGGCTCTGCTCTGGCTCATTTTCACCTGTGATGTGTCATCTCTTAAGTGGCCCCAATTTACCAGACACCAGCAGAGAATTCAGTTCATGAACACAACTCCTGCAGTGGCATATGCCAGTTATTCACACCATGACCAACAGGTCTGCCATAAATGGGGTGTACACCCTACCGGGGTGTAATTCTGACCCTGACGAATACCAATAACAAAAGTGTCCTGGATACCATCTCAGCTATCACTGTGCACAGGATTCTCAGTTTGAGGCAGGGTGACTAATGACACAATAAGTTCATCACAGCTATAGAAATCCTCCCCAAAACAGTGAATTGTTTGCATCCTTTATACTCATAGGAAATAAACTTACATTGTAATCCCAGCAGTTTGTCTGAGGTTCTCCTCTTAATATCTCTGCTATATAACACCTGACAAGAGCTTCCCAAGTGGTTGCCTATCCTAAAAAGAGAGGAGATATGAGGAAGGACATACCAACAGCTCCACAGATGGGTACTTGCATGAAGCCCTAAAGATTAGAGCAATGGCATCATCCACAGTCAACTAGAATTTCTCTTTTACAGGCAATAAATATTGGATTATTTATTTTGCATCATGTCTGCCTTCTCCTTTCCTCTCTTTTCTTTTTTTCTCTCAGTTAGGTAAGGAAAGAGCATATGATGAGTGTAGTATATTATAACTGAATATTAATCTCTTCTATTCAGTCAGTGCATACATTCATTTATATGGATGATTTGCTAGTTTTGTTTGAATACACACACGCATATTTAACAGTGAGGTTTATTATGAAAAATGCCCTCGAATTAACTCTTTTAAAAGATGCCAATATTATTGGCAAGAATTGCATTTTATTTTCTTTGTAAATGTGCTGCTTCCTCAGACATTCATTTCTTTGGAAATCCAGTACTTTTTCAAATGCAAAGACAGTGGTGATGAGCAACTGTCATTCCCACATTAAAAAGCAAAACCAAGCCTTGATCTTTCTACAGCAGATTAGGGAGAGAGATAAAAATGAGATGAAAGCCTCAAATGTCTGTTCCACTAGGTTCGAGGCATTCTTTTTGTTTTAGTTCCGCACTCTGCCTCTTTAATTCCCCCTGGCTCAAATGCCAATTTTCTGCTATGTTGGCATGACTGCCGAAGAATTGCTTCTGTTAATAAACTGCACAAAATAGCTGAGCAATTAGGCAATTAAACTGTTTTAAATTTAATTTAAAACCCTGGCATTTTGCTAGGAGTACTTTTTTTTTCCTTTAATCCCATCTTTTTTGTGTGGTGGGAGGTAAAGGGCAAGTTGGAAGGGTGGGAAGGCAGCACAGTGACGAGGGAAGAGCCTGGTGTGATCAGAGTTGACTCAGGTTCCCATTGCACAAGGGCTGTCCACTTTGGGGAGCTCATTCCAACCCTTGTCTCTTATTGGAACAAGTAATTTTTTCCCAAACATTTAACACACAAACAAGCTTAATCTGATTTCTGTCCTGATCCCAGATGGGTATCAAGGCTTGTAAGTAAATGATTTCAAGAGCTGCCTACCTGCTCTTGGCTGCTAATTCAAAATAAAAAGTAGCACTGGAGAAAACACAGGAATCACTGTGCCCGGGGGTGAGCAACCTGTTCTGCTCATCGCTGCGTGTCCCCACTGCATTCAAGGGCACTTCTCCAAGTTACCTGAACTGTAGGAAAGTTTGTCCCTTGGGCTTATTTGACCTATACTTACAAACACGGGGTTTTTTGCTACAGATCAAGTTTGCATTTTGCTAAATGCTCTCTTGCTGGTTTGCCATCAGTGATGGCGTGAGGATTTACCCTTGCTGGAGATGGGCCCAAAAGAATGGTGAGAAGGCTTATTCCATCATGCCAGAGCTTCACCCCCAAGCCCATCATTCCCTGCCTTGCTCCACTGCCAGCCAAAGCCCCTTCTGGGCCACTCACACCAAGTTCTGGTAGCCTACCTCCATATTGCTACATCCCTTCCCAAGCCAGTCATCTTCCCTGGGCCACCATCTAAAATCTGTACATGTTCCTCTGTTCCAATCCACAGTTCCAATCCACAGTTCCAATCCATCCTATTCATACACCCAAGCAAAGTTCTCTCAACTCCACAAATGCTCAACTCCCCAGCCAGTGCACTGCAATTGCTCTTCCACCCTCACTGCTTCACATCATGCACCTCAGCTGACCCACTGCCTTAGCACTCCCAAGTTTTTCAGAGCAATCTGTCCTCTTTGCTTCTCAATGCATTAAATCTCTTTGCTTACCATAATGGCTGGAAGAAACAAAATATCCTCTTTACTGCCCTGCTAAAACTTTACACTAATAAAAATGCACCACGTTTTCCAAGCCTTTTTGCTCTACCTTTATTTGTATGAATGATGCCACAGCTAAGCAAAATACCCTGTTTATACCCTGCAGTGCTGACTCTTTCCTCAAGGAAAGCTTGTATCTCCATGGTCACATAGTAGTTATTTTTAGTGAACCAGTCATTCTTGTTATTCTCCTAGTCTCTGAAATTAAAAATAATGGGAAAAGAATTAAAAGGATTCTTCTAAATGTTACAGTAGTCACATACTGTTTGCAAAATTCTGAGTGAAACCCCCCCCCCCAAGCTAATGGGGATATCAACATTCACAATATTCACGTCATCATTGCAGACAGGTTCACATTATCATTTCCACTAAATACACCACTGGGACCAATCCTGTGGTAGCTGGGGAAATGCACTATAAGTTAATTTGTTATTTCTGGTATGATTCTATGCTTAATCGAGGTCTCCTCTTCTGCACAATGAACCCACTTGTTGCCCTGAGAACAGACAAGTCAGTCCTAGGAAGTTCCTCTCTATGAGCCTGAATATCTCCACACCTCTGTGCTGCAGAGGAGCTGTTGGCAATGCAGGTTGTGCCAGGGTGCTAATAGAGATACAAGGGCTGGACGTGCTGGATGACCTGGGGATGTGAGACATGCCATGGAAACAGGCTACTCAGGGCAGTGTTTTTGAGTGATGCAGAGAATTGAGGCAGCAGTGAGACATAAATTTTCTGCTTTTTGGACATCTCAGAGCACCATTTCACAACCTTTTTTGTCTTGATGTGTTAGCATAGATTGCAATATTAATTCCTGTCCTCTCCTCCCTCCTGACATTGACTTTCCACCACTAGCCCTTTGGCTATCCAGTCCATTTTGACAGCATCTCTGTTTCTGTGTTTATACATTGCCCAGCATGAAGGGAAACTGATTTTTGCTGGACCTTTAGCTGCTACTGTAATGCATATAATAATAATATTACATCCTTAAACTAGCTGTCCTGTTTCAATGCATCTGACAACTTTCTTAGAAAAAAGAGAGATACGTATTACATAGATGTGAGCAAGCTCTAACATCAAGTGGACAGCACATAATTCCAGATCATCTTCTGAGTGTCACAAAAACCCAAACTGTCACAGGGATGACATAGGGAAGGATAATTAAGATAATGGGGTTGTCTTTATGTTTGTACATTGCTTAGTAGCCATCAACAGAATTACAGCTGAAGGCAGACCTTAGTACACTGCGCAAGCCTCCTTGGTAAAAACATGTAGTCAGGACTTCAGAATAGGAAAGTTTAGGCTTTGCCATTGTACATATGACAAGAATTTCAGGCACCATAACTCTTAGAAGAGAAGCGTCAACTTTCCTGGTCCTACAAGCAGCATACTAAAATCTTTGTGTGGCCAACACCACCGACAGACAGCCATGGTCTGGGGGTCACTTAAAGGTGGGAGGTGACAGTTCCCCATGGGGTACCAGCTCCTTACTGGTTTGGACTGGACACGTAGCTACATCCTTGGGCAGGCTGATGATGCCATCCTTGGTGACCTGTACTGGTTTATGTCTACCAAGGCTGAGGATTATCCAGCAAGGCCTTTCTTTTGGTCAGGGAACTCGCTCTGATGTGCTTCAAGAGCCATATTTGGTCATGAATCACTCTTTGAACACTTCTGCTTCATTTTGTAAGGTGGTGATTAAAGGACGTCCAAGGAACTCAGTTGTTTATTGCAGTTCCTCCAAATGCCAGCAGAGGTTGTATTGAAATGTAAGATAAACATGTATGCAAATAATACATTGACTCTGATTCAGTCACGATGACTTTGCCAATAAATATACAATCACTTTATAATACATTACATTTGTATATTTTAAACGACCTAATTGATAGGAGCATGAAAGCATTAAATTACCATATAGCTAGACAACTATACCACACTAGACATCTATTAGCATACTACGTGTCAATCAGTGTTTTACCAATTAATGGCTATCTAATTATCTTGTTATAATGAGCTTGTTAAATGCCAATTAAATGGCAAGATGTTTCAATGCATTAATAAGAATGTAATTACACAGTTATTGGTGACATAATTTTCACATCATTAACTAGTAACTTATCCTTATTAAGTTTAATAAGTATATTCTTTTAACTTCCCATTGATCCCAAATCAGGATATAATCGCCAGCTGGTTAAGACTGAATGAGATGACTGTAATTATCAGGGTCATTATTGGAAAAGTTTAATATGTCTGATGTCATACTATAAATAAGCAATAACTGAAGGATGCACTGGAGAAAAAGCCAACTGAAAGTGTAACTATCTCTGGGATAGAGAACTTCTTCCAGACAAGAAATGTACCTCTTGTAAGAGAATAGCTTTCAAACCTGGAAATTGTATTTGGTTTTCACAGCAGAAGGCCAAATTTCCCTTGTCAAACTTTTCTACCAGAGTGCTATAGATGAAAAGAAACTGATGAGAAAGGCTGAATCCTTACCTGGTGTGTGGTCCCCAGGTGAGGATACCGAGGTGAGGAGCTGGTGGTCTGGGATGATGCTCACCTTGCCCTGTACTGCTCCTGGGGAAATAGTTTCTGCTGCTTTTTTGTGTAGCTGAGAAGGATGAAGTGCAATTATAAGCCCACAGTGTGCTCCTGCATGGAGAAGGGTGACAGAGCCTGGTGGGACCAGCACTTTGCTGGGACTGTGGAGACTGTGAAGTCATTCCCAGTTACATCTCATACTTACTCTAATGTTTGGACAGGTACCTAACTTAATCCATCTTATCTTTTCATTTTCTGGGACTTGTGAGAGTAAAATAATCATCAGTGATATGGAAGTATCCAAAACCTCCATGTCAGGGGCTGCAGAAACACTGATGTCAACAGCAGCTCCCCACAGAGCAGGTATCAGAGCAAGTTAAACCTGTCCACAGGAAGCTGAACTCAGATCTTTGCTTCAACCACTAGGATGTCATAGTTTGTATAAAAGAAAATAGCCAATCTTCCATCCTAAATCTTTTATTTATGAAAGGGAAATAAATCACCCAGTGCATTTCCACACCAGGAAAAGCTATTTAACCAAGCGAGCATGCGTGAGCCATGGCAAATGCACAAATAGTTCTCAGTTAATCTCTTCCTTCACCCTCTCATTCCATTTTTGCAAAAGATTGGGCTCATACCATATCTACTGTACTTAAAATGAAGAAAGTGATTGAGTGCCAGTTTCTGAATTAGGCACTGTACTGAGATATGTGTGTAACTAACTCTGCTCTTGGCCTCAGTGCCTTAATTAACTACCCCACCCTGACAAGTGCCACAGATCCCAGCGCAGCCCAGTATGTGTCCTGCATCCCCAACTATAGGTGCACTGCCCATCTCCAGTGGAGCTTTGCCAGTATTTCCCAGACACCAGGAGGCAAGAGGACACTCAGTGGTCCATCATGGCTCAGCAGAGAGCTGCAGCCTGCATGTTTAAGTGTATTTCTGAACTGGGGCCAGTGGAACTACCTCATCTTTCCCAAGGATGTAACCTAGCCCTCTCCTAACATTTTTTTTTCTTTTCCTCTATCTTTCTGACTCCTTCAGTATTTTATTAAGAGAAGGGGGAGGTCTGCTGAATTCCTCTGTCTACTTAACAAGAACTTGTTGTTCCTATCTTGGACATGTAAGATGGGCAAATGCATACACAGACACCACAGTAACATCATCTTCTATTGATCTCTACTGATCTAGGCACATTGTGAATGTGCTTTGCTGGTTTAAAGAATTGTTTCCAGTGGATACTTCTCAGGTTCCTTCCTTCCCTCAATTTCACCTTCTTATAAGAGAAACAATTTTGTGTGAAAACACAGAGGTGCTCTCCTTTTTCACAACAAAACAAAAGTAAAGGAAGAGGGGGATGTAAAAGTAAAGGAAGAGGGGGTTGAAGAGAGAAACTCTTCTACCTCTGTGCAGCATTTTTGTTTTCCACCCCAAAAGCAATATGAAGTTGCACTGAGCAGGTATGGTAATAATCAGCACTGAATGGAGTAATGATGTGTCTCCTGCACTGAAGCTCCTGACAGCAAAATCATGACCTGTTCCCCACAGGTATCAAAGTCACTAATTACCCATCACGCTCACTGCGTCGGCATTCATTAGAGGAAGAGACACTGTGTTATTCACTCACGGGAAGTCTCTTTTAAGTCCCAGCACTTTTCTCTTTGATAGAAAGAGGCTGCATCAGCACAGGCAGCACGTTTGCCTTCTGTCACTTGCTGGCTGCTCTGCTGCACAGCACATGAGATTCGAAACCGAGGATGCAATGAGTTCAGCTGAAGGAGCAGCTCAATGCTGCTTGGAAAACGTTTAATAACAAATCATGGACAAGCACATTTCTAAGCCCTGTTGCTGCGGCTGCCCACCTGGTCTAAATCTCTTCTCAGTAACATCCCCAGTGCTGCCATCGAGATCCAGGTGTTTCCTTTGCCTCTCAGATGACAGACCACCTAAAGAAAATGGGTTGCTATTGGTGGTTTTTTAGGGCTAGGTGATCAAGATAGTCCTGCTATAACTGTATTCATATGCTAATGAGATGATAATTAGAGTCCACCTTACTATATTCAGATCCAAATGTCCTTGGTGTCTGCACAGACCAGATTTGCCTGGAGTCCTGTTTTCAGACCCATCTGTAATAGGATTTATACTTCTGTCTCATACCCATTTTCTTGTTACATCCTTTCTCCTTATCTTCCTTTTTTCTTTTCCTAGGTTGCTATTTGCTTTTACTCCATGTCTTTGAAAATGAAAATGGTAGTTAACAATTAAGAATTATATTTTTTTTTGCATATTATCTCTACAGTGGCACTCACCAGAAGAAAATAAGAGTCAGCACTGGTAATGTTAAAGAATTTATAGGTTACCTAGTTCAGAAAGACAGTAGAGCCTTTCTATACACCAAAACATCCAGCACTGATCACTGTTATAGCCACAGTACCTTGCTTGGGTGAACCATTAGTGTATCGTAGCGTAGAAATGCCTATAGTGGCTATAAAACATATTTATATATCTATAAACCAGGATGCTCTGGTCTACTGAAAGCACTTAGATACTCCGATAAAGAAGAACCTATAGACTCTGGATGTATGGTGGAAAGAAAGAAGCCACGCTCATGTTTTGAGATCAGTGTTTATTTCCAGCCATCTGCAAGGAAAGCCCATCAGTTCGATGATTATCTGAACGTATGTGGAACATTTGTAAAAAGCTGGGAGAATTCCATTATGTATAAGCTGCTTAAAAGGTGGCTCACTTAAGGTTATTACATCGCTGCTTTGGGTTATTTTTGTTTAATTCAAACTCTGCCGTGGGTGAGACTCAATTTCAGTTTAAACAATCACTTCAGTACCTTATCTTTCTCATCATCTTTTGTACCTACAAAATTTGCAGTGTGGGATTCAGATAAATAAATATATGATTACACACACACTCGCCCATCATTTTCTCCATGACATTCTGTTTTCTGTGAATAAAGAAAATGGCTTTCAGGGTGCTTTTTCCCTTCTCCTTTTAAGTGAATGATTTCCAAAGGGCCTGTCTGTCCAGAACAGATTAACTCTCTTGCCTTAGAATGAGGCCAAAGCACAATTTTTAGTGTCAGAAAATCAGTTTTAAATCCACAGAAGTTTCCATTCAGAAATCTATTTAAGAATACACCTATAAAGAGTCTTCTCTAACCTGCTCCATTTGAAGAAAGAATTAAAATATTTATCCATTGACCTAAGAAGGTGCTTCAAACCAACAGCCCTATTGATGGAAGGGGTAAGATAATGTGGACTGTGATTTTGCCTCACGCTCTTGCTCATAAGAAAATGCATATTTGACAGCTTTTGAATTAGCTGTGCCTCAGTCTGAGACCCCAGTGAAAAGTCTGCATGATGTTTCTGAATGCAAACTTCGAGCATCCAAAGGAAATACTGCACCAACATCCTCTTTGGAAAGATTTTTCCGCCACAAAAGGGCTCCCAACCACATAGCACCAAACCAATAGTAATCAAAGAGGTGAACAAAGAAAAATCTTTCAGAACGAATACTCTTCTGAAAGTGCTCAAAATAGAGCATTAAAAGACATGAAAAAATGCCGGTCTTCCCCTCAGGAGAGCCTTCATGGAGGAACCTACTTCTGGGAATATGTTTCTTTCACCATTCCACTTTCATATTCGTATTCTTAGGATTTCTTAAGTCTGTGTTAGAAGAAAGGGACATTTTCTGTAGATCTCTTTCAAACAGAAGCTCTCCTATCAGTCCTGTGAACTCATCCTTTCCACAGGGCAAAGCAGGCTCCTAGTGATTAAAATTCAGCCCAAGCCACCCAGATTCAGATCTTCTGCAATGTCATGGCAAAAGTTTCCAGCCACTGTGGTGTGTGTCTTTCCTCTCTTCATGATGCATCTTTCCATTTGGGGGTGGAAAATGGCTGGGATCTGTGAAACAACACAAAATTGTTCTTTCAGGCGTGTTCTTCGTTCCCCAAATTAAAGGGAAGCACAAAAGTTTAATTGTGCTTCCCTCTGTGTCCCTCCTTGCAGAGCGGTAAATTGGGGCAAATTGTGAATGCACTTCCATTCTGCTTATCACAAGTCTGGTAACTCCTTACACCCTCTGTTTTTTCTCCTGTGATGCTATAGAAATACAGCAGTGTAACTAACACTTCTCCTCATTTAGAACCGCAGGTGGTGGGAGTACGTGTGATTTCATTGTCTTTACTTGGTAATTACAGGTCTGTTCCTATTCCCACTGTCTCAGTGGGGTGCTTGTATAGCACACGTAGTTAAGTCCTTTCAGGTGTTTTCAAGGTGGATTAGCATGGAATATTGTATCACTGCAGAATGGTACCTGCTCTGCTGTGCCTGTGACCGCTGCGTGTAGGAGGGATGATGGAACACAGGCTGGCCTAACTGCTTGTATTGACACAACAGTACTGCAAAGCCTGGCTCAGACAGGACTCATCCCAGGAGGGAGAGGATAGCTGGGATTTGGGTGGTCTGCCTGGCAGAGCATGTCTCCACATCCGTGAATGCAGTGCCTCTGCAGAGGGTGCAAAATGCAGTGAACCCCAGCTCCTGCTGCCTCCACAGCATGCATACATCAGGTCATGGCAGTAACCTTCACTCATGCTGTATCCTCTCTCCTTTCCCTCCCTAAAGATGTCTGGGAATGTGAGATGCGATGGGCCATGGGGCAATGGCAGCAATATTGATGCAACCTATGATTTAATGCACGTGACAGGTCCATTTAAAAACGTAAATATTATTATCCTTTGATTTCAGCTTCCGATTCTTCCAGATGTTTGTGGTTGATAAGTGAGGTTCCCTTCAGGTTCTGCCACCTTCCATCAGTGCATGTGCTTATCATAGACAGAAATCAATGTGTAGTAGGAAGGCACATTGCATATACATCTAGTGAATGTGCGTGTATGTTAACTATGTTTTAATATACCACATTCATGTTATACTTTGAAAATCACAGTAGCTTGAGCCAACGCTGCTGACAGAGCAGATCCTTTCTGAACTTCTCTTTGAATTCCCTTTTTGAATTGGGATATTTGCATGAAAGCTGGAAGCCCTATCTCTCTTCTATTAAAGCACTGATGACCTTTGCCTTTTCTCCATTGAAACAGGCTTGTGAGTTCAAGGACTGAATTCAGCAGATTTCATAAGCATATGTTTAAACCAATAGGATTAAATCTTGGGTAAGGCAAGGAAGCTGGGAGCATGGGTTTATCCTTAAGCACAGGCTCAGATGCTGTGCTGAGTAAGGACTGCAGGACATTTGAAGCAACCCAAAGCCCTTCTTCCCAAGAGTCCTTCTACTCCACTTTTGCCTCTTGGTTAAATGAAGCCAAAGCTTCCTCTGCAGCACACAGAGGAATGTCAGGCTGCAGAGGTGTAGATGCCCAGGGGTCTCCAATGCACTGCTGTAAGTGCACAAAGCTATTCCAAGGGATCTGGAAATGATGAGGACTTTGTCTTCTGTTCTTGTATGGAAAGAGAGAGAAATCCCAGAGCTGTATAGGCCAAAATAGGATCCCCAAAACTACGTTTCCAACAAGATGCTCACAGAAAAGGCTGAGCATATGGGATGTCAAGGGGCTGTCATATTTGTATTAGTACATTAAATATGACAGATGGTCAGAAGTCAGAATCCAAAGTGCAGATAACTCCGTTCACTGAGAGCACTTAAAATCGGAATCCCTCCACATGCTTTGGACACCACTGGTCCCATACACCATTTAAAGTTCAGGAGCCAAGTAAGAAAGAAATAACAGCTATGTTTTTTACCTGCTGCTCCCTAAATGCCTGAAAAGCAATCAAAACCAGAGGTGACTCATGGAAAACTGTCACATTAGTGATGGTGGAAGTTTGTGCTTAGTAGTAGCTTGCACTTCAGTCTCTATAAAAGCAATTGCCTCAACCATCTTTGGCATTAGACTGTATTTGCTCAGTTGTAGCTTCAATGGAGATGTCAAAAGCCTTCAGTTTCCAAACAATGGCTTTAAATTCAGTGGTAATTGCCCTAGCTCTTTCCATCTGAAAGATAACTAGCTAGAAGGATGCCTGGAAGGCAATCTTACCACAACAGATCTCCAAGAGAGCAGGGACCATGAGACTGAACTCTCTTTTTCTTGCTGGATTTCTTGGCAGCTGAATACCTGAAGATGAGTTTTGGTCCTCCACCTGCCTTCTGTTTGCAGTGCAGGTGAAATGAAAATGAAAAGACCCATTTTTCTCCCAGGGAATGTAGGAATGCTGTATATAATTGAAACTGCACTCCATAGTCTTCTCTCCATCAATAACTAGGTCCAGCATATTCCAGCCCTCTTCGTAGTCCCCTCCTGAGTTTTCATCTTTCTTCTACATTTTCTATATTTTTGCCATTCATTTGCTCAAAAATATTACAATTTAAGAAGGGAACACTTGAGGGATATTCACCTGAGGTCTGAAATTATATTTTTTTTATTATGAGTATTGGAGAAGGATGCACAAGACATCAGCAGAATGTTGCAGTATGGGTTATAGATTGCTGCTCAGCAGTTGGCGGGTTGGCTATTTCTTTTAATTGCTGATACTGTATTTTCAGACAGTGCTGATCTTATGACAAATCTTTTTGCCTACTTTTCTGCAATTAAGCAATTTAGCTGACAGTTGAAAAAGTTTTTTCATAAAATAAATAGTCCATTGTACAAATCCACATGTGCCTGTATATGTATCAACATGCACATACACACACACACACACACATACACAAGCTTGCACACGCACAAAGACATGCATTTCTATCTCACAGCAGTTCTGACAGGGAGATTTCCTCCCACATAACTTTAAATCTTTTCTTGTGCTAACTGAATAACCCAGAATTTTGCTTTCACAGACAGTTCTTGCTCGTAATGAGGTATTTTACAACATTTTCTTTTAGTTCAAAAGCCCAAATATCCAGCAAAAAGCTGTTTCAGTGACAACTTTATGTGTGTGTATGTGTGTGTGCATCACTTTCAACCTCAGCATGCGTGTCCCATTTTCAGCTCCTGAACTCTGAATAAACTGGGCTCACCTCCAAGAGTTAGGGCTTTAAGGAATATAGGTAATTGCACCATTACCCTTTTTATTTGTTTAAATTTTTCCTTCAGCCTGTTCTGTTAGTTTATCATACATGTGGTCTAATTAAAGTTT
Source organism: Neopelma chrysocephalum (assembly GCF_003984885.1). NCBI lineage: Eukaryota > Metazoa > Chordata > Aves > Passeriformes > Pipridae > Neopelma > Neopelma chrysocephalum. The sequence continues at coordinate 7,197,594 of NW_020897809.1, forward strand.
CCTGCAGGACATTTCATCCAGAATAAATAATGACATTGCTCAGAAGGGCTCTAGTCACATTTTTTTTTCCTTCCCACTGTGCTGAAAGGGAGGTTGCTGTCTAAAAAATCTGTGCCTGGGCGGAAGAGACAGTTTTATAATTGCATTTCCAGTCTTCTTTGTATTCTTTTGTGTTATATGCTTGTACAAGGAGAAACTGGACAGGTCTGTTGGATAGCAGCCAGGTAGAATTGTCAGAGAGAGAGAGAGAGAGAGGGACCAGACTGAAAATGAAATAGGCAGAGGGGAGAGAAATAAAAAATATCAGGATGATCTCTCAGAACAATGACTTAAGAAAGTGAAAGTGGAGGAGAAAATAGCAATTTTGTTTTGTGTCAGCTTCTGAGGTTTTAAAATTGTCTTTTGCTTTCTGTCTTGTTTTTTTTTTCTCCAATTCTGACAGAGAAAATTCAAAGTATGGGGACATGTTTCAGAAATGGAACTGGGATAAAACATTTGTTTTCTGACTGAAAGTCGAGCACTGAGAAACCAGGGTGCACTCTGAAGAAAGAGATGGCAGTGGCTTGAAAGTTGAGGCTCTGGCAGTCTCAAGATCATATTTCTACTCTGGGTGAGAGTAGCATTTCTTGGTTTGAGATTCTATTAATTAATTAATCAGTTAATACACGTTCTATATTGCTGTGAACCAAGCAGAGACAGGATCAGCATACCCATACCTAGAGACAGTACCTTGACCTTCATGTTTCCGAGTGTGAAGGGCTCTTCTGATTTTCCTTCCACTTCTCATCTTTCCTAAGTCCCTGCAGGACTCAATTTTCCAGGCTGATGTACTAGAAAGTTGGTAGCAAACAGGTTAGCTCTGCTTTGAGCAGAGGTGGTATAGGCAACCTTCAGAAATCCCATCCAACCTGACTTTTTCTGTGATTCTGTTTAAGTCAATCATGAAAGCATCCATCTACAAGCACTAGCAGCTGTACTCTTTGTTCCAGAAAGACCACAAGTCATGGTCAGATAGACTCTGCAACTGGTAAACAAAGAAAAAAAAAGAATTAAAAGGAGAGGAAAGAAACCTCTTTGAGCCTTGGGATGTGATTATTTGTGCAGGGGCAGATTGAGAACAACTGAAATGAAAGGAGAAAAGTAAATGCAGGTCTGTGAGGAGCAGAGTGGTGAGCAAGTCTCTTCCACACTTTCCTTGAAGGCACAGCGTGTGGATGTACTTTATTCATAATGACAATGTGATGTGATTCATAGCAATTGCTTCTTCACAGTAAATTATTCTGAGATGCGTTGTTGTGCCACGTTGCAATGGCACAAATGAATGATGTTAAAATACTGAGCAGACAAAATGATAACACCTGTTACAGAGCCACTTATAAACCGGAGTGCACGGAGGCATTTGTACCTGTCTCTATCACACATTGTGAGCTACACATCTTAGGATGGTTTATGAAGGAGAAGGCAATTTCTGTTATTCTGTATTAAAACATTTCTCAGAGTTCCCCAATTTACAGACATCCTCTCTGTTTACTTGACATCAGCTCCTGCTCTCTGGCAGGCAGCACAGGAGAGAATTCTAAACCGGCTCAGCACTCAGATTTCCTACCCAGGTCAGGTCTGAGAGGAAGAGAGTAATAATATCTCCATGGGTACATTGGTATTTTTAATCCTGCCCCACAGTAGCACATAATTAGCCAGACCGAAGAGGAGCAGGGAGCTGTACCCCTTTCCAATGCACTGTGGGGTAACCGAGGCTACGAACTGGCACAAGCAGTCAGGGCAGTGCCTCATGAGGGTAATAATGTCCCGAATTTCCATGGATTTGCACAGGTGGGAGTCCAGCAGGTCAGTGCCCTTATGCGCCTGCCTCTAAAAACCTAATGCAAAGCTTCCTTGTGCCAGTGGAGGAGTGGTGATGGCTATTGCTGTCCCTGGGTAGGGCACTGTGCCTTCTACTAGCTGTCAGCAAGACTCTCAAAAGACTGATGTGACTCAGTGCACAGCAGCAAGGACTCAGCCTGTGATGGCACATGGCTTTCCATGAGGGATCAACAGGCAACACCAGCTCCCAGCCTTCAGTTCCCAGGAACCTGACATGCAGCGAGAACAGTGCTGTGGGGAGGTTCTCTCCTGCCACACTGTATTCACAGTGGTGGGTAGAGCACAGTGCTGTCACCACAGAGAGGAAATGCAACATGATCCCTTTACACTGCACTGAGAACATCTACCTTCAAGAGCAAATCCAGAAGCACAGTCAGATTTGGGGGTTTTTGCAGGGGTGGGGGAAAGGCAGAATAGCTTTCCTCTGATTTCTAAGGAAACTGGTTTCATTGTCTGGCCAGACATCTCTTGCCAACTGTCTCCCACAGAAATGGAACCCTAGCCCAACCAGCTGTACTGGGGTTTCTAGTCTAGTTTCTAACCTTGCAAGTGAGACACTAAGCTTAATTTCGTCTTTTCATTTTCCTCTCCTCCTTGTTCGTTTTCCTTGATGCAGTGTGTTGGCTTTATTAAGATGCTACCTACAGGATTCTCTCCTAATGCTCACAAGTGCCTCTTCCATCCAGAGGCAGCTGGAGAAATTGCTCCTCTAAGCACCAGACACTTAATTAACAATGAGATAAATTCTCCAGTTTTCTTGCTTTCTCACTCATTTGTCCTCTTTTGTGCTGTCGAGCGCAGTGAGAAAGCGCATACCAAGGTCTTGACCAAACACTTTGAACTGCAATCATCTTGGGATACCCAAGGAAGATAATTACCAGCTTTGTTTCTCTCTCCCTTACCCCTTCTTCCCTCTGATGACAGGGGGATGAAGTGGATATTCAGCATATCCTCCTGTAGACAGAAATGCCCACATTTCCCTCTCTCTTCCCCTGCTAAGGGGTCCCATGAGATACGATCCATGCCCTCTGATGACAGTGCTGATGTCTCTCCTCTTAACTAGACTAGTCCCACTGGGAAGCGCTGGGGAAGTAATTTGGCTCCCGCTAAACTTTGAAGTTCAGGTTGTTTCAGGAAGGTTTGTCAGTATGGAGGCAGATGGCAGGGCCTCTGGGGCAGCTACTTGGCTTTGCCATGGAAAAAGACAAGCCCAATATTGCTGTGCTCTGCCCCAGCACTGTCTGCTTGCCACAGCTGGAGCTGCAGCATCAGTATGGAGCCATGCCGTGGGCATGTAGTGGACCAGTGCATGGGGGCAAGGGAAATGCATGTATCATCCTGGAAGACCACCACTGCCTCTTTTATCATGATAATTTCTGGTTTAAGATACAGACATTTCTGTTTAGCATCAAATCTAGCTCACTTTCCCAATTACCAGTGGGCACTAAGAGGTTCCTCATTTTTATGGAAGGTGAAGGGTAATTAATTCCATACCATTAGCTCGAACAATTGCTGCCTGAGGGATTCCTATCCTGTTCAGCACCCTCCATCCCCGGTTTGATTGTTGAGGAGCAGGTGGATGAGGTGTAACTCAGAGCTGTCAGGTAACAGCTGAAGGAGGTCTCCAGGAAGGCAGACTGATGGAGGGGGCAGGCAATAAGCCCTTCCCCAGGCATTTCTGTGGTGGCTGAGCAAGGACAGGCTCCTCAGCATCCCTCAAGAGGGTTTTTCCCCCAGGAGGAAAGCAGTGAGGAGGGTATCTAAAAATTAATGTTGAAGGAGGCTGTCAAAGGGGGAGAGGGAAAAGGCAGGACAAAGGAGACTTTCAGTGAGAGCTGAGAAGGTCCAGTCTGGTCAGTACAAGTGAGGTGAACAACCCTGGAACTTTCTTATGGCTCTTTTCATGTATCTTCCTAAATACCATACTACCATGAGCAATTACAGCTCTCTCCCATCCATATGTGCATGGGACAGTGCCTGTGCATCAGTTTGCAACAGCTTGTGTGGGGTTAGCAGAGACCAGAACTTTACAGAGACCAAATTGTCCCGATGCAGCTCCTCCAACATCACTTCTGAACCAGATTCACTGTGTCCTAGCTCCTGCTGCCCCTAAAAAGCTATGGCTGTTTTCAAAGATGTAGCAAGCCTGCTTTGTGACCTGGAGAGTGAGGTCTTGAAGAGACATTTCAGCTTCATTATAAACTCTTCCTACAAAACTGGATAGGTGGACAGGTTCAGCTCTGTAATCCAGCAAGTTAAGACTGTTTGCCAACATATTCTGCCTCTTTTTTTTTACCTGCAGATCACTGTGTAAAGCCTAGTTAAACCAAGCCCTTGGCATGTTTAAAGTTCTGTGCAAATATTTGCTAATCAATCCTCAAAAATCCCTTCTCTGTACTGAGCGAGTAAATGTTGCTGGGCCTGATTCAGTCTTACAGTGTATCACAGCCTCACCAGTCCCAGGTGGGAGCAGGTCAAACAGGATCAAGCACACAATCGCACCAGCTCAGAGGAGAAAGGCTTTCCAACATCCACCTCAGCACCTCCTCTGCCTAAAGTAGTTGTTGGCCCAGTGTTGCTTTAGACTTGTGTGCCTAAAACTATTTTGGCCCAGGTATTGTAATGCAGCATGCAAGGTCTGCCTCCTCCAGCCTTGTTTCAGACTTGATCCTTTCCTCTTCACTTTGGCTCAGCCACCACATGACTTTACAAGTTAGTTTCTTGGATTCCAACTATCTCCCTTACTTGTCTGGATTTTAGCTATGCCCTTGTCTCACCCTTTGGATTGGCACATCTCTGGCTTTCCTTGGTTTCTACCCAAAGGAGCTGATTTCTGTCTTAAGTTTCCCTCACTCCACTCCTTGGGTCTATAACTCAGTCCAGTCTGGTCAAGCTTATTTTTGCAAGGCATTTCCCAGTAGGGTTCTTTAGCATCTCAGCCATGCCATGAAGCTGCAGCACTTGCAGGGTCCTCAGATTCCCCTTCCCTGAAGATGCCTGATGGCAGTGGTGGAGCCCTGGGCTCAGCTGGGGAGGAATGCACTTACAGGCTCCCTCCTCATTTACTGCAATCGTTGCTCTGAAAATGTTTGAGACTCAATTTCTGAGAAAGCTCACACCCTTTTTTTTTTCTTACCATATGCATGAAGATTCACATATCCTTAAGTTACTGTCCCGGATCTGCTCCTGCCTTCCTGCCTGTGGTAGGTCTGCTTTTACCATCATCATCTATTCCTCCATGTGGCTGTTACCCTCCATGTGCCTGTAATCCCACAGCGTTATCCCTGCTGGAGGGAATCTTGTTGTTAACAAGTGTGCATTTGCAGACTCTTCAGTCCCAGTAGGCTGGGCTGTCTGTACAGAGAGGAGGACTGAGAGAGATTTCAGTACCAAACTGAGGTAAACAGCACAGCCCTTGACTTTTACATGATCTCTCAGCAGAGTGCACTTTATACACAGATCTTTTTGGACTTTACATTAGAAGTGCTTATTGATGCCAGCTGTATCAACAGCTGGGTTCCTCATCTGCAATGGTTTTGTATAGCCTGAAGTCTTTAGGTTTGCCTTCATGGACCAGAGATCATTAGCAGTGAGAATCCTTCAAATGTTGACTTGGCTAATTTGTCTGCCAATGGGTCTGTGTTGCAATTTAATACAAAGCTGAGAATATAAAAGTGAGTGACTTGCAGTATCCCACAGGGATGGCTTTGTTGCTAGTTCTGCAAGAAGGAGTTTTGCTTTTCAGGACAACTGAGGGTCACCAGGCCACCAAGCCCTGGGTGAAGACAGACTGTACCCCATCCTTTCTGGAAAGGCTGTCTGTGTTCAAAGTTTAGAAATCACTTGTTGGTTGGCTACTCCCTTGTTACATGCAATCTGGGCTGTGAGAAATTATCAGGCTCTGAAGCAATCTCTTGATTTTCTAGTGTCTGAATACCAGACACTCCATTCTTTGCAGCAAATGAAGCTGGCCACGAGTGATGGCCAAAAAAAATTTGCATCAGTGGGTGTTGCAGCTTTGGTTCAGCATTTTATCTCATTTACTCAGCCTCCAGCAGAGCTAGGCAGAGACTGCAAAAAAAGAACAGGAAAACAAATCTCCCCTCCAGCATCTGCTCATATGCAGAAGTAAATTCACTTTATGCTTCTCCGTTGTTGAAAGCTCAGAGTGAATGGATAGTGTTGCTGCTGGTTTGGCCATCTGTCTGGGGCTGGGATCTGAGGGTGCTCCCCAGCCCTGCCACTGGTTTCTTGCTTTGCCTCAAATTAAACAAATAAACTATTTTTGTTTTAGCTTTTAACCTGTAAAATGGGGATAACCCTTCTCTGTCCCCCAGGGATACCTTCTCCCAGCCAGCACAAGAGCTAGTTTCTGTGGCTGTCTGGTACCCCCAAATAAATGCTGCGAGATGTGCCCAGCCATCCTGGCATGAAGAGAGGTACCTCTACCAAAGGTCACCTCACCCAGGGTCTGCTGAGACAATTACTAGGGTATGGCTCTGCTGTTTGCAAACTATTTCTCCATGCAGTCCACAGACCTGCTGAAGCTGAAGCAATCAAAATGTCCAGCAAAAGCATGACGAGTAATTTAGCATCCTGGCTACTTGCATGCTAAAAAACCCCGAGACTCATTTCTTGGCACTTGCTTTAAGGCTTCTTGAACTACAACTAACTTTTCTGGCCCTTCTTTCTTTATTATTTGGTTCTGCTTCTCCTTATATCATGTGTATTATGTAAAATACATAAGTGCATGAAATGGAGAAAAGAAATAATGGAAAAGGGTTTGTTGCAGGAGTTCCCCCTTGAAACCTCCATCTCCTCCTACAGATTCTACATAAAAGCCTCTTGAGGAAGATAATAGAATAACAAGCCTGGCTACTGAAGTGGGGAACAATCAGGAATCAAGTAAGATGGAAAGTGGAAAAACAGTAATAATAAAAACAAGAATGAAAATGATATTTCAACAGTATTGGTGCTGAACAGATCACAGTGTTTAAGCCAGAAGTGTGCTTTGCAGATGATAATAAAAATAATTAACTTCAATACTCTTCCTTATTCTTCCACCCTTTGCTCCCACCTACATAATCTCACAGGATCCTTTGACACAAAAGCAAATTTTATCATGTTGGCTTTATCCTCTGCAGTTTAATACAGCAGTTTCAAGGCCTGGGCTGTGGACTTCATGAATGGTTGGTTACTTTGGCTGAAGACAAGGCTCTACAGGGATCCTGCTTTCCTTCCATTCTCTTCACAAAGGCTTGTTCAAAAAATCTATATTTTGAAATATGACCCTTCAGCTCATTCAACACAGCATGGAAATTCCCAGGTCTCTACCTCTTGTTCTCTAATACCAGTGGAGAGGATGTTTTGGTCCAGCTTTGCTCCTGGACTAGAGGAAGAGAAATGTGTTTTTTACAAGGATTACTCATTTCAAAGAGATCAGCCTGTTTAATCCTCCCCTTTGTGTCTGCCACAAGTCCTATCCACTGGGGCCAGACCGGGAAAAACATTTCACATCCTCACAGGGACTTGCTATCAGCATCCCTCTCGTGGGGTGCTGGGAGTCTTGCACCAAGCCAGGATTGGTCATGACAGACGAGAAGGGTCAAGGCTCTCAAACAGAGTGAAGAAGTGGGATTTTGAGGGAAATGTTTTAAAGGAGGGCTTTCTGAACCATAGTCCCCTGCTTTTCTGCTGTTGTAGTGTGTCTAAAGCAGGAAGGTCAAAGTCTAAATTTCTGGATGAATCATTGTTAGAGCTTAAAATCGGTGAATTCAGGAGACTGGCAATGGCTGGCATGGCTTGGTTAGATTATTGCTGTGCTTTGGCCAAAGAAGTCAGCCAATAATACGTCTCTAGTAAACTGTTTCTTTTGGAGATTTTGAAAATGGAGCCAAGTGATGCATAGTTGAAAACATGGTTCCCAGAACGTGGTCAGCATTAAGCAGTTTCCCTGCTTACAGCTTCCAAAACTGCCTTTTCCAGAAAGTCCCTTGCCCCAAAGAGCATCTTCACCTGCTGTTTCACACCCTGCATAGGATCCACTCACTTTTTGGTTCTCCCCAACATGCCCCACTGCCAAATCTCTCACCAAGGCTTTGCAAGCTCAGTCAGTCTCACAAGAAATGACTCAGTCAAGCTATGACTTGTACCAGGCCATATCTTAGGTGGTGTTTTCTACTGTCTCAGGCCTCTGGCTCCTCCTGATTGCTCATGACTGTGCTAGAATTTTAAGCAAGATCTCTGGTGACACATCTATGGGCTTTCACCTTTGAACACAACATGTAATGACTCGGCTAAGTGCTGCAACACAGAGCCAATGCGCTTATCTGAAAAAAATAAATTATGAATAGGTTGGTTTTCTTAAAATACCCCATCTACTTTAGTCATTATCCTTAATGCATCACTGCACTTGCAAACAGCAGCATTACTGATGTGTGAGCAGGCTGTCTACATCTTGCACGTAGCCTTTGGAGTCTTAGGGATCTCTTCTCTGCCTGGGAGGAAAATGCCAAGCTCTGAGTGGGATGAGGAGGGAAGGGAAAGGTGGGCAGAAGGGCAGATTGTCTGCTTCCTTCCTTCTGAGTTAATTCAGCAGAATATGTCCAGGGAGTGGAGTTTGGATTTCACAGCTCAATGGCAAACACCACGTCAGCCTGGAAGAGTTTCTGCTTCTGATGTGGTCAGGTGGAGCCAGCAATGCACGCTGCTGTTTGGGGCTGCTGATTTTCAAATTCCTCTATCTCAAGTGCTCCTCAGATCCACTTTTCCATGATTGAGTTTGTTTCTGTAGAACCCCCAGCCCCATGCAACTGAGGCAATGTACCTAAGGAGAGGACAGAGCAAAGGACTTGTCCTCTTAGCTACCTTAGTGAGCTAAATGTGATGAGACCTGGAGGGACAGGAGATCTATATGACCCAGGCATGGGGCTATTTACTTATGCAGACTTTTCAGAGCTCCCTTCCACTGCAAAAAACTAAAAAAGGAACAGCATAATTCAAAAACGCATTTCATTTTCTTACTCAGCTGAGCTCCCAATCAGCATAGGCTGCCAGTTCCTTGCTACAGAAAAATACCCAACTGGCTTGGCCCTGTTTACACCATCACTGGTAATTTGGCACAGCCAGAGGATAGCTGTGTCACTCTCAGAACAAATTTTTTTTTTGGCATGACCCTTGTATGCTTTTGCTTGGTATTTTGCCTTTAAAACAGAGAGAGGATTAGGGGAGAAAAAAAAAGTACTTTTCCCTGGGGCGCCATCAGATGCTAATAAAATCTTTAATTAATTCAGATTTGGATGGGCTCACATTTCTCTCGCTAGCTTACAACTTCAATCAAGTTTTTTTCTTTTTGTGACGCTGCTTTCATGCCACTTTTCACTGCATTTCTGATTTATCTGGAATTGTGCTATACGGGCACATTGGCAGGAAAGGCTGGGATAAAAGAAGACTAGGATGAGAGAAATCATTAGCACAGGATGTATTTTCTGGTTTGTTTTTTTTCTTTTTTGGAAGAAAACCCAAAAGGTCCTATGGCTGCTATGAATCCCCCAGGAACTCTTTAAATTACAGACAATTTGCTTGATTGGACTGCACTGGTCTTAAGCATTAGAGAGAGACAAATCACTCTTAACAAACATTAAATCAAATAAGATAGAGAGAAATCTTGATAATGTGAAATGAATTCTGTAAAATTAAGACATCTGCTGAATGCTCACTTCATAATAAAGTGATAATCTCCCTGAAATAGGGCCTGTCTCATTACCAGTTTGATGACTGGTGTGGATGGTCTTATCTAATACTGGTTAACTGAAAAGAAGTAAGTGATTCATTTTCTTTACTGGCCTCAGTAAGAAAGAAAGGCCTCTGTCTGCCTTGCTATCAGTCCTTCCTAGGTTGATCTCCCCATTCACTAGCCATCCTTTGGACAAAAGATTTACTGTACAGGGTATAAAAATTGTTCCAGGATTGTCAGAGGGAAGCATTTCAGACAGCTTCCTCTGAAGGCAGTGAAAGGATTTTTCCTGGGAGTTTCAGAGCTAATAGTCTAAAGATGGAGGCAGGGAATAGATGTATTCCAGCCTAGGGAGAGGCTGCACAAAGACAGACCACATTCCCAGCGCTCCCAGCCCTGGCTCTGCTTGCCAGAGGCTCCCTGGGAGCCAGTGAGCAGAACAGGCTGCTGGCCAGGATGGACACTGCATGCAAGGTGAAGGAAGGCACTTTAGAAGGGGCTGATTTCATTTGTAGATTTTCATTTTACTTCCTTTCTCAGCTCCTTGCTGGAACAATCTTGGAGGATAACCTGACCTGGACTCTCTTCTACTCTGTGCTCTTAAATGGTTGATCAATAAGCTCAGGAAGCAAGAAAAACCATGCGGTTGAATTTCCTTAAAATATACATGTAGCCATGCTCAGCAGCAAGGGATTGAATTCAGTGCTCAGAACACAGAGCAGCATTTACAACTGCTTCCCTCCCACAATGCTCGCCCGTGCCCCCTGCTCCTGAGCTCTCCTGCAGGAACGTGGCTGTGGTGCTGCACTTCTGCAGGGAATTGTCATCTTTCTTCCAGGCTATTGACACAACTTTTGTATGGAAAAGAGGGATTCCCTTGAAGGAGAAATGCCATTCTCCCCTGATGCTTTTGGGATCATGCCTCTCAACGTGCCTTCACCTGATTTGCTGTGGATTACCACTAGGTGATCTACCCCACACGTGTCTTGCAATCTTACTGCAGATCACAGAGCTCTGCCTGCTGCATAAACAAAGTGCCATGGCCTGGGGCAATATTATAATTGAATAGATATAACAGATTATGATCCGTTTGATGTGCAGCATGAAGCTGCAGCACTCCCTATCATATTCCAGCAGAGCGAAGCCAGGGACTCTTTCTAAAGCATCCATACAACCAGGAAATGTAAGCAAAAGGCTCTCGAAATAGTAATAATAACACAACATATCTCTAGGGCTGACAAGTGTGTTGAGTACTGCAGTTTCACCCATAATCTGTCATAAAGTTAGACAGTTCTATCAATGGGGAAATAAACAGTTGGGATAATAAAAGGTGAGTGCTGAATAGCAACCCTTCAGCTGCTTCCAGGCTTTATTAGGATATTTGATTTTGGAACATTAATAAGGATATTGATTAGCTTTAAGGAATTGAAACTCGGGGTGAGGGAGGGAGCTGGGAAGGAGGGAGCTGTTGCTCTTGGCTACAGACTCGTGGTGGAAGCAGGAGCCCTGTTATGAAGAGTCGATCAGCAGTGCCGAGGGATTAACTTTTATCTTCTTCATGAATTAGGAAAGTGATTTCTGCAAGTGTGCCATCCACAGGATGAGGACCCAAGAAATTACAGAGCAAGAGTGCTTCAAATGCCACGAGGCTTGTCTTATCATTGGCAACCTCAAAGGCAGTTTCCATTTTGTGATTCAGCACTTTGAACAGGCAGAGCAGTGGTTCAGCCACAGTGGGGCTGGGGGGAAGGAAAGTCAAGCGGGAGGTCTGTGTGGAGGAGGCTTCCATGCAGCAAGCAACTGATTAGATCAGGAGTGTAATCAGCTCCCTGAACTTTCAAAGTGAGGTTTCACTGATCAGTGAATTTCCAGGCTAAAAGAGAACACTCATAAATATGGAATTTCACTTTCTTTCTTTTCAAGATCAAGTGGTTCGCATGATTATTTTTTTCATTGCAAATTTAAAGCCCTGACTTTCTGATACATTATAGAAGAAGAAGATTGTTTCCAGCCATTGAGTGAACAAAGTCATGGGCATCATGTTCAGTCTTCCAGTAAAATAATAGCCTTGAGTAATTCTACAGCATGTGGCAAAATCAGAGCGAGCTTGCATTTTACATACTGCTGGGACTTAACACAAGTGTCAGGTGGCTTCTCAGGTTCTTGTTTCGGTTAATTTGAAGATGAACCTGGACCTTAACATATCTGCTGGCCAGGTTTCCTGTATCATGTTTTGAATCTGCAGGGTTTTACACTAAATGCTCTACAAAAATACATGTAAACATGTAAATACATGTTTAAAGGAGTTTTATATAACTGAAGACAATGTGGAATGAAATAATTAGAGGTAGAAGCTGCTGGGACCAGATTGTGCCTTAAAATCATCTAAATTTCTGTGCACACCAGAATTGAATGTCTTCTTTGACGGGTCTCCCATGACTGCAAAATATTAATTTTGGAGTGTGAAGCTTTTAGTAGTTTCTTACTAATACACAGATAATATGTATGTTCCCACTGGAGCAGCCAATGACCCTAACAGAAAAAAAGATATTAACTTCAGGTACATCTGGACCCAAGAGGTTATTAGGAAATGCCTAACAAATCATGAAATGCAAAACCAGCCAACAACTGCAGCCGAAGCTGCCTGTTTCTGAATTAAGATACTGTGTTTCCACCTTTTAGCCAATCATCTTGCCACCCAGGATGAACAGGCCAAAGATATCTGTTAATTGGAGTTATGTTCCAACTTCAATCTTTTGGGGAGTTATTCCAGAACTTTCAGCATTTCCTCCTAGAGCTCCACCTTCAATACCCAGCACAGCTGTAGGCGACCCTTGTGCTCTCTGACCATTCAAAAGGAATGAGATCTGAGGGTTTTTCATGCTCCACCGTTCCCTTTATGCTCCAGAAACAAGGGAGATGCTTTTGTCACACTGCTGCATGTGGGCATGGAGAGCATCTCTGTGGCAGCAGGGGCTCGTGACACACGGCTTGGCTGCTTCACCTCCGCTTCTGAGCGGCAGTCGTGTCCATGCAGCACACACAAAGAGTAACTAATGTCCACATCTTTGATTCCATCAGCTTGTCTTGTATCTTGGTCTCCAAAAGCAGATAGTGAGTGGAATATTCGGAAGAATGAGGCCATGGATAAAGATTATAATAGACAGGTAATTATAATAAAGAAAGAATTATTAGATAACTGGATAGATAACCGGACGGATAGATGTGGATAGAGATCTGATAGGGTTTTTTCTCTTTTGCAAAAGCCCTAAAATAAAGGAACTCTTGCACATACATAAATCATCTAGCTCTGGGATAGGAGCAAAGACAAGTTCCCATAGCAACAAGATCTATGCTGTAAAGCTGCGCTGCCCTTTGTTATGTATCATTGTGATATTTCTCTCAGACATGTCATTGGCAATTACCCACAGAAGGAGAGCTCAAATTGTGCAGGAGCCCAGCAGATCCACCTTACATTATTTTTCTGTAATTAATGAGATTATTGAATTTCCACACTAATAAAGCATGGCAAGGAGTCTGAAAACAACTCCTCTCTGAGCCAATTTAGGGTGATTTCTCAGTGCAGCACCCCCCACCCTTCAGCACACACACCTCTGCACAGACCTTGGTGCGGAAGAAAAAAGGAGAGCTGAGCTTCTGTAGAGCTCTCCTGCTCTGCTATGAGTCAGCTCGCCCGAGCAGCATTGACGTTTCTGTGTTGCCAGGAGGTGAAACCCTGTGTAAATGTTCCTAAAAGCAGTTTTCAAGCTATTCATCTTTGATAACATTGTTTCTTTATGAATGCTTGAGCTTCACTTAGCTGCCTATGCATCACTTTTTGACAGGTCTCCATCTATTCTGCTGCTGCCTGCATGCAGAAAGCTCCCTTTCACATATAGAAGAGGCACTTGCTCGAGTCAATCCCCTCTTAAGCTTTTTCCTGATGAAGTTTCCTTTCCAGTGGGCCCTATCCTGCCCTGGATGTCAGCAGATTGCACCCTCGTGCAGTGGGGCGGGGAAGGAGCAGGGCGTGATGGCACTGTCTGGCTGTGCTGCACTGGGAGAGCCAGCTCAGGTCCTGCACAAACCGGGATGTCATTTGTGCATTGAGCGGCAATGATTTTGTACATGCTGTTCAGCTCTTGAGGGACACAGAGGCACGGGGCTTTCCCTTCATCTGTCCTCCTCCCCCAGCCTTTCTCTGTTCTTATTTTTTATCTTTAATTATTTTTTAATATCTGAGGAGAAAGAAATATGCGGCAGGAGGCAATTTCAGAGTAAGTAGCCAAGAAGGGACTCCTGGGGAAAAAAACCACAGTGGAATTTGGTTCCTTTGTTATTGAGTGCATGGAGAAGGATGACCTTTACCTTGCTGTGTCTCCTCTGGAAAGAGGGATCAGCATTCCCACAGGGCCAGTGGACTAACCCTGCATCCACTTGTAAACACTTTAAGATCTTCTAATGCTACATTGACAGATAGTGAAATGAAACACAGAGGACTTGTGCCAGCATATTGGAGAGTATTGAAGAGTCATTACCTCATTTTGCAGCTGTTTTTTCTGCAGTAATGCCGTTGTGGGTCTTTTAGAGATGCTTCCTGCTATTCATCTCCTTCAAAGGTTTCCAACGTGCATCTGCCTTCTCGGCTCCTGGAAGCATTTTGAAATTCTCCCACGACATGTGCTTTCTGGAGGCAGAAAGCTAGGATCACTGAAAAGTCTTTTCCCTGCCTGTTCCCTTCCTTGCAATAACAATAATTTATTGGTAAGGTGTTTGCCAAGCCCTCAGTCTCATGTGGGAGATGCAGGGAGACGAGGCCCCAAGGACTTGACATTCTCCATAGACGGCAGCAGTTCAGGCAGAAAGTGCAATGGACAGCTGGGGGATGATCTGTCTTCGAGCACAACAACTTATCTTTCCTCGGTGAGCCTGCGGTGGCGGTTCCCCACTGCTCTCCCTCCAGATGAGTTACTGTGCTGGGCTTTCAGAGAGCAGTTTCACAAAGAAATATTTTGCCTGTTTTGCTGTGGAGTGCTCCCGTCTCCTAAAAGTGCTCGACACCATCTCGTAGAGCACTGTGGGGCTGAGCAACACAGCCTGTCCTGACCCTGCTCCTAATTCCAGCACTGCCCTTTGAGCTACTGTTTTTCTTGTCCTGCCTTAGCAGTTATTCTTGTAGAGAAAACCCTGATTTATTTTTTTTTTAAATGCACTGAGTTCTAACAGAGAAAAGCCCTGAAATGGCATTTACACCTATTTTTTATTTCACTAACCTAATTTCTCTCTTGCCTCTGTTCAGATTTCTTTCTATTCCTTTCTCTCTACCTACCCACCTACCCACCTATTGAGACTGTCTAATCTCTCCATGGTAATTCTCTCCATGTTTCCAAGACCAAAGTGGTTATGTTCTCATGTTCAAAGGTGTTCTCCGTTCAAACTCAATCACAAACCTGTCGTTATTTCTCACAGGTTTTCCAGCTACCTGCACTCCTGATAATGATCAGATCAATATCTATGCTCAGCATTTCACCATTCCTCTTGATGCAGTTTGCCAACTAATTGAAGAGCATCCTTTTTCCACGTGAAATATACTGAAAAGCTCAGCTAGTAACATAGCCAGAAGCAAACTATTGTATCCATAGTTTGGCTAAGCCTGCTTTTCCTGATTTATTGGCAAGTATCAGGATCAGAAGAACCAATGTTGCTTTCTTTAAAGCTGAAAGGAAATGTCACATTCTGCTGCTTAAGAGCTGCATAATGTTGAATTTCTGCTGATGTGGTACAATATCCTGGGAAATTGTGTAAGACATCCTAGAAATACAATGTACAGCTTCCATTCACAGGGAACACCATCATGATGAATTGACAAGTCACATCCTTAAGTTCACTGAAAGAAATCTTCTTAAGGCTTTTTTCTAATTTAATTGTTATCTTGTCCCATGTACATACCTTTGTCAAACAAGAGCACAAACAACCCTACTTGCAGACCCTAGGGAAATGCTGCCTGACTGAGGAAAACATTTTCTTGAGCACCTCACTGCAATTCTAGGCTTAATACACTGGTGATAGGAGGAAATTGTGTATGGCAAGAAGATTTTAAAGTTTGACTTTAGATTTAAGGCAGGTTAAGTATCAAACACAAACCAAAGAGGAAAATGGGAGCATTAGTTTCACCAGCCCACAATGAAATCTGCTTCATAACCCCTCCCTCTCTAGGACAGAGGATGTACTGAGCACTAAGGATCACCAGAATTCCATTCCATCAGAAATAGTTTCTGCATTTGTCGTGTTCCTCCCGGTTGAGGCCTGGGAGGGAAGCGTGATCTGCCAGGCTTGGAGATGTCAACAGCCTTCTGGGCTATGACTCAGCCTCACTGCTGTCCTCTGCCTCTGCACCTGTGAAGCAAGAGATGCTGCTGCAGCTCACTATTTCTCCTGCCTGCATATTCAGCCTGATGGGTCTAGTGTCTGCAGATACATCAGCTCAGACTGCCCAAACTGCTCCTCCTCAGCACTGAAGTGCTCAGAGCCCAGCAGAATTTTTACATTAGCCAATGGCTTTCCATTAGCTTTCCATTTTCCCAATTTTTAAATAATGTGCAAAACTATTACACAAAAATCAAAGAATCAGAGAACCATAGAATGGTTTGGGTTGGAAGGTACCTGAAAAATCATCTAATTCCAATCCCCCTGCCATGGGCAGGGTCACATTCTACTAGACCATGTTGTTCATAGCCCTGTCCAACCTGACCTTGAAATTCCTAAAGAGCTCATTGCCAGGGCTGTGTTGACAAAACAGGAAAAATCATTCTATCCAGAAATTGGTTTTTATCTCCCTTCCCTGGAAAAATCCATTCTATTAGCCACTGTTGGGACTGAATACTGTGTTATGAGGACCTCTGGTCTGATCAGTACAACAGACTTTATGTTAAACAAAGCATAAATCAAATGAAAACAAGTCCTTTGACATGAGAGTCGTTTGCTCTTGAGACCAAACTGGAAGGGAGCTCAGGCCCAGCAGCTACCTCCTCCTGTCTTGCTCCACACAGAGACCATCTCTGGACAAATGATGGAAATTGTGCTTTGCCCAGCATCATCTTCTTTTAGCTTTGTTTCCAGTTTGGCTTAAAACCAAGCATGGAAAACTGCATCATTCTTTGCAAAAGAAAACATACCCCAGGGTTTCATTTAGGATTAATTTAAACTTTCTAGATCAGCTCTCTTTGTTTTGATATTTGTTGTTATTTTATGGACAACCTATTATTTCAATTAGAAAAATTGATCTAAATAAAAATTTATTTGGAGAAGAAAAATAAAAATCTGTTATTCCCAATGTTAGCATTCATCCCCTTCTTTTTTCTTTCCTCCAAAATGAAAAACAATTTTCAATGTTAGCATTGATCCCTTCCCCTTTTCTTTCCTCCAAAACAAAATTTGGGCAAAAATGAGCATGATTCAGGAACTCATTTCAGTCTTGACAAATCTGCATTTCCCAATTTTAAGTGGTTTTGTCAAAGTTCTTCCAAACGGTTCCACCTTCAATTTACCTCTGGCCTTTACTGTTTTACGTCCTCCCTGGGCTCCTGCAAACTATTACTTCAAAAACAAAACACAAACAGATGACAATTTTCTATGAACCTTTCTGTTCAGACCTTCTATTAACCTTTCCCTTTGTACAGATAAGCACCAATAAAAATCAGTCTCCCCCTGGAATCCTGCAGAGATTTGTTCCTTTTTTGACCTAATACCCAGGTTTTAGCCCGACCCTGTTTCACTTACTGTTTACCTTTGTTTTCTTTTCCAGGCTGGTCAGAAAAATCCTGAAAATTCATCCAAATGATAAATATTTTTTGGCATATTTTGCCAATTGTTTGTTACTGTGTTTAGGGTATTGTGCAAGGAGAAGTAAGCAAGAGCCTGTGAAAGAAAGACTGTGGTGAAATATTAGGATGCTAAGTGATAATGTTCCCTCCAGGTACTGCAAGAGCAGAGATATTCTTACACACGGAGCTTCTTGCTTCTTGTTAATAAACTCCACTTCCTGCTGAGCCTGGCTGAGTGTCTCTAATACAGCCTCCCCTCAGTCAGGGACCTAATGGTGCAGTTTTCACGGGTAATCGGCCAGGCTGAGGCCGCCGACTCCGAAGGCAGGTGCGTTCCCAGCTGGCCAAGGAGCTTTTTAAGTGGGAAGGGGAGAGAAACTGTGCTGATGTGATGGCCGGCATGGACACAGCTGGGAAGAAGGTCCCCCAGGCTGCTGTGTGTTTGCTTCAGCAAAGAGGCACGATGGAGATGGGAAGGGTAAATCATCCTGCGATCAGAGGCAAGAATTCATGAAAAAGTGAGAAGCTGAACAAAGCCCAATCCTTCCTCCTGTGCTGCTCTCAGGTGCCCCCTACCTAATGGGTCAGTCCATCCCTTCCAGGCCAGGATTAGGCTCACGGTAAGGAGACCTTATTCCATAGTCTGCTGTGTGACAGTGTTTACATAGTTTATAAGTATTTCAGGAAAAATCCTTCTGGATGTGACATCCATAAACACCTACAGCCCTGAAAAAATAATGAGCGAGTGGAATATTTGAAAGTCAAGAAGCGGTAACATTTATGTATTTTTCCTGCTCGACACATAACTGGAAAATGAAGAGAAAGCAGGTAAAGGAGGTCTTTAATCCCTGGGTTTGATAATTTTACTATATAGTGAAGCTGCAGTTCAGACATTACTACAGCAATCTGCCCTGCTTTTGTGCTAATGAAGAAATTCAAGGTGTGCCACCAAGTTTGGCATCTTTCAACATCACTGTTGTTATCACACCATTCCTCTCTTCACAGGAAAAACACAAAACTTCCAGAACTTTTAGTGTTACTTTGCAACCCACAGCACAGGAGAGTGAGAATCTGTTCTTGGTTGTGCATTAGAAAATATTCATAAAATTGCAGATGTTTTTCAACAAGGAACACACAAATTGCATGTTTCTTCATTTTTTCTGCTTGTAATTCATCTTTTGCAGCTGGATATCTATGGGCTGTTGTTTCTGCTCTCTGATGGCTAAATAAAGGTGTATTGGGAGAGCAGCTAACTCAGCACTGTATCCCACCTAAACGTGATTGTGAAATGAATGTATGAGTTGAACTAAAATACTTGAAGCTTTGGGAAGATTTGCAAATAACATCCAGATATTTGCAAATAGCAAATAATCTGATGCTGAGAATTGAAATAAGCCATCTCAAACCTTTCCTTTTCAAACAGAAACATACATCATAGTACAGGAGCAGGAGCCTATTTATTTGATGATGGATCTTTTTTTCTAACCCAACTGGCTGTAATCTTTTGCATCCCACAGGCTTTTGTTTCCCCCTCCTCTCCTTCTCTTTCCTGATCCAGCATAGGTCAGAGCAGCTTTCTAAAATGTAAAATGCTTTTTAGCTGTAATTCTTTCCTTACAATTTCATATTTTAGAGATTAAGCCAGCATGTCCAATATGATTTCATTCCCAAGTCTGATTGCCACATTTCTATTCCCAGCATGTTGAGAGACAGGCCTCATGGTAACTGTGAGCTTTTTATTCTGGACACCTAGACTTTGATCTTCACAGCACAAAGCATGGAGAGCTGCTCAGATAAGTTCATGGAAAAACTGCTGAGCAGGACGGGGCATGTGGGGAAACGTGAGCTGTGATGGTGCCAGCTCCGCTGTGTGACCACCAGCTTTCTCCTGCTCAGCAGCAACCAGGAGAAGGAACTGCACAAGTACAAAGGCAGGCAAGTCCCCACAAGTTACCTCTCACCTAGACAAGCCTTGATTTTCCATAGTTTGGAGTTTTGGAGGTGGAAAGAGGACAGATTTTGAAGCCACTCCTTACAGCAGAAAAGTACATGATAAGCATCATCTTTTTGTTGCTTTTACATTCTCTGTTCTCACCCTTCCCCTCCCGGCTCTGCAAAATCTCTGTAGGATCAAGACTTTTGAAAAATATCCCTGAAAGAAGATAAGACTCAAGTATTTTGGATACCAGCCTTTGGACAGCAGTCAGCTTGCTGCCAGACCACATTGTATTGACAGTGTCTATTAATGACCATTGAGTTCCCAAATTCCATGGTAAGGGAAAGCCTGGCCACTAAAAGGCAGAGTTAAGGGAGCAGAGTGAATACTGACAGTTTTATTTCAGTTCGGACACACCCTGTTAAACACCAGGAGGATGGCTGGAGGTACATGGGCAACACAGTCATGAATAAAAATTTCATGTAGGATGTTTATACAGGTGAGGTGAGACCTCTGATAAAATTACACATGTGGTCTTCTCCTTACACAGCATCAGCACAGGGCCCAAGGAAGCACTGGCCTCTTAAATGACAGAGCATTGGGAGTAGGAGCTGTGCATGGGGGGGCACTTAATGCCCTGAAGTGCTGACATTTCTTTACTGGAATGTTCTAGAGGACCACCAAAAAAATAAGCATAGTCCTTTAGGGCATCTGTAGTGCTCCAGCAGTTTCCCTTCATGCAAGTCTTCATATGCAACTTCTTTCAGGATAATTTTGACCTTGAAAGAGAAACTTTTTGCTAGAGAAACAATGTTGTTGCTTGGAAGATGACAGGGAGATCTATTACACTTACATGAGCTTGATTGTGAGTATACAAACCACCTGCATTTACATTCCTTGCTCTGCTTGGCCACTGGCAAGGACCCTTTAGTGGTGATGCTGGTACCCCTTCAATTATTTGGTATCATCTTAATCTCCCTCCTGCCTCTCTTTGCGCTATGCCTTTGTTGATACCCAGTCCTAAGAGCAGACAGCACAACTGTAAACACATTTATTACACCCTTGAATCCCTCACTTTCCCTTTTCATATCTCCTTTTACTGCGTGGCACCTGTGTTTTGTTTTCATTTCTTCAGAACAAGCAATAAAGCCTTAATTTCATTCAAGGGAGGAGAGCTCATGACACTGAACTCCAAGTTTTCTGGCAGAAGCCATGGAGGGAATGCAGGCAACCTTGGTGGGTGCAATGTCTTCACACCATGAAAGATTCCAGATGAAGTTTTATCTGCTGATGGATATGGTGCGTTTTCTACCATCAGAAAGCTTGTCATCAATTTTGGATGGCTTTTATAGAGTAGAATCATAGTCATAGAATGGTTTGGGTTGGAAGGGACCTCAAAGATGATCTAGTTCCAACCCCTGACATGGGCAGGGACACATTTCACTAGACCAGGTTGCCCAGAGCTCCATCCAGCCTGGCCTTGAACATTTCTCTGCTTGAAAAGTATTCAGGAACCCCAAAGTAAGAATGGCTGAAAATCCCTGTCTGGTTAAATCACAAATTATGGCCTTTGCACAGGAGAGAAATCCTTTGGTCGTGCAAGTCCCCATAATAAAGCATCTGAATCTCTAAAAAAGTGTTATTTGTTAACAATTTGAGGCACTGTAACTAATCCAATACAATGCTGATATTCCATGTAGAAACTGTGGGCTTTTGTTTTCAGTTGTACTCTCAGTTAGCAAACAAAGGAGCAGCATTTCAGAGCCACCTGACAATTTCTGTGAAGAGAAGGTCCTAGAGAGTTTCAGGTACTAAAAAAAGGCCCAGCAAGAAAAAATATTCATAACCTAAATTCCAGGCAAGGAAGGTTTCCAAAGAGATGGAAAAGTTACAGCAAAAAGTACCTCTGCTCGCTTTGCAGGGAAGCAGGTTGCTCTAGAGGACAAAAAGAGCTCTCACACAAAACCTCAACTGATAGCTGCTGTTTCAGAGAGTGTCAAAGGCTTTACCACCTCTGCTGTAGCAGGTTCTTCCCCAGGAGCTGTGTTGGGCTCAGGAGCATGTGATCCACAGTTGTACACATCCTTCAGGCTGTTCCTGAGGGCTCATGGCTGTTTAGCCCATTGGGGGTGCTGCTTAATCTGCTCACAGTTTCCTGTAATGCCCTCTCAAAGGCACATCAAAGCTTTCACCCCCATGTTCTTACATACCCCTAGTACCACACGAGACTGTGTGTCTCCTGACAATTGGAATTACTCTGGGGATTTATTTGGCTTAAGAAGATATGCAGTAATAAGATTAAGGTATATATACATCCTATAGAGAAGGACCCAGAGATGCATAAATGAGGAATATGGTGACTCCTGATGTGACACTGAGGGGCTGTGCCAGTACTGCAAAAATGCGCAAGAGATTTCTACCACCCTGCTGCAAACCCACACCTTGATTAGCCTTGACTTTTAATGAGCCAGGCCAGCAACTCATATAACCTATTTTGGCTTAAACATTCCTCCAGTGCCTTTTAAATGGCGGTATTTACACCGGACTCCTGAGCTCCAAACATGCAAACATGGTCCACTTAATTAACTTCATGTCCTCCCAACATCTCGGTACTAATGTGATGGCACTGGGGTATGTTTCAGTATTTTTAAAAGCTGCAGGCTATCACTGAGGGCAAGTGACACTGATTGCCAGCAATATACTCCACCACACTAAAGCAGCTTTCCAGTAGCTTTTCCAGTTTCCTAGCAACGAGGCCAGTGAGAAGACCTAAAAGTCTTTCTTAACAAGCTCTGTTTGTCCAGAATATGCACTTATCACGGCATTGCAAACAGCGAATGATCTCCCAGGCCAGCTGATTATTAATAGAGGGACAGGCAATAGAGAAACCTGTTTCAGAAGGGACTATCCCTGCAAATTTGTTAGGCAATCAAATATTTGTCAGTCCGGGGAGGGGAATGTGGATTAGAGAGTGACATAGATGCCCTAATTTGAAAGCTTTGTGTTTTCTATTCCACTGGGCTTTTCTAACATGCTTCAGGGTTATTCCTGAGAAGTTTTCTGGGGCCACTGCACAGTCTCAGGTGAGATGTGTCCTCTGCTCCCCCCATCAGTCTTGAGTGCTGACACCCAATGAGTTTGGAGTGTAGCACAAGAACACAGCAAGTGAGGAACTTGTGCATTATTAAACACATACATGTAAGAGCAAGAAAGCAGCTTCAGGATTTAAAGTGCATGTGAGTGTTAACTGCTTTATTTCTCTATTTACTTTTTCAGAGCTGACTTACACAGCTAATTAGCTTCTTTTCCTCCTCCTCCTTTTTTTTTTTTCAGAAGCCCAACTGCCATATTTTTTTTCCTGGCAAATGGATGTGTTGAAAGACAGCCCTCCTCCACACAGAGACATTTTTTTTCACTACACGCAGCTAATCATGATACACTCTGGATGATATATGTAGCTCTGCCCCTCAAGCAATCATTTCCTTTTATGGCTCTGAAGGGACCAAACCAGGTGACAAGCTGAGAAAGTTAAATGAAGAAAGTTTCCAAGACATTCTGTAGAAGTTGAGCCAACAATCGGAAACATATAGTAGTAGAAAGGAGAGGGCTAGAGAGTGACACTTGACCATCTGCTGGTATTGGGAAAGAATAAACACTGAGGAGAAATAATAGGAACTTTTTCAGGTGCTGTGAGAGGGCACAAGTGGTAGCAGCACACCAGAATAAACAGAGGCACACACTGGCTGAGGAGTGGGACATGCTTCTGGCTAGCAGCCCAAATCCTGAATTCCCTGGCCCCCATTCCTCCAGGCAGGACTGCTGAAGTGTGCAGTGCTGGAAGTCAGGAAGGATTAAAGCCATTAGGACTCTTGTATATAAGAATATATAATGCCTGAACAGCAGACAGAGATGTATTAGAGCAAGTTGGCTCACACTGCTTTTGCACTGCTTAGCACTGGAATAACTCTTTTCACTTTAATGCACTTATTTCCATTGATTTATGCAGGTATGAGAGGAGTCCAGCCTACCAAGCTCAAATAGATCTTTTAGACTGTATGGTTCTGCCAGGATAGGTGGTACAATCCCTCATATCTACAGGAATATATAAATATGTACCTGCCAACATGCATTTAATTTTTTTGTTTAAGGTTATTCATATCATCTTTCTTGGGTACTCTCTTAGAAAGGAATAGCACTTTGAGGTGTTTTCTATTGACTGAAAGAGTGTGATCATGTCAAGATTAGCTACAGATAACTAACTTTTAGATAAATCAAGTAGAGCAAGGCAAAGTCCTCCTGTGATTACATGCTTAAGTTTTTTTTCCTGAAAAACTTACCCAGCTTCCTAGTGATGGGAAAACAGCAGATAAGAGCAGGAGTATTCTAAGTGAGGGTGATACAATGCAGAGCCCTTTGCTACTGGCTGAAGCAAGCAGAAGATAATTCCCCCACTTTCTGTCATTTCCACTGGTTTTCTCTAATTCTGGGTGTTGACTATACTCTGCAGGTGCTCATTTCTCTCCCCTGACTAAAAGGGCAGCCAGGCTGGGGGAGGCATTTCTAGGCTGCTTGCATACAATTTGGGGGATTGTGAGTTTTGAAATTAAAACAGGAGGCAGAGAAGCACTTAATAAGATTTGATGAGAACAAGCGGGGAGGAGAAAGACAAAATCTCTCTCACCTCAGATGTGAATTTCTTTTTCCATGAAATAAAAGAGCAAGATGTTCTGAGGAAGTTTACATCCCAAAATTTGTCTGGACAGTCCTTGAACAGCAAGTGATCGCAGAGTCAAGATCCAAAAGGCAGCTGTGTTTTGAGCTTGTCTCAGTACTTTGGAAACATCTGCATTCTTTATCAACATCCATAACCAGCAAAAAGATGAAGCAGTATTTCTGCAGCTGCAGTACAGTGATGTAACTAGCACACATTTAATTTTATTTCAAGTTTTGGCTACCTCTCATGCAGGGCAATGGAGGATATTGTGGATGGCTAACATGCAAAAGATAATCAGGTATTGTGGAGTGGTAGGAACTGAGTTTTTCATGTCACACAACTTCAGAGACAGTAAAGAGACTGAGAAGAAGAAAGTCCCTCACATAAATATCCATCTGCAGTGGGAACCTAACCCTGGTGTTCACTGGAAAAGACTAGAGAACAAGGCTGTTGTACGAGTGGAACAGAGGAACTCTTGAGAATTTACTCCAGATAAAATAAGAACAAACTCAAATACTGTGTCTCAACTTGATTTATGACTGATTGCTGTGATCAGAAAATACATGATTGAGCATTAGAGTGTGCTTTATTTTCACACAGTCAGGTGTGGGCTCTCTGTGCTGAAATACTAATAAGAGGGTTTGATCCCATGCTATTTCCTGCCTTGAGGCCAGGGAGATAGCCATACCACATGCTGTGCTCTTCTAAGCCGTTAACCTTTTGAAGTTTGTCCATGCTGATTTATCTCTCCACCACCAAAAAAAAAAAAGCTAGAAACACCCTAGTACCTGGCACTCCAGTGATCCCCTTGATAAAGATATCTTTTCTTTTTCTGAATGTATTTCTTCAGGTGTCTCCTAATACAAAGATGGGACAACCATCTCTATATTGTAGATTGTTTTGATGAGACTTTAAAGGACTTCTCCAAGCTCTCCAAAGACCAATTGTAATGAATGCTATAGTCCAATTCAGTACAAGATTTCTCCACAAGCCAGAAAAATAAGCGGTGCCCAGCTTATCAGACAGACAGAAGGCTCATTTGATTAGTAATTAGCCAGCACTGTTCCTCTACTTTTCAGGGCAGGATGGCGTAAACTGTTATGGGCTCATCCTTCAAGAGGGAGAAACCTAGCCCAGACCAAACATTCCTGTGCCTAAGTGTGCAAGTCTGATCAATGGCTCTGCAGACTGCTAATGAGCCACCTCATTAGCTGCAGGGAGGAATATTTACCTAGCAGCCAGGTGATGGTGTGCCAAAGCACAGCAGCAGGTTGGCCGAACCCTCCTCACATCTACGCACTGAACATTTGCACCCTTAATGCCGTGGCATTAACACAGCAGCACATCAGGGTGGTGTGATGTTACCCTGCCTCTCCCACTCCAGCCTCAGACACCTCACTGCAGCTGAGAACACAGCCCTGTGCAGCTCCTCGCTCCTGCAGGTGCTGCTCTGCCTCTCCTTCCAAGTCCGTGCTGCAGCACTGGGGCTTTTGGTCCCGGGAACACAATTATGTCAGGAGTGAGAGAGTTCCCTCAGCCTAGCTCTGATGTCCTGAGAAGATGTATGTGTGCTTATTTTCAGAGGTTCGCTACTCTAATGGTAAATCAGGTCTGATCTAGACTCTGGTGCAGTACAACTCCTGATAAGACTTGGCAAAGTAATACAGAAGTGCCCATGCTGCCCATTGATTGAATTGCAGTCTGACCTCTCCTGCCTCTTCTCTGGCAAGACTTTTGTTCATCTTTTTCTGTTCAGTATTAGCCTCTTCTGATAGCCCCCGTTCCAGTCTACCAGCAGTATTTATTACCTTTTCCACAGTATGGCTGTTTTCAGTTTTCTTACATTTCCAATTATACTGCACAGTTGCCATTGATCTGTTTTCTGTTAGCATGAAAATCAGAGCTGTGATCTATATAATTTAAGACTCTACTTTCATTAACCTTCCTTTTGTTTTTAAGGCAGACTATTTAAATTGATCTTTATTAAATAAAATTACAGGAGCTATCAATCCTCATGCTTCATGGTGTAAGTTGATCAGTGGCTAACTCAGGAAGTAATTGCCAGAGCACCTCTTTGTTAAGCTACTGTACAATTGGATGTGT
Organism: Neopelma chrysocephalum; assembly: GCF_003984885.1. NCBI lineage: Eukaryota > Metazoa > Chordata > Aves > Passeriformes > Pipridae > Neopelma > Neopelma chrysocephalum. The sequence goes on from NW_020897809.1 coordinate 7,223,786, forward strand.
TTCAGCAGTTTAATTCTTTTCTGAGGAGTATATGGCTACCATCAGGGGCAGTATTCTGCACTCACAGGAGTGTTGGTTAATTTTGATGTAGAATAAGAGAGCAACTGGACTGGATGGACTCTTGCTATAGCAGCTCATCTCAACAGCCACAGTGGTTAATACCCCTCTGCTGATGTATTTCCAGGGCCAGATCCTTTGCTGACATGCAACAGCGAAGATCCTTGATCTTACATGATACAAAGATTCTCAGCTTGTGTGATTCAGAACAATTTGAGCAGTGACCCCCTGTTATTTTGCCCTCTCCTGTGCCAAATAGAGATGGGTGTGTGGGTGATGAACTCATTTACGAAAAGCACCATTCTCATCCCATTTCTCCAATTGCAAACTGCAGCTTCTGACTGTTGTGATACTTCAGATTTTCACCAAATCAGAATCCTGTACCATCCAGGGAAACAAAAAAGCTTAAGCACAGAATGTCTGCATTCTCTCAGATATCTCCTCCCTTGTTGTGGTTGTATGTATCCTAGCTTCTTAAATTGACTTTTCACATTGTCTAAACATATTTAGACACAAGATTTTACAATTACAGTAAAGTTGCTTTCAACATCTTCCTACTCTCATTCAGATCCATTCTCTTTTGCTCTCATGTTCTTATCATATTTAAGAATTCTGCACAAATGAGCATTAATGAACCAATTTTAAATTATTTTTCTATGAGCAATTTCAGCTGCAAGTAGCTTGATTATGTGAATCCAAATGATGTGGGTGGGGGGAGGGAGAGCACAAAACGTGTCTTTGCTGCAGTAACCCGTGACCGATTTAAGTGCTGGAGCACAGGTATGTGCAGAAGGGCTGAGCTGCCACCTGAATGCTGTCTGCACAGCACTGGGTGGAGAGGAGATAGTGCAGGAGTGTAAAAGTCAGGGAAACACACATGATCACACAGAGGCAGGGCAAACAGAAATCTCTTCCTCCCCCTCTGTCTCTCTCTTTCTCAAATCCCACCTCTGCAGGACATGGCACTGGTATCTGCAAGCCTATTTGCCTCCTTTGGAAGGGAAAGCTGCAACACAATCTCCTGCTGGCAGAGAAACCAGCATGGAGTGGTTTCTGGGATGGGTGTCCCTGTGAAAGAACGAGGGGGGCACAGGGAGGGTGAGTGGATTTCTCTTACCACACACAAGTTGCATCAGTCCACGGTGGGAAGAGATTTAATAGCCATGTCTGTAAGGTAAATGCTCATGTAGGGACAGACAATCTCTTAAAACCTTTGTGCAACAGCAGTGCACACTAATATATTGTTTTCCAATCCCAGGTACATTCTATACTTTAGCTCTATAAATTTTAAAGTTAATTCAGACAGGAGTTATTAAGTATTGCAATAAAATGTGACTACCTTCTGACAGCTTTGTTCTTTTCTTTCCTCCCGAAGCATGAGCAGAGAAGTGAAGCTGGTCTGGTGCAGAAACCAATAACCACAAATTAAACCACAAGAGTTAAAAAGGATTCGGTGCACCTCCTGTGGAAGTTAGAAACCATATGGGATCCAACCCACAGCAGCTGAATCATGGCTGCAAACACCTTTGAGAAGGAAGATCTCAGGCTCTCTCCAAGTTTGGGGCAGTTTCCACTTTGCCTTTGAGCTTGAGGACAGGTTTTAGTAGAGTGGGCATTGCTGACTTTGGTCTTTGATCACTCTGCAAGGGAGGGCTGTCTGGTGGTTGCAGAAAAGGCACTGGTTTCAAAACTCCTGGGTATTTTCCTCCAGCTCAGCTATTGACTTTCTCTCTGACCTTGGGCACATCAATTCTTCCACTGAAGTAAGTGGGAACTCAATTGCATTTTACGTTTCTTTATGAGTCAGATTCTCTTTCTGCAAAATGAGGATCATAACACTTAACTACCTCTCAGAAGTGCTCTGAGGCCTAACAACAAATTAATGTTTAAGATCCTTGGATTTTTTAAAAGAAAATTTCAGAGAAAAATGTCCATTTGTTGAAACTGAAAAGTTCTGCAGATGAGGATTGTTTTCAATACATTTCTTAACTTGGGGAAAAAAAAGAGATTTAAAGCATCATTTTCAAATGGTTGAAATGCCCTGTTTCAGCATTTTGAAAGTGAAACATTTTTGGTTTTCATTTTGAAATTACTTTCCATTTATTTTTTTCATTATATTATGTGCTATAAATATGACAAAAAATCAAGGCAAATTGAGGCATGACATCTCTGTTTGTTAAAAGTAAACTGGTTAGAACTACCTGAAAGGGCATTACTTTTTTTTTTTCTTAATTTCTACTGCAAATAACTCTGACATCTCCTGGATTTGCTCTGATTGAGCATCTGGCACAATTTCAAAATCCACTAGGAAATGGGATTTTTGTCCTCCTCAGAACCTGTGAGGGCATGAAGTCTGCAACACTGCCCCAGATGTCACAGAGGACTGCTATCTGAGGAACTATTCTGCTAAAGTGAAAATATCCTATCAGAGAGATGCAAGGCCTGGGGAAGCAGATGAAAGACATGATCCAAAGATGTCCAGTCATATTTGGTTGTGCCCAGTGGACACCAATTTCCATAAACCTGCAGGTATTTGGAGCAGACAGCTTTCAATTCCTGCAAAGTCTCTGTTGTGGGAAACTTTCAAATTCTGCCAGACATTTCTAGGAAAGGCATTAGTAAAGCTGACCCTGCATTAGCAGGGTGAGGATAGATGAACAACACAAGGTTTCCTTCAGCCCTGCAAGTTGATGCCGTCATTTGCTTGGGATATATTGTGCTGATACCAGGATGTACCTGGGAAGGCAGGGGGACTAAAGCAAGGAGATAGGCAGGAAGAGAGAGGAGAAACTGAATCTCCAGAGGGCATATACAAGACTGAAAGAGAAGCAGAAGGGCAGCTGACTGGACTTACAAGGCACATCAGCCAAGGGAGGAAGTAGGCGATAACACCAGAGGGGTCTAAACACAGCACATACTAAAAGCAAAAGTAAATTCAGCTGAAACGTTTGTCCATAATAGCCCTTATGCATTGCATTTATAATAATTTTTAAAAGAAATCAACTACTAAGAGTTACGCTTCTCATGACGAATGTTTGTTCTCAGGTCCTTTGCTTTCCACCCTGAGTTATGACATCCCAATTCTTACTCATTCATATCCCAGGCATACTTTTAATTTGGGCCCCCTTCTGTGTTCATTTGCTTTCTCTCTTGTTCCAGCAGCAGAACTGCCCTAACTGTTCACCAGGCAGGATCAAACCAGGGCTGTGAGTGTGTCCCTGAGATGAGAGATCTCCCAGGCAGAACACAGGAACGCTCATCACAGCGAGCAGCTGATCCAGCAGAGTTCAGTGGAGTTGGACAAGGACCAAGCTGCAAATTAGGCCTCATCTTTTGTGACACCAGCTGCCAAATGTCTTAATAGCAAGCAGCCCACTTTATCCTCGATTGCAGAGGATGCAAATCATTGCCTGAGAGATGTGGCTTGAGTGGAAAAGGTGCAGCTCCAGCCCTCCTGTCCCAGTCTTCTTCCGTGTGTTCATACATCTTAGTAATGTCGTATCAAACACTGCACACAAGGGCTGTGTCCACAGACATGGGACAAGGGTCTCCCTGCAGTGTAAAGGTCACTGGACACTTTGCAAACTAATTTTAACCCAATGAATTGTATCCTGCAGCTGCAAGGTGGAGTTTTCCAATGCCCACCCAGAGCTAGCAGGATGGTACGTCTGTGTCACCAACGCACTCTCACCCCAGAGACAGGATGTCTCCGTGCCCTGTGACCTTTCTTACTAGGATTCTCACAGAGATCAAATTAAAGGGAGCAAGGTGATCTGAGCCCTATCTCTTCTGACACTGAATTCCACTATTTACCAGCTTCTCTTTAGAAGGATTTCAGATTACATTTCCATATCTAGCATATGGGCCTTTCATTTCTTTGACAGGTTGATTCTTTATCAGACATTTATGAGGATTTACAGTACTAATGCACTCCACATGCAGTACAGGATTCCACACAGAACAAGCACTGGCAAAGGGACGGGCCGTCCTCAGAGCAGTTTTCCCTTCCCTTTCCTGTCCCACCTTTCCTATGCTTTATGGAGGCAGGTCAGTACAACAAAGGCTGTGACAACACTAATACCCTTTCCAAGCATTTTGTGCTGGGATGAGTGATGATGGATGCAGGCCCATTAAAAGAGCTGAGTACATGAGGTTCTTCTGTCCTTGTGAGATGGGGATGGAGGCAGCAAGAAATCCCCTGCCAGTAGGGCGAACAGCGATAGGTAGAAGAGAAGAAAGACACTGGACCTTGCAGGAGATCTGCAGAGAGGAGACAGATACTGGATTTGCAAAATAAAATCCTCCAGGACAGAGCCCGCAGGGCAGGGATTTTTCCTTTTTGACAGCCTACAGTGAATGAAGCACAAAATAGCCTGCTGTCTCTGCAGACAGCAAGGATATTTGGAGATGTCAAACTGTAGTACAGAGGATGCACAAGAGGAATGGAGACACAGCTAACTACCTCCCAGGCTTCTCATTTCTTGTTCCAAGCGGGAGATCCTGAAATCATGCAAGCTTTTCTTGCGTTCCTGCTGGAATCAAAAATACGGCTTTCTTTCTGCTTTGGGATAGCAGATGGAAATAAAGCTTTTTTGGTCTTTGTTATCTGTCCTCGGTTCATATTTAAAGGTGCTTGGATTCAAAGCCCACGTATTTTCAGTCCTAGCAAGGGGCAGGGGAATAACAGTGGACACAGTGAGGCATAAAGACAAGTTTCACATTCCTAAACTCCATGTAGAAGCAGTTTCTCTTTCTTTCAGGGGTTTATAAGGACAAGTTATTTCTGCTGCATAGTTGATGATTTGCCTAATATAGCTTCAGTCTCATACAGAGATTTGCTTTCTGATTTGACTTTGATTTGACAGTTGCATTTGGTAGTCTACAATGATCAATAACAGGTTAGCTTTAGTAATATAGTTTCTTGATTTTTAGTTCGAGTTGATTAAGTGCATTGATAGAATCTGTAAAGCACCCAGAGGCCCATTAGGCTCAGCCAGAACCCAGGAACAGCTCTTCAAGTAGAGACTGACCTAAAACTGCCCTGCTCCCTGCCCAGCTGACCACCTGGGGAGAACAGGGTGCTGCTCCTTGGCAGCAGACCCTGCCACAGTCCTGCCCTTTCCGGGTTCATGAGTGTGTCCTTGTGCGTTCAGTGAATTAGTCAAGAAAAGCAAGTCACCAGAAACAAAAATCAAAAGAAATGCTTTTGTGCCACTTTAGCTCACCCAACTAGCTGAGAGCATCAGGTGTGCCAGTTCTAGGGGCAGAGGAGCATCAAAGCTGTGAGAATTTAGAGAACCAGCTACAGTACTGCACCAGCAGAGAAAGTTCCTCCAGGAAAACTACAATGCTGCTCTAACTATTTATTTAGATTTTCTCATTAAACATTAAAAGAGTCTTCAGCTGGTTTAGCATCACCTGATACTGCCGCTTGAACTAAGAATGGCCGCATATACTAGGGGCTTAATGAGGTTTAATTAATTTATAGCCACACCTTACTTGGTATTAATTTGCCTGCAGATGCATGTGTTGCTTTGCTGATAGTCTCTCATTCTCTTTGAAGGGGCAAAAGGTACTTTGAAGTGATACATAAGAGTCTCAGCAAAGTTGGGATTGTGGTAAAGGGGAGAGATTATGTGGTGAGTCCTCAGCCACAGCACCTGCCAGAACCAGCATTGACTTGACAGAGCAAGCAGTGAATGAGTTGCAAAGAATGGTCTCATCTCTCTGCAAAGGGCAGAGCAATACAGAGACAGTACCTGATGCTGCCTGCACAGAATCCCTTCTGGCACTGCACACTGAGGGTATTTGTGCTCTTGCAGGGGGATGGTCTGAGACTCCTGCTCTGTCCATGTACTGCTGAGACATAAAAAAAAAGGGGGAACAGGGGAATGCTTAAGGATGTTTGAGAAGGAGCAGCACAGAAAAGGCTGTGGAGAGTTTGGTGTAAACGCACTAGCATTGAAGAAATTTGCAGCCAAGTGCCAGCCATCCAATATGCAGGCACAGTTGGATAATGTTAAGGGTGATGGCTAGCTGCAAACAGATTCTGGGTGCCTGTTATTTTTCTGAGAATTTCCATGCCTTTTGGAGAGTTTAAATCAGAACTTTAATGGGCTTTTGATGTTGTTTTAGTTTGGTGAATAGTTTCCCGTTGTATCTGCTTATTCAGTGAAATAGCGAGGAAGCGCTGTTACAGTGGAAGATGACAAGAGACTATAGAAGCCTATCTCAGCTGCATTTGCACAGCAGAAGCCTTTAAAAATCACTGTGCTATGAACAAGACATTTCCATATTTCACGGCTATTTTTGCTGGATGCCTAAAGTTGATGATACAGCAAAAAAAATTTGAATGAAGGGAAAAGGGGAAAAAAGTCCTTCTGCTGTTCCTTTCTTTCTCACAATTTACATCTCAGCCATGTTGCTTGGCAAAGCCAACAAAGCAAAGTATGTTGTGGCTGTAAAATGATAAGCACATGGGCTACACTGCGGATGATTTTTCCCTAGTATTTGGTTTGGAAAAATGGGGATTCATTTTGAAGCAGTCTCTTTTTTTGCTTTGCTGCTACTCTCTCTCCAAAAACTTATAAAGGCAGCTATGTCTTTTGGGAGAAAAAGGTCAGAGGAGCTGAGAGACATTGATTATCAATGTGTGTTCCCACTTAAACAGGGACAACAGAGAAATGAATCCTCTTTATGCCTGATAACCATCACACCAAATACTCCCCTTACTTATTCAGTTCTGCAGAGATCTACCAGGCTCTATAGTTTTTGTGGTGCAAGAAAGCATGCACAAAAAAAGTCAATATTAGGGAAGGGCAATCTTGCTATGTGATGCTTGGTGGGTCTATAGGACATGGCACTACACTGAGGAAGCTAAAAATAGGTAAAGAAAAATAGAAACAGAACTTCAAGAAAAGTTTCCTGCTGCATTAGTCTGTTGTATTTCCAGAGAGGCTGCTCAGGACCCTGGGATATTATACCCTTCTGTGATGCTGTGCCCAAAATTATTGGTTGCTTTTCAAAGCTCTGAGAGTAATTTTTCTTTTTTTTTTGTTCTGTATCATTTACATTAATTGTGAATCACCTGTGACCATTTCTTGGGCACCCTCCATGTGTTTGGCAGTCTTTGTCCTACTGTGAAAGACACAGTGTATACTGAAATGCTCAAATAAAAGTGCATGTTCCTCTGCCATTAGCTCAGTTCTAATAGCACCACTAAAGAAGACAGGTTTGGGGTATTTTTTTTTTCCCAAGTAGGGATTTGAAAAGACCATGGACTGCAAATAGAAGACCAGATTGTAGATAATGGAAAAAGATCCCATCATGGCCAGTACCAACGGAGACTCCCACTGTGCTGAGTGTTTCGAGCCTGCTCTGTGACTACCTCGTTGTTTGGCACATAGCTCAGCACTCCCAGGACCTTCCTTGGGCACCACAGAGAGCAAACACCACTCAAGAAGCTCTTTTAAACCCAGATGGAGTGAAGCATCTTGCCCTTGACCTGCCCTCAGCAGCCATGAAGGGCATGAGGTTTCTCCCTTAGATCATCAGACCAAATAAAAGCAGAGATATGCAGTTATCTTTCACTAAAGGATTAAAGTTTCTCTAGTTTGACATTATTACAGTGACCACGGGCAGCCCCGGGCTGGATAAAGGACTGCCAGTGGGGACATATGTTTAAACAGCACGTTGAGATGTCAGAATAAGGAAAGCTGTTTTATCCAAAATTTTGGGCTCTGGACTCAGGCATGTCTCACACACCCCATGGAGGAATGGGGGTGGAGACCACAGCACAGGCTTGGAAGTCAGAAAATAAGGCAACTCCTCCCAAGTTGCTGAACATCTCTATTGCTCACTCTCTCCATCCATAAAACAGGATTATAACACTTGTCTCAGATGGGTGTGTGAGGATCTGTGGCTGTAATAAACCTTGCGGCTGTTGGCTTGAATACACCATACCAACACTCTCTGTTGTTACTAGGGAATAATTCTTTGCATATGACCAAAACAAACTGAAGGGGATTTTAGAAGGTGGCTCCGTGCCATATAAATTACAGTGATGCTGGCTCAGGTTTGAACAACTCCATCCTCTACCAAAGCCTGAAATAGAGAAAAAGCCCATTCGATTGGTTTTTAATAGTGGGAAGATCGTGCAATTTTTTTCTTTATACGCTGTTGGCTCTGGGAGCAGTGAAAGAGCATTAGAAGTACTCAAAACACTGGAAAAGCAAAGAGAACAGCTAACATTAATCTGACCCTCAACAGAACAGTGCGAACGAAGGCCGCTTTCATCAGATTTTCACTATGTTCATAGGAGAACTGGGAGCAATTCTAGAAATAAAATCCAAAATATGGGATCTGTTGCAGATTGCATTTGCTGAAATACCTGCAGAAGTCAGCAACTACTCCTGCAGACTGAGGTGGAGTTTGTGGAAACAACTAAAACTTTCCAATAAGTAAAATTTTCCTGGCTTTCACTCTGTTTATGTCAAAATTTGGGAAATTACTAGAGTTTCCTCAGGCTAATAGCAAAAATCAAGGGATGTAAAACCCACATGAAACACATCTGCAAATTACTCTTCATAGGGTCATACCCTAACACAGATGTGTCTAACACTAGAAGACAATCCAAACCCAGAGAAACCACTGAATCTTTCCCCTCACAATTCCTTTTTTGATTCAAACCTCTCACTAGGCTAAAAGAGGAGAAATTCAAAATTAGGTCAGAGCTCTGAACTCCCATTAGAGACACTGAGGTCGCTGTGGTTGTTGCCAGAGCAGTGTCTTGGGCTGCAGTCAGGACTCCTTGCTTACCCAGAGAGGAGCTGGCCCCCTGTGCTACAGCAAGGATTTGCTGCCCCAGGATGGCCATGGAATAAGGTTTAATCAGGTTAGCTAGGTTTTCTCTCTTGATTTCACAGCCTCCATTCAGCCCACCAGATTATAAACTTCCAACATGTAATTGAACCTGACTCAAGGAGCCAATTGTATTACAGTGAGCTCTAAAAGTGGGAATGGCAAGGGCTAAAGTTTTCATTCAACGAATGCAATTTCTATGCACAGAAATCAATTCAATTGACATCAGTTGAGCTTTAATGCTGAATTAAAGAGCTGCCAGGTTTCCCCCATGGGGCTTTTACAGTCCGGGTTTTATGAATTCATTAAAATGCACACACAAACTTTTAGGGAAATAGCATTACACTGTAATAAGAGCTACAAATCGACCATATTCCTCTGAGAGAGAAGTCTAATTTGAGTTGCCTAGTTGGCAAAATTGTTTTCCATCGCTTTGCATTTATTAACAGAGGGTGTCATATTTTCCCTTGTTTCCATTTTGGTTTCTAGCTCTTTGCTTAGCAGGGCAGAGCATCATGTTTAGAAATATCTAGGGGAGATGAGGTCTTTCGAAAGCAGGTGCTCACTCTGGAAGCTGTAGTGTTATAGGGCTCTCTGAGGCAAACTATGCTTCAGGACAGCCAGGATGGTTGGGCTGGAAGTCTGAAAGACTCAGTGGACACTTTTAGATTGATGGTCTCTGTCAACTGAAAGTTGGAGTCCCTCAGTCTAGGATGGAGGAGATCAGCAGGATGTCCACAAAGACATCTGTGCTGAAGGAGAAACCAGCTTCAGTGACAGCTGAAACTGGATCTGAGAACTGAGAGAGCCAGACATTAGAAGAATATCTGAAGTTTCAGTGACCAGGTGAAGGTCACTGAAATTAATCTCACAAACTGACCTAAAAGAAGTAGCCTTGCAATAGCCCACAGCTTCCATCTTCTCCACATTAACTGCAGGCACGATTAAACTCACAAATACTTGTTTCCTCTGATTTACTGATAGTGGCTGGGAAGCTGCAGGAGCAGCCACAGAAACCATGTCCATGTAAAAGTCCTTTGAACAGGTCAGCATCACTGGGTTGCCTCTGTGTCTGGGTTGTTGCACACATTGCAGCACTCTTGCTGATAATGAGCGTTCACAGGGTTTCATTAAGTACGCTCTATAATTGGATTGATGACCCTGGTGATTGGAGGTCTTGACCTATCCATAAAACAAGTGGGACTCAGAAAGCACAATTTCCTTGTCCTGCTGTTTTCCTAGCATGACTTGGCTCCAGCTTTTGACGGATGACGGAGTCTCTAGGGCTAATTCAGCTCCTGCAGAGAAGGCACAGTTGATGTCATTTGGGATGGTGAATTTTGCAATGGGGACACACATGCCTGTGGAAGGAGACTCTAGAGACAAATCTGACAGGCAGCCAACCCTCTGTCGAGTGGTAATAGATAACAGTCACTGCCAACTCCCATTTCCAGGCTAACTTAGTGATGTGGAATGACTCCATATGCTCCAAACAGATCTGATTTCCCACTTCGATGGGTCAGGAAGACCTAGAGAAGCAACGGAAAGGGGCACAAAGGGGATGACTCAGGATAGAGTTCTTTGCTCCCAAGGTTGAAGATATCCCAGTGCTTTGTCCTGTGCTGGATGCACACGTGGGACTCCCTCCAAGCAAACAAAACTGAATGGCACCTCTGCCCCTGGTGAGGGCATACAAATCATTCAGAGCAGCTTAAGCAGGCACGTTACAGAACAGATTTACACAAAAGGCATAGGCATCTGTTGGCTTCCTCAACAGATCATGGTTTTACAGCTGTGGAGTGGGCAGTGTACTTAGAAATTATTTGTGCCATTTCCTCAGTGTTTTGCACAGACTAAGTTTCTTGCAGCTATTCATGAAGGGTTGTGAAGAGAAACCTAGGAGAAGATTAGTTCAAAGATTTTATCTCTGAATACATTTGAATTGCTGGACAGCTATTACTTTTAAATAGCAGATATTTTCCTCTTTTTCAAAGATCCCTCTATATATATTTTATTTTTTTTTCCCAACAGAGGTTTTCATACAACCAGGAAAAAAAAATACGCTAGATTTGCTGATGAGCCAGCAAGGATATTAGGGAGGGAGAGGGAGCAGTCAACTCCATCGCCTTTTTTCATTTCACTGGATCATGCTGAGTCTTTCGAGACAAAAAAGAAGCTCTTCATGCTTAGAGAACTCACAGGAGAAAAGGAGGAGCAAGAGGTAACTAGGCCAAGCATTCTTACAATGAACTCTGGTGATCTGCATGCCAAGAAAAAAGTGTACTTCACCCATATCCCCAAACACTGTGAATATCCAGGTGGAAAGTTCTATCCAAGCTGTCTGGAGACCCATCAGCAGCAGGACTGGGACCCTTCTTTTTAACCTGTAAATTGACACAAATGGGCAAATTACACACTCAGCAGGAGGGATTATGCCTGAGGCAGGCAAGATGTGATTCATGTAGCCAAAGCATGGAGAAGGGGAAAGCTCAGTGCCTCCATTCCTTGCCCAATCCCTTTTCCCAGGTCAAGAAGCAAAGCTCGTTGGAAATCGTAGTTGCCTCAGCAGGACACAAATCCTGCTCCTGGCCAAGTCCTGCAGGCTGTGGCAGAAGCCACGTGCTGAATCAGCTTTCCTGAGGCCACCTGGCTCATATGCCCCAAGCTGCCAACTCCAAATGTAAGGCTTTCGAGCTGAAAAATCTTAGACACTTGACAGTGCAATTGTATATGCAGAATATGTCTGTGCCAGATAAACTGCTAGATAGATCTTAATAAGAATTGTTCTTAAAACCAAATGTTCCAAGAACCTGGTCCAAAAGAGAAAAATCCTATGAGTCCAAGAAAAATAAATTAAAAAAAAAATAAACCTGTTGGCACTAACCCCTTCCCATTAAAAGAAATTTGGAAACAAAGCCTAAAGACAGTTTGAAATGTGCAAACATTAATAGTGCAGGTTATTGCAAATCTTTATTTATTTGATCCCCCTCTCCTTCATACTCCCACACATCCCTCTCTAGACCCACTTGTGTCTGTGCTAGACCATGATAATTCATTCCCTGGGAGACTTTCTCTGGCTGCAGAGGATGGAGAAGGAACGAGCAGGTTGGAAACTGCAGCTGCATCCTGGCTATCAAAAGTGATGTGGAAAAGGATGGCGATTTCCGACCAGCAGCACCAAGGTTTATATTTTCTTGTTCCGTAGTGTAACTCTTGGAGCCATTCCCACCCTCTTTCACCCCCACCCTGCCCCGGGAGGAGATCGGGGAGCGCGGTGGATGGTTCACTCGTGGGGTGCGAGTGACACCCTGTGGCCACCTCTCCCTGGGATCCTCCCGAATCGTCAGGGCTCTGAAAGAGCAAGGGATGGGAGTGGGAGGATTTCAGACCCGCACCCCCCCCAGGCGATTCCTCTCCTCTCGTGATCTGCAAAGCGGCGATTCTTCCTGCGGGGAGGAGGAAGAGGGGCTACCCTTTGACTCAAAAGGCAAGTGGTTCTCTGAGCCTCCCTCATCTTCAGCCATACCAGAGGCTTGGAGTGGAACCAGAGGTTTTCTATCCCCATGTGGCTAATTCCTTTTAATCTGCTTCTCTCCAGCCCGTGTTTTTGCCTGGCACTGCAGAGCTCGGCACTAACTGATGTGATCTCAGGATCATTCCATAGCTCTGGCTGGTGGACTCAGCACTGCTGGGGTAACAGTTGGACTTGATGATCTGAGAAGTCTTTTGTAACCTAAATGATTCCATGATTCTATGATTCTAAGGATATCTTTGCTTGTGAGATTGCCAGTTGTGCTCAGAAAACTGTGGAGAGTTGAATGGTTTGGGCAAAGGCTGGACAATAACCTTGTACTTCCCTAAGCCAATGCAAAGGGCAGCAGAGAACCACTCATCTAATCCAGATCCAGATACTCAGAGCTGTTCAGGCACACAGAGTGAAAAAAGCATGATGGAGATGCAGGACTATTAATCCAAAGTGCTCCCTGGCTCACTAACAGTCAGATCTGGATGCATTCAAGGTTTAGGTAGAGATTTATTCAGCTCAGACCCAAGTCCCACCCCTGCAAATGTTTCTTTTTATGGATAACTGCATATTTGGATTGGTGGTTTTTTTTTAGTTTTTACATGATGACACAAAATAATGAAGATGTCTTATTCCCAATACATAGAGGCAATCATCCAATCCACCACTGTTTGATTCTGAGGGTGCAGAACATTCTGGTCTGCTGTTGAGAGCAGAGAAGAAAAATATCTGTTACAGGAGGAAGAACCCCACACTGCAATCACATAGTTGCTGTATTACTTGTCTGGACCAAGTATTGTTTTGTTCAAAATGTCAAATTCTGGGTGTCTGTATTTCAGCAATCCAGAGAGAAGTTAGCTTGAAAATCATCCTTCTGTTACTGAATTTCCAAATTGCAGGGGAAAAAAAGCCGGTGAAAGGAACTCTGCCTTCAGGTTTGCCAACTCCTTCCATTTCAGCAGCAGGCCAACAGTTTTCACATGAATTTGCTGCCCCCGGCACAATTAGGTGTTTATGATTTTAGGTTTTCCTGCAGTAGGAGGGAGAAATGATTAATCTCTTTATTAGGGATGGGTGGGAGGAGACAGTTGAGTGTACATCCATTCTATTGAATCCCCAACCTTGGGGTACCTGCCCCTCCTGTTGCTCTCACAGCATTCCTCTCAATTGGATAATTTTAGATCTTTACATACCTGCTAATATCTTCTGCAAAAGAAGGGGGGGCGAAGTAGATTGCAAATTTGCATATATTTGCATATATTTGCATACATCTAAGCACATTCCCTCAGAGGTACATGCCCTCCTATTAGGAAGTGTTTGTCCACCAACTCCAATGCAAAAGTGCTACTACCTTTCTTTAATAGAGGCAAGATGGGAGAATCACAAATACTTATGGGCTAAACACCCCATTTCCCCAGCCCAACATCTCAGTAATGGAGTAGGTCAGCCTAAAATACAGGTTATGGAATAATTTCATATCTCTTTGCTCTTATCTATCCTAAAACACATACCAAAGGCAAAGCCCTGTTGCAGGTTGTCCCAGGCAAGCTTCTGTGGGATGAATGTCCACAGACCCACGTGAACTCTGTGGGGTGTTCCCCAAACTATCACAACTCCACTCCTCCTTCCACAGGTGGGAAAACATGGAGAAACAAGCTGCCAGGTTGTAGCTTCCAGAAACGACATGTAAACACAACCAGACAAGGAATCCCAGAGACTTTGGTTCTGCCAGGTATTTTCCACTGCAGTAGCCCAATTCAGTCATTCTCCATTTTGAGAGACATTATGGTGATCGATGCCATTTTCATGCTTCGATCTGTAGTTCACTGGTGGTCCTGGAGGATGGTGCATCAGATTCCCAGGAATCAGAAGACTTGGCTTTCATTGAAAATTAAAATGCAACAGAAAATAAAACAGCCCATCCGCATAGTTTCCTTCCAACCCTTCAGGTTGTGAAAATCATCTTCCTAATGTAAATAGCTTCAGTAATTAGGATTGTTGAATATACAGCACTAAGGAATGTGCAGTTCATTATTTTTTCAATGAGAACATATTAAATTATGCTTTTTGATATCTCTTTCTGAAATGTGGATTATCAAATTTTTATGTGCTGGATGTGTGTGCTGACTCTGTCCATACATAGCAAATGCACTTAAAACGCTAACATTTCCTCATAATAGCTTGATTGATGAGATTTTGCTTTAAAGGGGGGAGGAGAGGGAAATCAGATAAAAGAAGCTGGCTTGGAGAACTTTTATATGAATATTTGTGAGTCACAATGCACCCGGCTATCAAATGATCCAGGAAACGAGTGAGCCTTGTCTGAGCAGACATGGAATAGAATTGGCTGCTGTGGGCCAGACCCTCACCTGCTGCAAAGTGCCTTAGTTGCTGCTGCTTGAATGGAACCACTGCTTTACAGCAGGTGACCTTTCATCCCCAAAATGCAGCAATACAGGAAAACCTCTCTGCTTTGTCATGGGTGCAGCTTGTTTGGTGTGGTCACTCCTCCAGCAACTCTGTCCCTGGGGGCACCAGGTCTCCAGTTGAGCCTATGCTGAATTTTAGCAAGTAACGAGCAGAGGAGATGGGATATCCACCTCGGATGTTATTCTTCACAGAATACTACTTTCCTTAAATAAAAACATACTACACCTGTCAGGTTTCCCTCTATCTGTGGGAAGGACTACATATGAGTGTTCAGCCTTGGAAATGAGAGGTCTGTCTAGACTTGCCCTGGCTGCTAAGCAGATGGTGCATTTTGAAGGAACTGAAGCTCCAGTAATTCCCTTCATGCTGCAGCCTCAGATTCATCATCATTTTAACAGCCAGAGGGAGACAGGCATATCTGTGCTTCAGAATAGGGGCTGGAACATTAGTCAGGCCAACCCAAATATAAATCCAGCACCATCAGGTCTTTCCCTGCAGTTATATACTGTCTCCCATGTGATTTTGGGCAACATTTTCCAATCTACTTTCTGATAAAACCATCTTCAAATAGCACTTAGGACACTGTCCCAATATTAACACACACACAAAACCCCTCTTCCTGCAATCAAGCATTTCCTTCCACCAAGAGAGCTACCAGGTTGTGGGCACATCTGTTGGCTTGTTTATACTTTAATGTCATCCAAGTAATAAGAGCATCAGGAAAAAGAAAACAAAACACAGAAAACCCTCTAGTGGGCTTGGTGCCACTGTGTGTGCCTATGGTAACTACTGTGAGCATTAAGATGAAGCACTTCAAGCATGAATAATAATACAAAAAAATTCCAGAAGATAGATTAAAGCACCAGAGCACTTTGTAATAGTATTTGTAATGCAGATAAAGCGTTTGTACTCTAATTTCCAGCACCACCAACAAAATAAGTAAGTGTGCTTGGATTGCATTTTTCTTTCAAAAATGGTTCAAAAAATTATTCATATTGAAGGAAAACAAACTGGATTTAGAAACACAATGCAAGCGGGAAACTTACTCACTGTTATCAGCATGACAAGAGCAACCTGTTCCTTTGATAAATGGTGCTTGAAGAAAGACACAAAGCTCATCTGCTTTGTGTTTTAAGTTTAATTAAGTAGCGAATTAATGTTTGCAAAGTGCTTTGAGATCCTTCAGACAGAACTCATACAAGTGCAAAGTGCTTTCAGCATGAAATGCACTTCCAGGAGTTGTACTAACCTATTTATGCCTTTCTGATAGCCTGATCTGTAGCCTGAAGTGGTCAGGGATAAGATCCCTGCTGACTTCAAGGTATATCAGATCAAGCCTGCAGGACAGGAGTCTTGATTTAGTGGGCAAGTCCCACAGAAGAGAGCTGGAATACTTCCACGCTTAGAGTTAGGCAGGTATTTAAGTAGCTTGCTTTAGAGAATATATTTTTATATGCATGCTATTCATTGAATCATAGAGCTTAGGGCCAGAAAAGGCCATTATCAGAGCTCGGATGACCTCCTGTTTATTTCAGGCCATTACATTTTACCCAATAACCCTGTGTGAGTGTAACAACCTGTGCCTGCTAAAACAGATCTTCCAGAAAGTGCTTCCAGACTTGTTTTAAGGCCAGGTGAATTTATGGAATCTACCACTTTCTTTGGACTAGTGCTTAATCAACCTCACTGTTTAAAATGTGAACCTTATTTCCCTATGTCTCCTTTGAATTTATCTGGCTTCAACTTCTGGCCATTAGTTCCCAGCTATATATTTCTGCTGAAAGAGCCCTATAGCAGACATGTTTCCTGTAGGAGCATTTGCTAACATAGCCTTACTAAGGCTACTTTTATGTTTGGGAGTGGAAGATCATGGCTTGGGATAAGAAAGTAATTGAAAGAATTAATGTTATTTTATAGGGATCAAAATATGGTAGGTATGGGACAAACAGAGACATCTGTGCCCCAAAGATCCCATAGTCAAGTGAGGGAAAAGTATAGCCAGGGATATGACTGCCACTGCAAAAGCATCCTCTTAGCTCTCTTTTATTGCCTCTTACTTGCATTGGGAAGGCTGAGGTGTACAAAAACCCCCCTTTCTGGACACTTACAGACTGTGTCTTGCTAACACTTAGCTCCCAGGAGGAGCAGCAGAACAAGGACTGATTCACTGAAGCAAACCTGGAACCCAGCAGGGCAGTAATCCCACCATATTTCCATGCCAGCATGTAAGTTTTGGGAGATATGGATAACTCTGGGCCTGGCTTTGCAATATTGCTCGTGCTACTGGAACACGTAGTTAAAGTAGACAGGAACTGCGTTTGGCCCATCACACTGGCAGGCAGATGAAGCACCGTGATGGGGACCTGCTGGAAGTTAGAAGCTGGATACAAGCTCAAACCTTTAAACTAAACACATTTGGAGAGCCATATGCCACCAACCCAGGCAGTAGAGAGAAACCGTCTGTTTCCTCAGAGCCCGGTGCAACTCCCACGCATGGCAACAGAGATGGAGCTGGATGGGGCCCCTGGAAAGTATTTCTTTTTCTTATTTTATTCTTGTCTTTAGGCTCTCCTCATAAAGCCTCCAGTGAAAAAAGGAGAGGAATTTGTGAATAGACAGGGGACACTCACCCCTGCATAAACATCCAGTGTTTCCATGTCCAGGATGCCAAACTGCTCTGTGATCACTCTGCCAGCACTTTTGAACCACAGCAAGAGAATATCATTAGCAGCATCTCCCAGCCCCAGCACAAGAGCTTCATTTGCTTTACTGTTGGCTTGGTAACAGCTGCTGTTACTGTTTGAGGTGGCAGGAGGGCAAAAAAGTGCATATTGCTTCAGAGCTCTTCAGGAAAGCCTTGTAGCATCCTTGGCAGGGTTTAAGAGCGGCCAGACACTCCCTGGAGCAATGTCCAGCAATGCTCTCAGGTTGTGCTCTTTGCTGCTGTAGAGGTGTCCCCGTCTCCTCCACAAAACACTGGGGCAGAGGCAGGACCCAGGGCCAAGCTGTGGTACCCAGAGCACCAAAGGAGCAGCTGGGAGCAGCCAGTGGACAGAGACAAACCCTGACACTGTATAGAACAGTGGGCAGCTCTGCCCCACCCTGGCATGGGATCAGTGAGGGTGAAACAGGTGTTACTCCAGCAGTTCCTGAACAGAGTCTCACAGCTTTTTCATGTTCAGTGGGGCAGGTGATAGGAGACTCATCCAAAATGCGACTTGCCTCTGTCTCTCTGTGCAGCAGCCAAGACAGACATCTGGAAGGAAAACTGGGGTCTATGTTCAGATTTCACCAACAGCTCTGTGTAATGCAGCATATAATGCAATTACTGCCCACCTTTAATCTGCTTTAATATGTCAGGCTGCATGAAATCCAGATCTAGGTCCTATTTTTAGTATGGTTTGGGTTTCTCTCTACCTGCAGTTGTCAATGGTGTAATGGGAGGTGCTGCTATAGCACCCTGCTGCAGAGAGCCAGGGGTGCTCTGTTGTACATCAGCCCACAACAGTTATCAGCTGCATGAGAGAATGTGATCACAGAGTCGTAGAACTGCTTAGTTTGGAAGGGACATTAAAGATCATCTGGTTCCAACCCCCTACCATGGGCAGGGACACCTTCCACTAGGTCAGGTTTCTCCAAGCCCCCTCCAACCTGGACTTGAACACTCCCAGGGATGGGGTAGCCACAGCTTCTCTGGGAAACCTGTGCCAGTGACTCACCACCCTCACAGGGAAGAATTCCTTCCTAGAATGACAAGAGTGATAGGAGCTGATACTTTTGGATGGGGAAGAACTGCACAGAGCCCTAGTCCTGTGGAACTTGGTGACCTGGCAATAGGGTGACAATTACAAAACACAGATGTTCACAGCTGTCACATCATGGATCTCAGCATTACATGAGGCTGAAATATAGTTTAGGACATGTTACCTAGGAAATGTGGCTTTAAAACTACAACAGCAACAAAATCAAGATATTTAACAAGGTTTATCTCCAGGTTCCCCATAGGGAAAGTGCTGGGGCAGAGCTCACTGCCTGTGAACTCTAAACCATCAGGGGCTAAGGCAAACCTTTCGGGAGGAACCCTCTGCACAGATCACATATCGGATGTGAGTGCAGAGAAATTCAATGACAAGCACATAAGGATGCAAGAGTTGCCACAGAACATCACCTTTCTGTCCATGATGGTAGGAAAAGATGAAGCTCTGGCTTCATCCTCAGCTTAAAGCCTTGAACCTCAGCCTTGAAAAACCACTTTAGGTTCAGGTGACACAAATACTTCAGAGACAGAGGAAGAGGGTTTTTCTGGGTGATTTTTTTTATGCCCTTATTCTTTTGCTTCCATCTGATTAGAACCAGGATATTGCCAAGTTTTCTAGGCTCCTATTTTTAATTCTCTTCTCTCTCCCCTCCAACTATCTGACTCCCTTGACCTGCTACCATAATGCGTTTGCAGGGAAAAGCAATTGTGGGAACTCTCGGCCTTTCTGCTTCGTGAAGGACAGGACTATCTCCGGGCTGCCATTCATTCCATCAGCCACTGCTCAGGGAAAGCACAATTTGCTGCAAGCTGATAGCAGCACGCTGACACTTAGCGGGATGGGAACGTGCTCCAGCCTGACAAGGAACAATCACACATTGCATTAAAGGAAGAAAGGGGACAGGGAGGAGAGAGCAAAAGAGGTAGGGAAGGGGAGAAAAAGAAAAAAAAAGGAATGGTTAGCTATTCAGAAAATGCCCTGTAATTTGGGTGTCAGTACTAAAATGTTAGGTCAGATGTTTTGATTGAATGTCAGTAGGGATTGTACGCTGGAGAGTCATGGTTCCCATTTTACTGACAGAGGAAACTATTGGGAAAATATTCCAAAGTGACTGATTTTGGTGCCAAGACTCTTTTACTGATACCTCAAAGAAGCACAGAGAATGCCACTGCATGAATAAACATATTTTCCCCATGTTATTTAAATAAATATATAACCAAAAATTGAAAGTAAACTCAAACTCAGCTGTAGAACAGCTGAGTCCCTGCAGCCCACCAGCAAGAGCTGGCAAGTCCATAAAAGAAGCAAGTGTCCTTTTTATTCTTTTTCTTTTTTTTTAAACTCTCCCAGTGAGATCAACTTGATGATCTCCCCTCTACAGCTTGTGTCTCTTTGGAAGAACAGCGCTGTTAATTTGCTCTCTCACATGACTGGATGTAATACACTTCTATAACCTTTTAACATTTTGCTGCTTGCATGGCATACCTGTGTCTTACTTATTGCTCATCAAATTATGCAGGGAACTCAGAGCCCTGCTAAGATGTTTTAAATACATCTGCATCAAAAATACACTTCTGTAATCCAGGCAGCACAAAATCATTATCACAGCCTCATCTGCATATTAGGATTCATTCTCTCAGCCTGAGAATGCCGCACTGAAATAGCCAAGCATAAAAGAGATGGAGAATTTTCCTCAGGTGGTGCCTCATAAATCATCAGTTTCTAATTTACGGATTTTTTTTCCTCTGGATTTCCATCTATTTATTTATTTATTGCTTTCCAGAATGCAGAGTAATTAATATTATCTTCTCTGCAGACAGAAAAAAAAAAAGAAAAGAAAAGAAAAAAGAAGATATGTTGCCTGAGCATGTTCACCAACTTCTCTTCATAATGAGCTTGTGTGGATAGGGACAGTTGTGTAGCAGGAAGAGTGTGGTTTAAGTTTTGGCTAAGGACTTCTGAGTTCTGTACACAGATCCTATTCCTCCTCCATATGCCCTGGGTGACCTTGAGCAAATTCATCAAATTTTCAAAACATCTTGAATGCCACTGACTTTCAGCAGGACTCCTCAGTTGGGGCACTGGGCTCCTAAATGCAGATGGCTGGTTTGGAAGACTTTACCTTTTATCTCTCTGTGCTTTCACCTCTATCCCTGGACTGTGTAAGTATGCTCTGGGTGCTTTTCCCATTGAATGCCTGTAAGGTGCATAAGGCTTTCCATTAGGACCAGCAAGCTTCACTGTATACACAGAAGTAGGACATACAGAAACCTCAAGTGTTTCATAGCTGGAAACAAAAATAAATATTTCCTCAACCTGCTAGTGGTTTCCAGTGCCTCTGCTTATGAGTGCCCAATCTGAGAAAAGCTAAGGTGACTTGATTTAGGGAGAGTAGATTTTCAGTACTTCTGGTAAAGCTGAATGCCAAAAAAATTGCTACTGGTGAATTAAAATGTAAGCCAAAGCTTTTTACTTGCAAATCTCCAGTTCAATTCTGGCTCAGGCAAGCAGGCACTGGGAGTTGTTCCTGTCTGACAGTTGCATCAGTGGCATCTGGAAAATGAGCTTCTAAGTTTCAGTTTAATTTCTAGTGAATACATTACTAAAAACCCATTCAGTGCATACATCCTGGTACCTACCAACTGCAATTGCCTATGAATCATCAGGGATGCGTTTGTACAAACGATGCTACCACAAAAACAAATGGTAGTGATTGCATCATTCTTGCCTCAGCACAGAAATCAGACACTAAATCATAAAACCCATTTTGTTTCTTGAGGCCAAGAGCACAGAAGGAGAGGAAACAAGCCCAGATTTTGGAATCCAGAGCTAGATAGGTATATCTAGTCTATGAGCTTTTCCTGAAATATTGCTGAGAGATGCTTTGTGGACTGACAGAGACAATGGCCTCAAGGGAAGGCAATGAGAGAAAATTAATTATAATGTCAAAGTTAAACTGGTACAAAAGCAAGTGGAGGCAGAGCCAACTTGAGCCAATGAACCTCTCCATTGTAGAAATTTTGCATCAATTAATAGGACTGTACCCTGATAAAGGTTACCTTGTCACTGCTAACAGTATATGATTTTTCCCCTATACCCATATCTATATCGTTAGTCAGGAATGAACTTTAGTAAAATTATGCTGTCAGAACTTATCACCAGAGTGACCACACACATGGTACAGTAGGTGCAGTGCAAAGATCTGCTTTGATTTTCTCCTCTGAGGTGCCAAACTCGTTTCAAACCTGCATTAGAGCCACTGGCACCAAGACAAGTCACGCAACGCCGCGGTGGAACCATCCTCAGGAGCCTTCATTCAGAACAGGAAGGAGAGGTGCAAAGACAGGCTGGTAAGAGGTGAGATACACAGACTCTGGTCCCAGCTCTGCTAACAGCTTTTGATAAATGTGTCAGGCTGTCTGGGTCATGATTTTTCCAATTGTGCAGTTTCATGTGTGAAAATGCCCACACAACTGGATTCTGAACTTGGCCAAAAATTGCAGTAGTGGAGCACAGTGAGGTGGGGGATCCCTACCAAGCCTACACCTGCAATGGGGTTGCAATTTAGCTAAAAAATTACACCTATACATTTAGAGTCATAAATGGTCACATGCAAGAATGAAACTTGTGCCTTTTATCCCCCTGTGTCTTCATGTCCTTTTCCATCCCCCTCTCCCTACACCACATTTAGAAAATGGACAGGATTTTTAGCTACCTCACCAGATTACCTCTGAAAATGAATTAATGCTTGTAAAGAGCTCTGTGATTCTTGGATGGAAGGCACAGAGATTATAATTAAACTGCTAAACAGTGCAGCTGGATTTACTCAGAGTGCTGCCAACAACTGTTTGCTGTCCTTTCAAGCAGAGCAACACACACACTTCCAACCAAAGGGACAGACATGGTCCACATTTGTGCCCTCAAGGCTGTTTGGGAAAAGAGCAATCAGCAAACTTCATCAGGCTTAGAAGGCTGTTCAGGGAAACAGAAGACTCCTCTGTAATTCTTTGGGGCAATGAGACCACTGAAAGCCACCTCCCATGACCCATCACAACAACATTAGTGGCTACAAATATTGTTGTTTTATTCAGCATAAAGGGCCGAACCAAGTCCTTACTTCTGATCTGTAATGCAAGAGCTCAGTGAGGCCATTTTATCTTGTATGGGACTCTTGATAGGCTGGCTCTGTTCTACCTCCCAGCCACGATTTTTCATGAGGACCCTCTTTCCTGTGGTCTCCTCTAGCAGGCTGTGGGAGACATGCCACTTGCAAGTCTTCAGAATTGCATCCTGTATCAGCCATACAAAATAATTTTGGCTGCTATGGAAAGGTGTAGTCACAAATGTTTGTAGCCCTCATCTACCACCCCCAAATAAGATGAAGACTATGTATGAGGTTAAGTGGCCACCACAGCATGAAGCAAATCATCTTCCTGGTATTCTTTGTACAGTCAGTTACCCAGGATGTTGAGCACATCATTATGACCTGCACTATTTGGATCTATGGAGAAGTAAAGCCTGAAAATACTTTAGTGTGAGCACTTTTACTGGAGGAAAAGGGCATTACAGACCAGCCTGCTACAGTCCAAGGTGAAAAGAGTAACACAAATAGCCACAGTGGCAGTCATGGCATTGGCATGACAAACCTGCTCTGATGCTCACTCCTTCTTCTCTACTCTAGCCAGACTCCTAGGAAGTATTCCCAGCTTCTCCAGGTACTCCTAGAAAGAGGGGAGGACCAGTGTTGTGTGCTCAGCACTTACTAGCACTTAGGCTTTATGGGAGTCAGGGATACAGAAACAATAGGAGCCTCCAAAGGATTCATGCATTGCAGTGGTAATACTGGGTAGAGGAAGTGATATTATCTGGCAGACATGTGTTTATTAACCATTTTATAATCACAATAGATGCAATTACAGTTTGACAAGACACTGCCAATGTGAACAACATCTGGAAGCATATTGGGTTCTTCAGAATGAGTACAGTTTCCTTTCCATTATTTGCTTCTGCTGAGAGTGGCAGTAAACTGTAGTTAATAAAGGAGAGCCAGCTTTTATGGGCTAGGAAGACAGTAAATATATGCAAAATGGTTTGTTGAATCTAGCAGTGGGGTGCCATAAGAGGCTTCATAAAGCAGGGATAGAGTTTAGCATCATTCTTCTAGGGCTGGGAGTGATGCAGAATAAATCTCTCTTGAGTCTACTTACTGACTGCCCCAGTTCAGATGGTGTATACACAGTCAGTGCTTCTTTCTCAGCAGAGTTCTGTTAATCACTGTTAATGCCAGTCATCAGATCACTAATCATTTGAAACAAGAAACTGCAGATATTAAGACAGAGATTCAGAGCAAGATAAATAGCACTGATCTCTCCAGGGGCAGGAACAAGGTCTAATGCTGCCTGGTACAGCATGATGCTGTTTGCCTTCCTAATCTTTATTAGGATAGAAGCTACTCTACCCTGGCACAGAGAAGGAAGCAGGAAGCTTGAGAAACCTTCATGTGGACACATGGATACAGGGATGGATGTGGCCAGACCCTGGCAATGTCCCTCTGCAGCAGAGGGGAAGGGCACAATAAACCCACCTCATGGCTATGCCCTACGAGACTCAAAGGTCTATGTGTTTTGTAGCAGTTTGACTATTGAGATGCAAGTGCCCATAGCCATACTTGGAATCACTTGAGCAGCCTTGATGGGAAGGCAAGATTTCTCAAGACCCACATCACTCTTCTAGCCCAACCTGATTCCTTCTGTTGACTACACAAACCTGAGAGCTGAAGCAACACCATTTTCTCTTGCCGTTAGGGAGGTTATAAGAGTAGGTCCACAGGCAGAAACTGTGGTTCTCCTGATGGCCACTTGTGTCTCAGTTTATCATTTGTGGTCCTGGAAACACATCCTGAGTTGTCTGAAACAATTCATTTTTCAGCTCAGAGCAAAGGCAATGAAAAGGTTATGCCACTGCGGTGCAAATTTTCCTTGTAAATCAGATCCAGAAGTCAAAGCCTGGCAGCTACCTCCTCTGACATAGTTGAGATCCTGAACCAAGGGCATGTGCCTGCAGATGTCAGAGTGTGGATTTACATGGCAGCTTGGGATGTGGGTCGCTGGCTTAATTTGCATGTACTACCAACGTCAGCTTCATTTCATCCGATGATGGCACTCAGTGTCCTTGGCATAAGACATTTCATGACACAGGATCTGCCATTTTAACACAGGCTCACCTCGGAGGTGTTGGAATTGGGTAGAGAGCAGTACAAATGCAGTACCCAGTGACTCTTAAAGGCAGGACTTGACAATATAACAAGCAACAAAACTGGATGTGCAAGGGAGGAGGAGGGGAGGAGGGAGAATAGACTTGTGGCTTGATCTTGCCCGGGGCTGATTTCAACAGACTCCATGGGAAGTCAGGACTATTCCTTACTTAACAGTGGGAGTTCAGGTAATTGTGAGATTGAATCTTACAGGAGACCATGACTCGCCAAAGGGGAAGTCAAATAACATCAAAGGAATTCTTCAGGAATTACTGAGTTAAATTCTCTGGCTCAAACAGGACCTTAGGCTAGAGTAATTACAATTGGTGCATGTAGATCTAAAATCTGCAAATATCACAAGTTATGTCCATTTCTATTTTGTTCTTGCTTGCAAGATTTTACCTTGAAATCCTGATCTGACTGAAGTAAAATGGGGAATAAAGCACGGAGGAGGAGCAGTACCATGTGATCTCTTTAGAAGAAGGCCTCTCTAGAGACCAGGTGTGTTAATACCTTTGGACCAGATGTGTGAGGCCAAAGTCCTGCTTTCCTTCAGTGAATAAATGGAGACAGAGCCAAGCAGGCTGGTGAGATGGCCCATGAAGCCTAGATGTAAACAAGCCTAGAGATACTGCTTGAAGAGATTCTGTCTGGCTAAATTCCTTAGCACAGCTCAGAGATCCAACACAACCACCAGTGGGACTGGTTCCAGATCAGCCTCTGCTGTACACCAGAGTACAGGCCAACATCACAACCATGATCTCACCAGTCATGGAACAACTGCATGTCCCCAGGTCTCCTCACCAGATTACATCCCAAGCAGGCTGTTGTGAAATCCTGCAGCTCCACAAACACTCGTTTTACTAGTGATGAAGGACAAGGTGTGCACACCACCACTCCTCAGGAAAAAACACAACTCAGATCTTGCCTTCAAGACCACTTTTCAGAATGGCTCTGAACTTTTCAAGTCCTATCAGTGCTGAGGAATCTCCACTGTTTTTCTAAAGATCTCTTTGGGCTGTGCTGGTAAATGCTTCATCGGATTGGCAGTGATTCAATGAATTGTTTAATCTTTCTCAATCGATTCGTGGAGAAAAGAATGAGACAGTCCATTTTTTTTTTTAATCTTCTTTTTCTCTAAGCTTCTTTTTAGAGTGAGTTCCTTTCTCTTTTCCCTCTTCCAGTACTCAGATGCACTGACATGGACACGCTCACACTGGACATCAATGCCAGCTTCCACTGGTACAGACCAGGTGCTGTGTCACTGCTGGTGGATAATATCTCTGAACAAAAATATCTGGGAGATGGTGACCCTTTCTAGACCAAAAAAGTGATTTATTTTGGGTAAAGTGCAGGCTGATGAGCTGCTATGTTAACTTTAGGAACTAGAGTTTCTTCATATCTTCCCAAACTGCCTACCAAAAAAAACCCCAAAAAACTTGCAAAGCATTTGCATAATATAAAGGTTGCTTCTCCAGATGGTTAAAGCAGTCTTGACTGTTTCTTTTTTAAATTCCCAACTGTTGCTGTCCATTTCCTAACTCCACACTACAGAACAGCATGTAAACCCCAGCCTCTGTGGAGATAAAGTTTAGCTGTGTGTTGCATTTAGTTTATGCACACTTGCATCATCCTGATGCAGGTAATATCCACAGCTTGTTTGTCTGCAGCTTATTTTGAACATTTTTTCAACTAAATCCTTATGCAGGCAAATAAGAAATTCTGCCTTCATTTCAAAGCAAGCCCTCAAAAGCCTTGCTTAGGAGCCTTATGAAGTGGTCTGACTTCCAGGAGGGGCTGAGGACCTGGTATGTCTGTTGTAATATCAAGGGATGGAAATCACACAATTCTGATGAAGTATGGTTTGTATTAGACCTACAGAGAGGTCACTTCAGCCTGTCAGCACTATGGTGAAGCCAAGCTTGTATTCCAAGACAGTGTGTAAATCTCCCATCTGACAAAATTCAGTAATATTGGATCCAGAGTTTAGGTTTAGCTTTTTTCCAGAATATACACGCAAATGTAACATCAGTAGGTAAACAAAACAGCCTAATGGGAAAATACTCATCATAATTTACCCTTCTAGGGCAGTAAAGAAAGAATTTTCCTTCACTCTGAGGTATTAGCAAATTGGCTTAATGAAACTGCTAATTAAGCTAGTCTTCTTTCTCTGAATCATCAACTACATTGTAATTTCTACGAGACAAAAGGGTCCCACGGTTAATCTGGTAAGGCCAGAGAAAGGATATTGCAAATTATTGTTGTTATTTTATGCCAACCTCTATCCTCCATTCTGTTTGATACCCCATTGTATAGTCTCCCTGATTCCCTCCTGCCTTCCTAAGTTGGACTTATGGCTTTAGAGGGTGGGTCTTGCATTAAAGCTGTTTTCTAAATGGGAAATATATATGATATAAGTAAAATAAGACACCAAAAAACTAGGAACTATTTTTATTAGAAGTACTAGATCATAATTATAGGTGTTATTCCAGTTTACTTCACTATATATGTTCTCATAATAATCTCCCTCTGGTAAAACTAGCAATGATTCCTTAAGTCCCCCTCCTAGAGACATGTAGGATATTTATGATGAATGAGCTTCCAAAAGCTCAGATATTTAATTTGCAGCTACTGCGGGTAGTGATGATTAAGATCCTCTTGTTTTTACAGTGTTTCTTAAATAAAGTGTAAACACGGCCTGCCCAATTCCGTTAAACAGTGAGACACATGGGAATGCTAATGGAATTGCTAAAAAAGATACTGAGACTGGCCAGGCACAGAATAAATACACATGATCACACATATATACCCATCTGCATGTAGCTATGTTTGTGCACGTGAAAATAATGCATGCTCACACAGATAGAGATATATAAGCAGTTATATGTACTCCTTTCATCAGACTGCAAGTAGTCTTAATGTCTAGGGATTTCCACTAAGATACCAGCTTGATTTCCCACCAGGAAACACAGGGAAATTAAAACAACCTGTCTGGTACTTGGTGAATATAGTTCCCTATTCACAATAGATGAATCAAACAGATAGGCCTAATACTTGCAGAGAAGTCACTTGAGAGAAGGAAGAGGAACAGAATAATAGGCAAGAAGAAAGTCCAGTTCACGAACAGCTCCTTCCCACCATAACCCCCCTGAAGGGCCAGCTAGGTTTGCTCCTCCTGTAACTGCACCACACAGAAGTTCACTGAGCCACATGGGTGCTTGAAGGAAGCCTATTGCACTGCAGATTGAAGCAGAAGAAGATTTCACATCTATACCTGGGAATTCAGATGCTCTCCCCATCAGCTACTCCTTCTAGCTCCTTCCCCCAGCTTCCACTCCTCAGGAGAAGCAGCCTATGGGATCCCATAACCGTGCCTATCTGAAATCCCAGAAGTTTATTAAAACCTCTGCTTTTCCTCATTCATTGGCTCATGACTTCTGTTCTCTGTCTGCAAGCTACAGATCACATGAAGATTCCCCAGGCTTTTCACAATGCAATTTTATATTCTATATTTTCTTGACTGTACAATATAGCTGACTTTAGCAGAAATTGCCCCAAAATGTTGCAGACCATGAAATGTGAATTCTCCCTGTGAAGTGACTTTCTATTCAATCTCCTCACTTCTCACCAGATATCAAGGCAATACTTTTATCCTTCTTGTTTTCTGCTTCTCAAGTGCTCTCCAGATGCAGCTGATCTTTTCTTCTAGGCTTCAGTCCACCAGACAAACATATATATATATATTTACACACATCCATACATCTATATACAACTGTAAGAATTAGTAAATAACTAAATAAACAAACAGAAAAACCTGTTACACGCTACAACTGCTTCATGAATTTATAACATATGGTGGCAAAGCACTATAAAAACAGGAAACTATAAAGAGGGTTACACAGCTCCATTCATTTATCATGTTACAATGAGTAATTTGTGCACTAGGCAGGAAAGAGAAAACCCACACAGTTGGAGAGTGCATATGTATTTCTGAGGCTCACACTAGAGAGCCTTTTATAAAACACACACATGATTTGAATTCCAAAGTGAAAGCACTGAGAGGCAATGCATGGGCTAATATTGTTATAATGGTGTATGCAGAGCTTAGGAGGAATGGGCACTGGCTGACCTCCTTTACATTTAAACAGTCAGGGTTTCTGTACAGTTCAGTGTCTGTCCATTTAGAAGCTGAGCTCCAGTCTACAGCTATAAAACTTCTCCTTAGTGCTGTTACAGAAATGGCAAGATAGTGCTTAAAGAAGAAACCATAGCTGGGTTCTCCTTCTGCTGATTTTGATCATGTTTCACTCTTTTTTGCCTCCCTTCACATGTCTGGTGGGGTTTATGTTGAACCACATTCCCAGGTGAGTCCATGTACTCATAGTCCAAGCTCTGTTTCATCCCCAAATCCACATATTATGTACAGACAAACCAAGAACAGTGAAGTTAAGTGCTGTATTTCCCTACAGGGTTTCTGACCAGTGCTGTGTCTCACACAGAGCCCCTAGATTCTCCAGATAGCACAGAGCCCCATAACTCACATTTACCTGTTCCTGATTTGACATTTCGTATTTTTTATTTCCAGATGGCAAAGAGCTTTTATGAAACATATAACACATGCCACATGCTCTGCCCTGGAAATGGACTAGTTTTCCCGTGGGGAAAGTGAATGATGTAGGCTGTGTCCCAGTTGTCATGTCCCAGTGCAAATGGTTAAGATCTTCTTTTTGTCTCAGCAAATGCCCCATGGAAGCTTGAGCTGGGTTTGGGCCCTTGGGTCATTGCTAAGCAGTTTCTCTTTCATCCTTTTCGACACCAGCAGACGCAGCTTGAAACATGTATACAAGATGCCGCTTTACAGCATCCCTTATTCACTGATACCTTGGAGACTCCAGTTCATTGAAAGTAATAAAACCAGATCATCAAAAAGAATTCTTTTGAACAGGCTTTGGGCTCTGCTGTGCTACTTGGTTACGGATATTCATCTTCCTGGAAACTGTGCTGTTTGATACAGCATAGGCATGAAACCATCAGCTGCCTCCCTGGTGCATTAACCCCTCGAGTGTTGAAATCGTGATCCTTGAATAGCAAAATAGTTATCACTTATAATTGCTTGAGGGGAGAAGTAGATTTTATTCTCCCAGATGCACAGAGGCTGCACACTGGGGTCAGAGGGTTCCCCTATCCTCATCCTACTCCAGTGATGCAATGGGCTGTGCACAAAAGGGAAGAGGGAGCAAAAAGAAGCAGCCTCTGGTGGTTACAGCTACAGGCAGGCTGTAAGGTGACTCCTGTATCAAAGGGTGCCATAGCACTTAATCCAAACTGAAAACACAGATGTGCTGAAAACACAGGCATTCTGATGCTTGGGGCTTTAACTTTCGTTAACCTTACATATCTTGTGATCCTATGTATCTTACAGAGCCCTGACGCCAAGGCTTTAACCGAAACCCCTTTGATTTGGCAGGGAAAGAGTTGACACTTGTCAGAGTTGCCAGAGTTCTGGTGCTTTTTGATTGCATACAAACCCTCTCTTCTTTCATCTTTCTCAGCTAGAAAGAAGAGAGGGTAAACACTGGCACCTTGAGCATAGGTGTACAATCTCTGAGTTACATTTCTCCAAATGCAGAAGGAACAAGGATGGTGCAGCTGGGCTAATTCCTCCTGAGCTTTCTGGCATAGTTTTCTTGAGCAACTGGCATAGTTCACTGCAGACTATTTGCATCTGTGTTTGCAGCTCCAGGAGGATCACAGTCTGAACTGCTGCTCTGGCTCCTCTAAGGCTGCTGTGTGCCTCTGCCCTGAGACCTCTTTGTTGTGTTCTAGCTTCACCCTGGGGCAGCAAACCCAGATTGTCTGCAAAATTCCTTCAGTAGCACATATGTTAGGCTTCAAGATTGTCCCTTGAACTGCTCTTGTCAGCTGCTGGGAGGGAACAGCAGAAGAGGCCACGCTATCCATTTACCTCTTTCTTATTTTCTTTTGCCAGGCTCCACCATCCTCCTCCATTACTGGAAAATACCAGGGGTCTGGGTTAGATGGTTATTTGATATGAGCTGGTACAGCCACTCTTGTGCACTATTTCTCACACTGCACTGGTGTAACTCCTGTGCTCAAGATGAGTGAAGAGAGCTTTACCTTCCTAACTCTGTATTTCATACCACTTCCCTTGTGAGCCCTGATGTCAGGAAAACATATGGTGCCTTTTTATCATGGCTTGAAAGAGATGCAAAAAGAGAAGAACAGTTAAATGCCCCCTTTGAGCTTCCCTCTCATCTCCCTGCCTGAACCTGAGCCGTGTCTGCCCTGCTGCTCCCATGGCACTGGAGAGGCTGTCTCAGGCTTCAGATCCAGATCACATACCAGTGGTTGCACTTGCAGCATCCTTCTCCCAGAACAGGCCAGGGACAAGGCTGGAAGGAAAATGGCTGAAGTTTCAGATCAGCTGAGAATAAAACAATGCAGGATCCCCGGGAGGTCATTTTTACACAATCGCTCTGCACTAGAACAGCAAGTGGAGGAGCAAGAGAGTAGAAACTGGCATTGATCACACCTGATTACTTATTAAAGTTTGTAAGGAAAGATGCTGGGGAAGAAAAAGAGCAGGAGCACTTTTTATGACTAGACTAGAAGGGCTTGGGGGAAAAGGGTGGGGAAAATGCATCAAAATGGACTCCTACAATGTTCTCTTATGTTATGGCCCCACATTTTTTCTCTAGATTTCATCACTAGTTCATGTATTCTCAGGCTAAGGTTAAACTGTCACTTGTGAGGCATCTAAGTAGAGCCAGAATGCAGGCAATAATATGTGCACAACAATTACACGAACAAACATTACAAAAAGATGCCTCTTAACTGAAGTGCATGCATGACTTTGTTTCTGCACATCTCTGTACAGACCTTCCTCTGTGCATGTGAACAGGCAGTTCTTCCTCTGTATCTACGCGCATGTGTTTGCACATACACATAAATTTCACATAGGAAGATAAAGATTTTTTTCCATGTGACAGTGTCAGTACAGGAACTGCAGGTATGTGCAGGGATGCATTTATCCATAGGGAGCACATCTCCACCCATGCACATGTCTGAACACAGGCCCCCCAAAAGCACTGGTTTGTATGCAGAGAGCCTAAAGCAAATGTGTCCTCTGCAGAGCAGCTCATGAGCTACTGCGGTGCTAGTTAAGAAAGTAACATCTCTTCATAAAACCTAAAATAAGCCCTACATCAAAAACAGTACAAAACAACTCTAAACCCTCAGGCTACTGCAGGATTATACAGTTGTGAAATACATTATCCAGCCTTTAAAGTCATCTTTGACTATCTGCCTGGGGTCATCCAGACAGCCCAGACTCTCAGCTACATAATGCCAAAGAAAAAGTTGAGCTTGCAGGTGTTCCCAGGAAGGCAATACATTGTGGTCCAAGTCCTTCCTGCAGGGAGAGGCCAATGGGATTATATTTGAATTTCTTGTTTGCCATAATAACGGCTCAACAGAGAATTAGCTCCAACACAAACTGCTATTAGAGGGAGATCTACTATGTTTGGTGGCAGGAAGAGAAAAAACTAAGAGTTACTGGACTCCTGTGAATGAGTCATTGCATCAAAGGCTTGGAAGCAGATAGGCTATTCCTTAGCAATAAAGAATCAAGACACAGTAATTTCCAAAAGCAGTCTTTAGATGGATTTGCAGGTAGAGTTTTCTATTTTATCCACAGCAGGCACACCAGCTTCATCTTCCAGTTGCTGTTTCTGGTTAGCCAGCCAAGCTTCTAATTGGATCTCCTGTTGGACATTATCTCTGAGACACACCGGGGCTGGGAGCAGGGGCCAGGCTGCTGCCTTGCCAATACAGCCAAGCCATCAGCACTGTCCTGCAGTGAGATCCAGGCAGAGAGAGGGCTTTGTGCAAAAATTCAGCCAATGCATCACGTAGTCATCAGTCCACAGTGAGCTTCTTATCCTTCTATCCCAGAGCAACAACTGACCCAGCCAGTCTTGCATGACCCTCCCATATTGGCCAGTCCATGTTGTTTTTACACATGGACAGTCTTGACTGTCCACCCCCAGCCCAACCTCTTTTATACTTCCAAACAAGCCCAGGAGAGTGCTGGGATCTCCAGGGAAAATGAAGCAGTGTGAATTAGCTTGTCAGCAGCTTAACTAAAGGACAAGCCAAACCAGTGCTATCAGCACACCTAAATCCAGCTTCACTTCAACAGACAGTTGGGTACTTTAGGAGCAAGAAAATAAGTGTCCTGGGAAGCTCTGCAACAGTTCTTTTCTTGACATTAGAAATTCTTAGACCAGGATGTCCATAAGTTGTGGGAAAAAAAGGCTTGACATGCTACCATCCAGGGGATATATTTTATGAGAAACCTCAGTTTCAGGGAATGAAGGTATTGAGCTGTCCCCAGCATCCAGTCAGGATCTTCCAGGCAGCAAGAAGAAGTATGAGATGAAAAAAAGATGTTTTTCTATGGACAGCAATAAGTCTAGAGGATTTTTTTACTCATTCCAACGACTTAGATGGCAGATTTTTTCTATTGGTTGCAACGCACATTTGCCCACTCCTTTCCTTGCTTACCAGCTGCTGTAGTGGTGCATTTCGTAATTCCTGCTGGGGAAAATTGGCACAATTTCTATGTGTGTTCTACAGAAGAGCAACAAACACTGAAAGGAGCTCAAAATCAAATTTCCATGAAAGCAAAGGCCACCTCAGGATCAGACAGGTGGCTTCACTCCTGTGTAAATAGCCAGTGCCAGAACGCCTTACCCAGTCAGTCCTGACAGCAGTTTCCCAGCAATCTCTTCATGGCCTGGCATCACTACTAACATGAAGACCAGTTTCCTTAGTGTGGGAACTAAGGAGAGCAACTACTGCTTCTTAAGAAGTGATGAAGTCCCTGGCCATGTACAACATGTCACTGTTGTTCTTTACAGGGCACAGCTGTGAAAGTGCTTGTGCTCAATTTATCCTTCTGTTCCTGGAGATTTACAGGAAAAGAGGTAGTCTGTGCTTACTGAGGAGCAGTGGAGATAGTCCTGTGAGCTGTGTGTTTCTAGAGCTGGAGACACTTGTATTCCCACGACTATGCCTGCGTGTGCAGCTGACCTCTACAGAGTCCCTATTCTTGTGACCTTGGGTTCAGTGAGCCAGCTAATAAGTTTGTGTTAACATAAGCAGAGGCAGTGGGAGTCAGAAAAGACATCAGAAATGAAACCTGAGGAAAGGAATTAGGGGAAAAGAATTCATTAATTTCCTCTTTGCAATGACACATGCTTTCCACTCACTTTTTTAAAATGACATTTTACCTGCTATTAGTTTACTGTGAGTGTCTCTGGCGCTGCTTTCCCTCCCCACAGCCAGTTCCCTCAAGAACAAAATTAAATTTAAGCTACTAAAGTTGGACCTTTCTGAAGTAAAAAGAATCTTTAAAAATGGATTTTTTTAAAGGTCATTTTGAACTTTATCTGAGCACACACGGAAATGCAGGCCATTCAGCTAAATAATGCCACCTGACCACCTCCTGTCACCATTACTAGGATAAGAACATCATTTATGTGATGGAGAGAGAGGAAGGCTTTCTGCTCATTCTTTTTATTCCTCTTCTAATTTTTGGAGGTTTTAATGCAGTTCATTTTTATAGCAAGTTCTCCACTTCCAACTTTCCTTAATAACATGTAGGAAAGGTCATGAATTTAACACTGAAATAGGACATCCTGATTTTGACCCAAAACAAGACAGACTGCACTCTCTGCTCCCATGAGATCAAGCCTCATTCTCTAGGGCTCTATCTGCATGTCCTGCCACATTGGCAGTCTCTTCACAGGATGGTGTCAGAGCAGTCCATCCTTCTCCTTGGTCTTTTTCCCTCTTCCAGAAATCCAGGTTCATGAATTAAATATAATATAACCTATTACTATGTATCTAAGCACTTGCTTAACTTCAAGCACAAGAACAACCTAGTTGACCTCATGAGCCTCTTTTGTGAGTTTGTGCTTCACTTTGAATGGGTATAGTCTCTGGGACCAAAGCCTTGCTCCAGAGGAAGCTCGTGGAAGTACAGTATTTATCACAGCAGTGTCCCCATCTGCCAGAGAAACCCTCACCACTGACTTGAAGCATCTAGAAATAATTAACATTATCTTCAACATTTTCTTGACAGCAAAGGATGGCATGGGGAGATGGCTTTGTACTGCCAGGCTCCAGTCTGAACAAACACAGCCTCTTTTAAACCATGGATTTAATTTCCAGGCATGTCAGATCCACCTCCCTACTGTCAGCCAAAGGTGAGGGGGGTTGCACAGAACTTGCTGTAGGATGAGCCCTGCGGCAATGCTCAGTGCTGTGAAAACACTGCATGTTATTTACTGTATCCAGTTCTCTCCAATCATGACTTAAACAGGGCCATATTTATTGAAGAGACACTTAAAAATGTCCCATGACATGCTTTGTGAGAATGGGGACGTCCCTCAAATGGAATTTCAGCCCTGCACCTCTTGCTGCAATGGCATCCGTGTCCCACTTCACAGCTGCCCGGTCTCTTTGAACAAGCTTCCCTTTAACAATGTTCAAATATTTAATTTGCCAAGTGCTGTGGGAATCCCAAAGGTTTGGAAGAACTATCTATTATAAATGACAAAACATGACATTATTATAGGTAGCCTGCCTACTCGATGTCATCTCTGTTCTATGCTGCTCCTTTAATGAGGCTGTCTTTCAAATCCTGTACGTAATAGAAGAAGATCCTGATGCTAGCATTTCCCAGGTACTCTAAAAATTAAAACAGGCAAGTCCTTAAATATAAAAAAGTCTGCTTTCTAAACCCTAACCCCCTCTTGTTCAGAAGAAGTGCTTTTAATATTCTGTTATTTAGTTGTACAGGCGTTCAGGAGGAGGCTGCTCCCAGACACCCAGTGCAATTCAGTAAGTCTTCCCCTGAAACCTAACCACACAGTGCCCTCTGCTGCAGTTTTCTCTGACATATTAAAAGGAGAAAAAAAGAATGAAACAAAAAAGCCCCTAACCTAGCCATGCTTTACAGCCTATCTCCTGGCTTAAATTGAGATAAGCAGATGGTTTGTTAGTACTTATCAATGGCTGAGTAACATCCAAGGTACTACATAAAACACTTTAGCCAGAGAAAAGTCAAAATAACAAAATGGATTCCATACAAGGGAGAGCAAAAGCAATTGAAAAATCAGGTGGGGAGTGCAGAAGAACTAGCAGCTCCCCACCTTAGCCTGCCTGTCCCTACTCTCCAAGCAGAGCTCCAAACCCAGTTATTTAAGCTAAATAACTAGTTGCTATAGTCTTGTTGCTTTGTTCTTCCCACCACGTCCACCACATCCTCAAAACACTTATAAGAACTATGTGAACAAACCAAGGACATGCAAGATTGGCAAGACCAAAGACCAGGCTACCTGCACAGTCCTGATGCCGGGTAATCCACAGCGGATGGAGCTGGCTGCAAGCAGCACCCCCCCAGAAGAGAAGGATGGGCTGGGGAGAAGTAATTTCTGTCATCCTACCCTTGACTTCAAAAGCAGTGCTAGCAGTTGACATTCCAGGGGACAGGGATCTTTGTGGATTACTGAAGAAGAGGACAAACACAAGGCAGCCTTGGGAAACCTCAAGGCCAACGACAGCACTTCAGCAATTCTTGAGCTACTATCACTTTGGGCTCAGTTAATTAAAATCAATAACTGCATTTGTTTTGATTTGGATTTTAGGCCTTCACTGAATGGTACTAAGGCTTTCTTTCACAGATTCAGTAATTATAAAGTCAATAATTTAAAATTAGCTAGACATACTGTGAATATTGTCTTGGCAATGTAAGCCACAGGGACTCCAGGGAGTACACAGGCATTAGGATTTTAAAGCAGCACCTTGCTAGTGCTGTGGATGAAGAATAAAACCATTTAAGGTGTTCCAAAAGACTATATTCAGACCCAAACCCCAGTATTTGGGAACATTTCCTTCTCGTTTCTGGCTTAACCTGATAGAAAAATAGGGTCCACCTGAAAACTGTATCAAGAGTTGACAATATCAATGAGACGACAATTTCTAAAGAACTGACTTGCCACCAAAGCCTGCAAAAATCAGCTGGCTCTAAAACTACACCATTAAGAAATATTGAGTTTGTTGCACAGTCAGCCTGATATTTGAGATTGTCAGACTCATGTTTCCAAACCATTGTTTGCAACAGAAGCTTAAAAAATGGTAGTTTCTTTCCCAATCACTGTTTTTAGCAAAACACAAAAATTGAGGGACTTGTTTTAAAATCATGATATTTGACAGCAGTCTGGGTTTGTGTCTGAGTTATGCTGCTATTTAGCAAGGCCATGCAATCTATTTAAGCACAAATACAGGTTTATTTGAACCGTCCCTGAAATTTGAGCTTCAGCCTTCTCTAAACTTTTAGAAAATGCCAGTCTGTTAAGTCTTCACCTTTCCCCAATACCTTCTCTTGTGCATTCCTGCATCTGCCTGGGTTCCAGCCAGACCTGGAAGCATCAGATAACCACAAGGAAGATTCCTCCCTGAGATCACCACCCAGGAGCAGGAAATATTGTGAGCTCCTTGGGCGGGCCTGTTTATACTGAAGGAGCCACCCTACTTGGCAGATGTGAAACATTAAATAGATCCAGAAATTCAGCCAACAGCTTATCCTTGTCAGCATCAGCTACTACTTAAAATCAACTAATTCCACTGAAGCAGCGGAAATCCTAAAAGGACGGCTTCTTTTGACACAATCAGTCAGCAACACTACTCTGATCAGCAGAGAGCACAGTATGGGTGAACCAAAAGGCACAAAGGGAAGAGTTCTCAACTCCAAGGATTCAAAGATGTCCAGCCTGCTTGTCCTCAGAATGGAATATAAAACTGAGAGGGAGACTACAAGCTGAGTGGGACTCTGGATGCACAGAAAGATCTCTCTCTGATGCAGCTACCCCAAGGGTGAAAAATTGGGAGAATCCCTGTTCAGCACAGTATTTAATTACCTAAAGGGAAAACCATGTAAATAGACTTTAAGAGACACACTTGATAATAAATCTGTTACAAAAGGCAATGTAGAAATCTGTACTTTTGAATTTATTATCTGACCTCCCTGCTGAGCATTCCCCTGCAGCTGCAGGATAAAATAAATTGGTGTAGCTAAAGAAACTGTAGGAAACATTTGAATATTCTCTGTTCTGAAATATTAACCTGTGATACTTCTGACCATCTTTCTCAAATTGAGAATGGCACAGTCATGGTGGACAGATCAAGACATCAAGAATTTCACTGGAAGAGAGGATTGCAAAGGGGAGTAGACCCTGGCCAAGACCCCTACATTGGAAGTGCAAAAGAGTGGTCTTGCTAAAACTAGCTAGAATAAAAAAAAAAAAGGAACAACCCAACCTTCATTAAAACACTCTCCTGGGAAATGTGCCGCATATGACTACTTAAAGGAACTGGTTTTGCTTAGAAATGCAGCCAAGTTCCCATATTTCTGAAAGATTAAGGACTTTTTTATCCTTTATGTCTGCATTTTTTTTCTTTTCCTTTCTTTTTTCTTTTAAAAAGCCTTCATAAGAAACCTAGCATGGAGAGGTGACTTCAGTGCACGGCAGATGGACACCACACCGTTCATTAAAGCAGACAAATAAAGGGTTCATCCTGTAAAGCAGCTGAGCACCAGCACTTTTTCTGTTAGCTCTAGAAAAGCTTCTGGCTTGCAGCACTTAACACAACTGAACCGTGGAGGCCATTATTCCTAAGGTTTAAATCCAGCCTGAGTCTCTCTCACTTCATTAATGCTTTGTCTGGGCAAAGGAAGACCTGGTTTGCACAAATCCTTGGAACCTGACAGCCTCTTTGCTTTCCTTTGCACTGCAGCACCTGAAGAAGAAGCCCCAGCACTCTCTATACTATTATTTATTGTAAAATACGTGTAACATTATCAATAAACCCTGTGCCTTACACCCATGGGAGGAGACGTTCCCTAAGCCTAAATGCTGGCAATCTAATTATGGTGTGTTGAGAAAATCTCATGCTCACCTGAGAACTTTACAATAACGACACTAATAAAAATTAAAACACTGTTCAAGTGACAATACCCATACATTTTAGACTGAAAGTGTGACAGGTAAGATTTGATGAGACACATTCAGCAGCGTACCAGAGCCAAGTTCTGAAACAGAGGACTATCAACATCATGTCTGCAGAAAAGCAGATATACAGTCATCTCTCACTTGCAGACACAAACTAGCAGATGGTTTGCAAAACCAGGAAAGTGAACTTCAAGCACCCATTCTGTCTTTTACAACTTCACAGACGTGAGTTTTGCATGCAAAAAATGCATGCGTACATCATTAACAGATGCAGGTCCTAACTCTTCCACTTTGATTATTTCATTTTAACTCCCTTGTTTCTGATGCCTTTCAAAAAGGAGCACAACGACTTCTCACTGTTTATTCAAGATCTTGAAGGAAAATTATTCCTGGTGGGTCTTGAGCTCCCCCCATTGACTTCTCACTATCAGCTAACATCCAGGTCTCATTCTAATACTCCACCACTGTCCAGACAAGCTATTCTGGATGGGATATTGAATCTTTACAGCAACGAAGATATGATTGCCCTCTTCTGTGTGTATGCTCGCTGTATTTTAGTTATATCACTGCTAACAGAAGTTATTGCTTTGCCCAGCCCGTCCTGGAGAGTGCTGCCACTCAGCTGAAGAGTTTATTTACCTCTTTCTTTAGGTTTCTCCCTGAGCTCTTCTCCTTCACTCCCTGGCCAAAGTCTCGTGTGACCTGAAAGGCTCTCCCTCTCTGAGAAGTGGAGCCCAGGGTTATTACACACTCTGTATTATGAGCACCATCCACACTCCAACCAGCTGACAGTAATATACTTAATGGTGCCAAAATTTGTGAATGTGCCAGAAGACTTTGTTATCATTTGCCATGAACACTAATCCATGAACTCTGAGCTGCAGGCCATCCACATGTCACCCGAATGACTGGCTAACAAATCAGCCTCCAGCATGGCTCAGGCTCCACTGACTCTCCATTGTCAGTGTTGACAAAAGGCGTAACCATGCTCATGGCTAAGGATTTTGGCTGTCTCCTGGCTTATGACCAATTTCTACGGTAATTCAAGAAGAGCAGGTTGTTATTTTTTTTTCTGAAGAAATAACCAGCATCTCTTTTCTTCCTTTTACCATGAAATACTTGTGGCTTTGGGGAGATCTGGAGCTCCTTCTCCAAAACAAGAAATGCAGTTTGAAAATGCAGTACCTTTATTCCCCTCCTGGTGCAGATAGATTAAGTTCCCAGAAAAATCAGTGAAGGCACTGGAATAAGGTGAGAAAGATTGAGGCCACGGTTTAGGCCTTTTGTCACCTTCTTGATCTTTAAGACATATTCTCTACTCTTTCTTAGCTGTGTTATGCATTCTAGATATACAAAAGAAGCAGCAACCTTAGAGAATACCCTTCATAGATCCTCAATGGAATATAAAAATGGAGATAGGTCATGCTCTTTCTTTTCCTGTCCTGTGACATGAAGACTGTGTCAGGGAACAAAGGGATATGGCTGGAGGGAACTCTCTGATTATCCTTCACTGTTACATTGACTCCCTTCAGCAGCATCAGGGCTCGTGGCTATTTGAATGCACCTGAGGAATGGGAGCAAGCCCAAGTGACAAATTAATTTGATTTTAGGCAAAAGGATGGCTAAAGATTTTCACACTGTTATGCTTAAAACACTTCCCTGGTTCTTTTCTACCAGCCATTTGTTCTTTCCTCCAAATATCTTCTGGCAAAAAACTTCTTTTAGAAATGCTTCCAATATCTGCTTTCTGCATCAACTTATCTTTTGAAGCCTTTTTTTTTATTGAGAGATTGTCTTACTCCATGTTTCTCAGAACAGTGTGTAGCTTTAAAGTATGGGATCAGACCTTTACAATGCCAAGAGCCCTCTAGTCCTGTGTTACAGCTGAGGAAATGTTGCATATTCTATTTTATTCTATTCTATTCTATTCTATTCTATTCTATTCTATTCATAAACCTCCCCTACCCATTTCTACCTCAATGCTTTCCCATAGCACACTATGCTACATCATTAAGAATTATTTTATGTGGCTTGGTTTCTACTAATCCTCAGACTGAGCTGAGTAATGCCTAGGAGAGGACTGTCTTAATGAGAGAGTTTATATTAGAGAAAGCAGACCAAGACCTTTTATGTGGAAGGTGGGGAAGCTTTGTACAGCTGCTGACTGGCCTGCAGCGAGCCACAGTTCAAGCAAGCATGCTTAAACCTTTATTAAACAAGTCTTTCACAGTTCTGTGCTTGAAACAATTTCCTGTTTCTTTCCACATGCCACTTGCCCCTTCCTCAAAATCTCTTCTTGCAAACCACTTCATTTGTAAATGTTTGTAGCATTTCTGCTGTTTCAAGTATTTTGACATAGTCTCCTAGTGAGTGGAATGGTTGCCCAAACAGCTCTAGTCAACCCCTTATATCGATTCCCAGCACACTTGAAGAGTAAGATCCTGAGAGCTGAGTATGATCTGGTATTCTATGGGAGAAAAACACTCACAGAACAGAAGACAGATTCAGGGCCTAGTCTGTCAACAATAATCAGGGCCATTATAAGCTCTTGGGGTGCACAGGCAGGACACTAATGTGGCAGTCCCTTCATCTCTAGAACCAAGCAGTCATTTTCTCTCTTCTTTCTCCAGAGTTCAATCCTTTCCTTTTCTCTCAACCATCTACAGTGACTGAAAA
Source organism: Neopelma chrysocephalum (assembly GCF_003984885.1). Lineage (NCBI taxonomy): Eukaryota > Metazoa > Chordata > Aves > Passeriformes > Pipridae > Neopelma > Neopelma chrysocephalum. Next base: position 7,265,441 of record NW_020897809.1, read on the forward strand.
CAAAGCTAAGCAATATACTGCCATCACAGTGCTTCCATTATCACCCATCTGGGTTGCAAGTCGATATTATCCCCCCATCCATTCTTCATAGAATCATATATCTACAGAATGGTTTGGGTTGGAAGGGACCCTTAAAGCTCATCTACTCCACCCCCCCTGCAATGAGCAGGAACATCTTTAACTAGATAAGGTTGATCAGAGGCCGAACCAGTCTGAGCTGGAATGTTTCCAGGGATGGGGCATTTACCACTTCTCTGGGCAACCTGTTCCAGTGTTTCACCACCCTCATTGTAAAAAATTTCTTCCTTATATCTAGCCTGAATCTACCCTCCTTTAGTTTAAAACCATTACCCCATTCTTGCTCTAAGGTAACAGTGATGATAATAACCAACAGCAGGGAGCGCACAGAGGGAATATAAACCCTCAAGTGGCATAATTTGCCTTGGATATTTATTCTTCATGGAACTTGGCACATTGCCATCAGTGTTGAGTGTGCCAAAAGAAAAAGATATTTTGAATATTTATTCCTTTCTCTGACCTTTCTGGAGCTGATGGATGTTTATATTGGAGAAAACAGACCAAGCTGAATATGAAAACCTACCAACCTTCAGACAGTGGTACAAACCTTTGAGTTTGTGATATTAATTCCTGTAAGAATACTAGGAGTAGTCATGTTTCTCACACAGAGTCTGAGAAAGAGAGAGAACAATTAACCAAAGCTAGGAACCAAAGAAGCAGTTTTGGCTGGACTATGAACAAAGTACAGTGAGTAGGTCAGGCCCCTACATGTTATGTCAAATCTTAGTAGCTGCAGGTACTGTATCCACTTTCCTACATGCTGATACTGAAATAAAAGGCTGGAAAACTTGAGCTTATTTTTCTTTGTGAGGAGTGTAGAAACACTCTGAGTCTAGAACTCTTTCATGGCCAACATTCAAATAAATGCAATATACAATTTTTCAAGCTCATTGGGCAGTGAACACCATACATACACATGATCAAAAATGAATTAAGCAATTTAATTGTCACCCACCAGGCCCATTTTTATCACTGGTGGCATTACAGCTTTTATATGTGGTTATTTTTAGCATTAGTAAATAGCAGTAGAACTGGTCTGTGGCAGGCGTGGGAGAGCGCACTGGACTTCATTACGTGCTTTGTTCTACTGAACCTTATGAAATCACTTGTCTCTGTGATTTCCTCACCTATGGAAAATAATTCCTGTCACGCAGAAGGTTGCAAGGTTTGATTTAGTACCATGAGTGAAGTTCTTAGATGTTGCACCAGGACAACCCCTTACGATCGCTCACAGAAAGCTGTTGCAGCAATCGGCAAACACGGGGTTGCTCTCCGGGGAGATGACCGAGTTCTTGGGATCTCGGCACCCTGCCCAGCACTCCCCAGCCAAAACCCTGCTGAAGCAGGGCAGTAACCAGACAGGATTCCTCCTGTGCCCCGATATAGGATCTTTCCATTGTTCTGGCCAGGAAACATCCCCTTCCAGCTTTCGGTCCTGACAATTACTAGGATTCTTGGGAAGAGAACAGTCTGCAATAAGCAGTACCAGATGCTTCAGCATCCCCTTCCTTTAACCTCGGAGTGTGTAAGAAAAGGGAACTGCTTTCTATTGACTTGTGTTCTCAAGCCATAATCCATTTTATTTCTTAATACATTTTATTATCTGTCCCCGTTGTCCTCCCTGTGTAATGGACACCCAAGGGGCAGGTGAAGGCAGAGGAGGGAGGCTCCTCCCCCCTTCCAGAAAGTAGCTTTTATCTCCCAGACTTCGCCCTAACTCAGAGGGCACTGAGGGAGGACAAGTCCGAGGGCCCCGGGGCCATCGCCGATTGTTCCAGGCCGGGGCATGGGGCGATCCGGGCAGGACGGTCCGTGAGGGGGGAAAGAACGACACCTGCGCCAGCCCCAGCTCCCGGCTGTCCCTTCCAGCCGCTCCCCGCTGGCACTGTCCCTTCTCCACAGCCCCGGAGATACACTAAGATGCCCAAACCCGTGGCCACCCCGCCCGGCACCGCCCCAGGCCCGGCCCAGCGTTGCCCTCAGGCCGCCGGGGCCGCGCGCCCGCCCCGCTCATGCGCGCTCCCGCCCCCCTCCAGCTGGCTCATTCCATTTATTGCAGGGGGGATGGTGGGTTAAACAGCGCAAGTTTATCGCTCTCTAGAACGCCTTTAGGCGAGTAGTAACGCTTCTCCTTCTGACAAAAAAGTACTTTTATTACTTTGCAATGACTCATAGAGAATGTGGCTGAAATGCAGGGCGGAAAGCCCTTCTAGGCGTGTTGCTGTCCCCCGCTCCCTGTGAGTGGGCCGGCCCGGCTCGTCCCCCCGCCCGGCGCGGAAGGGGCGGGGCGCGGCCGAGGGTCAACGCGGCCGCCGCGGGGAAGGCGCCGGTGCCCGCCCGCCTCAGCCGGCCCCGCCATGGCACCGCCGCCGGGGCAGACCCCACTCCCCGACTGGGACGGGCTGAAGCTCCGCGTGCGGACCCTCATCGCCTCCCACCGCGTCATGATCTTCAGCAAGAGCTACTGCCCGTACTGCAACAAGGTGAGGCGGCGGCGGGAGCGGGCTCGGCGCGGTCCCCCCGCGGGCCCTTCTTCCTTCGGGGGTACATGGGGACACGTCTGCTCCGGGAGCGCCCCGGGCAGGGAAGGGCGCAGGGGAGCGGGGCTGAGCTCAGGCGGTGTGGGGATGGGGTTTGGAGCGTGCAGAGGTAGCGCTGTGCCCGTTCCTCTGGAGCACCACGTGCCAGCCCTTGGAAACCACTTACCAGGCGTGAAACGAGGCAAAGATCCGAACTGGCGTCCTTGGTAGTTCTTTTCCCTTTGCCACGCGGGTAGATGGATGTGTGGAGAGTTCTGATCAGCTTCTGTAGCTGCTGCTCGAAGCTCAGGGTGCTGGATGTGTTCCTTTCTCCCTGGAAGTTTGAGTACCACGTTGGTGTTCAGCTTGGACAAAGCTGCGTCCCAGGGAAGGGTTGTTTTCTGCTCTTTCTAAATTTCAGGGAGAAGGTTGACTGTATAGCAAGTTTAAGTTCTGAATGCTCGCTCTGATGTGTGTTTAAAAAAAAAAAAAGGCACTCTTGGTTAATTGTGATGTTTAGAGAAAAATATGTTTTTAGCCCTGGTTGTGCATCAATATCACAGGGTGGCTGTAACTGCTGAGCCAGAGTAATTAAAAAAAAACCAGGGCCTTCATTAGAATTTAACAATACCAACACACTGGTCATAGACCATACAGAGTGTGGGTGTTTGTAGGCATTGAGATTCTTAGATGTTTACAAACAGCATGTTATGAAATTTTAGTTAAACCCCACACTGCCATATTTCATGTGACCGTGGTGGGAAAACATAATTGGAACTGTGGGATCGAGTCCTGGTGTTCCTCAATGGAACTGACAACCAGGAAAATACTCTGAAGCCTCACTCCCACGTGTAGGTTGGGTTTAGTTCCGGGAGCTCTTGTGGGGGAGGAAATGTTATGACCCTCTTGTAAAAAACTTACATGAGTATATTGTATCTCACTTAAAACTTAATTGAGGTTTTGGGAAAGGAAGCTTCTGTGTATGAGAGGATAGACAAAACAAATGCCTCCTCTCTAACTATGTTTTGGCGGATAGTACAGCATATTAGGCAGCTCAAATCCTTTTAAAATTTACTTAACAATTTACTCACTGGAAGTTTTGGTAAATGAAGTGTTGGAGTCTTGCTCCAGTCTAGTCCAGTTGACAGAAATGTTACCTTCTGTTGTGGAGAAATCCTCTTCTTGAGGACTTCAGTGCTGCCCATTTAGAAATACTTAGTAATTCCTGTCTGTATTGCCCTGTTTGCTTTTACTGACCAAGATTGCAAGTCTTGATGCTCATGGCACTCAGTCCAGTGGTTTTGAGGTCATACAATGGCACAGTAACTTTTTAAGCCTTGGGCCTTTTTCCTTCATCTGTTCCTGGTGTTGCAGTAGGTCTAGACTAAGGCAGTGAGCTTGAGGGGAAAGAAGACTTGATTGTAGTAATTAAATTCCAGATTGTTTTTTCCTGCGTTTGTTCAGACCTTCTCCATTAGGCAGGATTATTTGCTTCAGGGAAGCAGTCAGATATGAGGAATATAATCTTTATTGTCTTGCAAAGGGGAAGAATGATTATTGGGAGTAGGAGGGCCCTCTCTGATGGCCCTTTCTAGGAGGTAGAGTTGAAAGACTGTATGAATTTTTGTGAAGGAACAGGTGACAAATGGGGCTGGGGGAAGAGGAGCTGATTGCTAGGTAGATTTCCTTGGCTTATGTTTCTGTTCATAATAACATATGTAGGTAATATAATGAAGAAAACTTGTAGCAGAGGTATAGATTGCAGACAGAATTAGAAGAAGAAAGTTTGAGAGAAGGAAGCCTCACGAGACATCAAGTGATAAAACAGAAATATCTTCAACACTGTGGGTATTAACAACTCCCACTGAAGAGTTAGAAATTAGCGCAAGGAATGGGAAAACAATGGGTAATGCAGCATTCTTGCTAGCTGATCTAGTCTGTAGAATTAATGAAGTGGATATAATTTAAAAGTGTAGTTACAGCTTGGGTACTTAGCCTGTAATCACATAGTTCTGAGTTCTTAAAGATAGATATGAATAGTGTGCATTGTGTCTGTCTTTTGCTGTGGATGGCTGTTAGCAATGTGCTTTTGGTAGGATTAATTGAAAAACTGAAGATGATTAGCACAAGTGCAGAGAACACTCATGCTCTAAAAAGGGCCTAATTTGGGGGATGGAAAGAATTCTTTATTTCAAATGGAGGTAGCTGTGCTGGAAGAAAATTAAGATTGTTCTTTTCTTCAGAAACAGCACTGCAAATAAATTCTGTAAGTGAATTAAATAGTTGATTGTATTCAGTTTAGCCAGTAACATGACTTGGCAATTGTGCAGTTGTTCTTCTGCAAATGCTATTTATTGTTCAATTGGTTTAACAAGACAGCAGTGGAGAGGGGGTGGTGGTAGAATTACTTTTTTGTCATAACAACCTGGCTGTTCTTTAATTTCTTAGCACCCGGAAAAGATACTGAGCAAGATAGAAATGCATAAAGAAAACATAGGTTTTTCTAGCATGAAAAAATGACAAGTCTGAACACTGTGATATGTTGAAATTTGAGGAGCAACAACTGTGATTGCACAGAAGTTGCTGTTTATTTTAGTTATATTTTATGCTATTACAGATGATGTTCTTAATCCTCGGGGGTTCTGGTCAATTCAGCTGTAGCTATTATGGAATGTTAGCTAATACGTGAAACAGCAGACTTAGGACATACCATAACTACTTTTGTGGTATGAAGCTTGTTTCAAACCTGCTTAGCTACCCTAGTGACAGCATCTCCAGGAACAGTTTTCTAAAGTTAGGCCAATTTCTCAGTTTCACAGAAATTATCTACTGCTAAATAATAATTGGAAGTGTTTCTAGTCTATCACTTTTTGTGAAAACTGGAGTTTAGTAGGTAGGTGAGGCCATTGCATTGGTGAGAAGGGAAGTAAATGGTTGTATGAGTGACCATGCAACCGAGTATCTCATTCCAGACACTTAAAGAAATTACAGTTTTAGGGTTGGGCTGTAGGGAAGAAAGTCGACCAGCAGGCTGCTGGAGTTTCCAGCAGTGTGAGACCAGAATTTCTTGACCTGAGTTTGATTAGTTTTATTGAGCTAAAAGTTTTCAGTGGATTTTTTTTTTCATTAGTTGATCTAATAGCTTCTTTGATTTCCTTTTAATTTTGCCTTGTACAGTGTTGGGTTCTCTGGTTATGTTCCATAGGGAGGTTTACTTTTCATTTCAAAATTGTTTTCTGGAAAAAGCAGTTATTGCTGAGTGCTCCAGTGAGTATTTCTGAGAAATCATTTCCTCTTCACCTTATCTAGATATTACTCATGATTAGTGTATGTTATCTTTCTACTCCTAATCATTTCCTTTTCCAAAATGAAGTAATCTATTATCTCTTGCATGCACTGAAGATTTTGTAACTGCTCATATGTTTGTTACTGTTCTTTCTTTCAGTTTCATTAGCACAAGTATAATCTGTTCATAAGTATAAAGTTCAATAGCTACTTCTAATCAGGATGCTGACTTCTGATTTTTGTTCTCTCTACTACATATCTTCAGTAGAGAATAAAGGTGGTCTAAATGCCTTAAATCTGTCCTTTCTTGAGTGTAATCCTTTCTTGTTATACTAATGTTCTGTCCTGTCCTCCCCCCTGCCAGCTGCTGTTGCAATGTTTTGGTAAAGGTTTTTTTTTAAAAAAAACAACAAACTAATGAAATCTTGCCTGTTACTCTGCTACTTTGCTGCAAACTAGACCAGCAGCCAAGTAGCTAGTTTTGTGACTTCCCTCCAGATTCTTAACTTATCACATCCTAGTAGTAATCTCTTTAAGCTCTGCTTTTTAGATCTTTCATGGCATTCAGCTTGGGCTTAATAATGGCAGATGCAGAGTGGAGGTCTGGAGCAGTTCCACTGCTGTTTTCCTTTCATTCAGCCTGTAGCCATAATCATTCCAGGAAGCAAGCCTGAAGGTAATGGGGAGCTTAGGACCAAAGTTTTTAGATAACCTAGATGGGTAGAGGACTAAGTGTCTCACACACTGGATGTGTGAAGGAGGAGCTCAGTTTGTTGAACCTTAAGAAGGCTGAGGAGGAATTTTAGTTACTGTCCTCAGCTGTCAAGATGACCAGACTCTTCTCAGAGTTGAGGAGTGAAAGGATAAGGACCAATAAACATAAGTTGCAGTGGGAGATACTCCAATGAGATCGAAGTTCTTTACCGTGAGGATGGTCAAACACTGAACCAGCCCAGAGATGTTCTGGTGTCTCTGTCCTTGTGGATGTTCAGAATGAGAGGTCAGTGCTTAAGCAATGGGATCAGCGTTCACATTTTGGCTCTGCTTTGAGCAGGGAGTTGGCACAGATGACCTGCAAAGGTCCCTTACAACATCAATTATTCTACAACTGTAGAACCAATACAATCAATTATACAAGCAGAGCTTATTTTTGTATGTTGTGGTTGATGCATGATATGGTAAGAAGCTCACTATGTGGTTGGTACAGAATATAAAATCTTCCTGTTTGTATAAAGCTGAAACTTCGTCAGAAAGCACTGAAATACTCAGTCTTCAGCATAGTAACAGCATGGATCACAGCAACATTAAAAACATTTTTATTCATCATGTGCTTGACATCTTTAAACTTATTCTAATATTCTTGTGACTCAACATACTCTTAATGAAGCGCTGTCAGTAAATTTGAGGTTCATCAGAAAGCTGGTTGTAAAATGTTCAGACTCCATGCTGGCAAGTGGATCCATCATACAGGCATTTAGTGATTCTTGCTAGAGCTGTTTTCACATCCAAATAATTATGATTAAAGCAGATTTATTTTTTTAACACATAGTCTTACAATATTTATTTGCATGGGCATGTCTGCAAATTATATTTCAAAGGAGTAAATGCTGCTGTATGTAATGCTACATCCTGTGCCGTGAGGGATGGCATAGAATCATAGAATCAGCTGGGTTGGAAGGGACCTTTGAGATCATCAAGTCCAACCCTTGATCCACTACTGCTGTGATTACTAGACCATGGCACTAAGTGCCACATCCAGTCTCATCTTAAAAACCTCCAGGGACAGAGAATCCACCACTTCCCTGGGCAGCCCATTCCAGTGCCTGATTACCCTCTCTGTAAAGAATTTCTTCCTAATATCCAACCTAAACCTCCCCTGGCACAGCTTAAGACCATGCCCTCTTGTCTTGCTGATAGTTGCCTGGGAGATGGCATTGTCCATCTGGAAGACAATTCACAATTTGAATACTGAGAGTTTAATAAATAATGCTACTGTAAAAATCTTGTTTCTAAAAGGCTGCCTGGTTTGAATCTGGTAATGGTACACTCTGTCCATCCAGAACTTAGGTTAGAAAAACACCCAGCTGAGTACACTTGGAAAGTATTAAGATTTTCTGCAGCTTTTTATAATGCCAGATTTTTTTTATTTTCTTGAGAGTGTTTTGTTTTGCATGTCATTCTCTACTACCTTCTTTTGCTTTCTTTTTTTCTGTAATACTACCAAAGAATCTTGCTGCTGCTTTATCTCTTTGTTTTTCCATATGGCAGCCACTTTCATGGCTTTTGGTATGTCAGGGACGCAGGAGTCTGCAGCTAAGGAAACTGTACATAGAAACTTTTCCTTAGGTAATGAAACTTGGAAGGTTAAATAGCCTGGCTTTAAGTGCAAAACATAAAGTAATGCCAAACTTTAGCAAAGCTGCGTAGAGCCCAGCCCTCAGAGCGTCGTAACTGAGACTTAGAGGTTCCCTGTGTATATCCAACAATGAGTTTTACCCTGAGCTGAATGTCAGATGTTGAGAAAGCTTTGCATTGGCCTCGTGTCTGTTTGTGTTGCAGGTGAAGGAACTCTTCCGCTCCATGCGTGTGGAGTACTATGCTTTGGAGCTTGATGTGACTGGTAAGTAGGAGAAAGAAAATCCATCACGTGCTGTTTAATGTAACTAAAAATGGATGACTGTGCATGATTCCTTAGGCTGTCTTGAACTAATCAGAGGATACATAAAAACAATTAAAATACATTTTAATATGTGCAGAGATAGAAGTAATTAGTCTTCAATGTGGATTTTAAAAAAGGATGTGTTTTTAGTAGAACTGAAGGTTTTTTAACTGTAAAAATGAGCAATTGCTAGAGGATGTGAGATCTGATTTCTCTACAAGGAGCTCTGTCTTTTGGGAAAAAAAGCCTGTAGTATTATTTCCTACTTCTGTTTCTGTTGTGGCTTTAGATGAGTTGTTAATGTTTGACTTGGTGTATGGGTGACCTTCACTGGGAGAGTTGCTGAGTCACTGCAAGAAAGGGTAAATTCCAGTACCTTGGCTGCTGCTAGTTTGAGGTGGGGTTTTTTTAAAGTCCAAGCTGCTTTAGTTTTAGGATATGTGCAGTGCTTTATGCATATATGTACAGAGTGCATGTAGATTTTAATGTAGTTTTAGGAACAAGTAGTTTCTTGCACGATTCTTAGTAAACTCTTAGTTGCACTGTTCATAAGCTGTTGAATATGTATTATCAATTTTTTTTCTGTACAAAACTTAAGTTTCCAATTTTTTTTCTAAAGTACAATGCACAACCCTTTTTTATTTTTTTTACCCTGGAATTACTTGTAATTAATAATGTATTTCCCTTGCAATTGCTCAGATTACTGATATGAAATAGATGGGGTCTTGGAATAAAAAGATTTTAGTCAAAGTGATTATTGTAAATGCTCATTTTCACATTTACTGCCAAGAGATCCAAATCGAGCCTGTGTGTAGGTACTAATGATTCAGATGACAAGTCAGGTCAAGCAATGATCATTTTAAAATTGGAAAGTTTAAGACATTGTGGTGGGTAGAAAAAGTCTGAAGGTAGCTTTAAGGTAAGTAAAAAAGCATGTTCATACTTCTCTTCCCCATATTCTCATAATACAGAACTGCTGGGCAAAATTATGTGCATGGATACAGAACCAGACAGCTCTCGTGAAAGAAAAGCTGTCTGTGTGATCTCCTGTGATAGTTGGAAAAGAATTTTTGTGTAGTACCAAGTGTGACACTGTCAGGAAGAGACTGATAAGAATCCAGGAAATACAAGGACTAAACTCTTATTACTTTAACTTCATTCTGTAGAATTATGGCTTGAAACACCAGTATAATCTCTGTGTGTAAGCATACTCCTTTGACAAGTAGTTTCTGAAGACTTGCTTATGTTCAGGAAACCTGCAAATGTGATGTTTATAATAGAATTGTTTTCTTGGCAGGCCTATGGTGTATCACAGTCCAAACCTTTAATACTTCAGATTGTTCTAAAAGCTCTCTTCCTGAAAATTGTTCATAATGTACCCATTCCTTTTATTCTTAGATGATGGGGCCAGTATTCAGCAAGTGTTGGCAGAGTTAACTAATCAGAGGACAGTGCCTAATGTATTTGTCAATGGAACTCACATAGGTGGCTGTGATGCTACGTACCAGGTAACTTAACTTTAAAAATCAGGTAGAAGTAGACAAGACTGAGTGAATTTGCTGTTTGATCATAGTTAAATTTTGTGTGACCTATTAGACTGGGTGTTCTAGCTCGGAGTCACTGTGACTCAGCTGCTGTTTGCTCAAAAATGTGTGTGCTAATTTGATTTTTTTTTTCTCTCTCTCTCAGGCTTATCAGGACGGATCACTGCAGAAACTTCTTGGGGATAGCAAAGATACAGAACCCTATGAATATGACCTCATTATCATTGGTGGTGGCTCAGGTGGACTTGCATGTTCCAAGGTATGTCATGAAAATTTCATTAAAGAACAGGTTGTATGTAAAACTTCTTCAAAAGCTAATCTCTCAATTATATTACTATAAAACAGTGTATATTTTGATGAATATTACTGTTCAACTTGTTAATTGATGAACCAGTAGTGGTGCTCACTCAGGAGATAATGGTCTGTGTGGACCAGTTTCTAGCCAATGTCTATTCAGGTCTTGATCCTATTAATAGGTTTTAGTTTTCTGGCTGAGGGTGGAACCAAATGTTTTTTAAGTACCTCTTCATGTGTAATACACAAGCACTTTAACACTTCCAAACAGTAATATAGAAAACTTAAAGGCTACTCTTGAAGACTTTTAACACTTTAGGATATGGAATCATCAGTCACCTGAAATGAAGTGCTTTCAGCTGTCACTTTTTTTTTTTCATCCATGAACATACCAAGTCAGTCCTGCCCTCCTAAGGGAAAAGGAGACCTAACAGCATAAATATTTTTTTGGGTGAGGTAGAAGAGTATCATAGGCTCGTAAGCCCATCTCTTACCTTTTTCAGGTCGTGGGTTTTAACAGCATAGGATGATGGGGATGCAGCGTTGAACATATAAGCAGACATTCAAAGTTTGGAAGAAAGTAATAGTTTCTGAGGGATTTCAATTTTTGTCTAGTGAAGGAGATAGAAGAGCCATATATGATAGTGAAACTAACTAATAAAGACAGTAAAGAAGCCTTCTGTTAGTGCTGAGTGTATCACGAACATTAATGACTGGACAAGCCTTCTTGGTTGAGTAATGCTGACTGGTCGTTTGTATCTTTTGTAGGAAGCTGCTGCCTTGGGAAAGAAAGTAATGGTATTGGATTATGTTGTTCCAACACCTCTTGGAACCTCATGGGGTAAGCTTCTGTTATCATGTATTTTATGATGCTCCAGTACCAGTGATACATGCTGAGATGTTATATATCATGGATTTGTGTTCTTAGAAATTGAGGCTGAATTCCTGTAATTCTGGTACTCAGATAACAAAAGGAGTTGTTTTCCTGGCATGCCTGCTGCCTTTCTGGATAGTTCTTGCTGTTTTGTGCATTGCTAACTCTGTTCTTTGTCAAATGTTCTAGTTTTGATCACTTTCAAATAGTGTCTGGGTGGTGTGTGTGCACTGGTTCTATTTTGTGGACAACTGCCTTTAGAACAGTGGCTACATGCCTATATATGTCTCACCTTTCCATAATTACAGACACCTGCTGTCTGACCTTATTAGTGATATTGGAAGTTTAGAATGAGTAAGGAACTTCATTGGTGAAATTTTATTTAGTTGAGGAATGAATGTGCTTTTGTAGGTAGTATGTCAAACACATGCATGTTTCAAATTCCTCATAATAGCTGATACTAAACTCTAGGAACTCTGGGCTTTCTGCCTTGCTTACTTGCCAACTTGACCAAAATCTTAAGCACTGTGGAATAAGTAACCTGGATCTGTGTTTAAGATACACTGTACCCATCTTGGTTCAGTGAGTCTGGTCACTTCTTAAGCTGAATCCAAATTTATAAGCTTAGTGTGCTCATTGTATTTTAAAATGTCTCTTACAACAGAAATTTCATGTTACTTGTGTGACTGTAGCAAACTTCACCAACTGATATATGGGTGATCATATAAAGCACATAATAGGAAAAGCATACATGTCCTGTTTTTTGAAACAATAACGTGGTTCTTTCCATCTTAGGACTTGGTGGCACATGTGTAAATGTAGGTTGCATTCCTAAGAAGCTAATGCATCAAGCAGCACTTCTGGGCCAGGCACTCCAAGATTCAAGGAAATATGGGTGGCAGTATGAAGAACAAGGTTAGTAAGAACAGGGAGGACAGCCCAAGACTGTACAGATGAGATGCTGAGCTCAAGACCGTTCTTGTGCTTTGGACTCAATAAATTAGAAGCAGAATTCAGTAGTTTTCTTAGGTGAATCAGAAGGCATCCTCCTTCTTGAGTCATAAAAACCTTTAGGGTTGAAAGTTAATTGTGTTTTGCTCCCTATATTATCTGAAATAAATGAAAGAGCTTCTAGAATGGACTTATTTCAGATAGTAGCAAGTCAAGTAAATATTAGCATAGTAGAACAAGACCTTAATAATTATCCTCATTACTGATAATGATGTTTTCTTAGCATGATATATAGCGAATAAGGGTTTTTTTTAAGGGTTCATTGCACTTTTATTTCTTTAAATATGAAATTATTGTCTTATTTCAGTTAAACACAACTGGGAGATCATGGTAGAAGCAATTCAGAACTACATTGGTTCTTTAAACTGGGGCTATCGAGTGTCCTTGAGAGAAAAGTCTGTGACATACCTCAATTCTTATGGAGAATTCGTTGAACCACACAAAATTAAGGTATGCACTGCATTTAAAAGACTTAATTGGGAGGGAAAACTCATGTTCTAAAACTGCCTTTTAAAAGCCAGCACAGAAAAGGCTTCATCTTAACATTGCCGGCTTAGGTCAGCTGAAGTTAAAAACTCATTTGTGAAATAAGTTATTGATTTAAATAATTATTGTACTTTAGTACATTCCACAGTGTCTGCAAACCTAGTAAGTGTTACATAAGAGTAATGTGGACATCTTTAAACCTGTGTCTTGCAAGAACAGAGTAAGGTGGTCTCAGTCTCTAACTTCATGACTGAGTTCAGCAGCCTGAGTGAGGAGGGGAAAAAAAGAAAAGCTTTAGCTGTATGATTTTGCAACTTGGAAAACCTTCATACTAAAGCATAAAAACTATTGAAATTAAATTCAGATTAAGCACTTGCGTAACAGCACTGCTGGAACCTTATGCTGTATCAGCATACAAATTAAACTGTCAGTTTTGCAAGACAAAGCATGTGCTGGCAATCTTGCTGTAAGTGATCATACTGTACCAAGGTTAACCTAGAAAAGTGCATATTGAAGGCACCTGTAGCGTTCAGTGGGTGTAATTGTCTGTTTTCATTATCAAGGCTGAACTACAAGTGTTTCAGACCTGGAGACCAGCAGTGAAAGATAGCAGTGTGTTCAATGTACCTCATGTACCAACTGTTGTAGTGTCCAGGCATGCAGGTCATCTACTTAAGTGTCCTTAGTCAATAAATGAAGTAGAACAGAAAGACTTCCAGCAGGTGGTTGGACTAGATGACCTCCTGAGGTCTTTTCCAACCTGAATTATCTGTTGACCCAATGGGGGGGAAGTTTCCCTTTCTGTTGGAAAATAACTAAAGAGCAAGAACGAAGGTCAGATTTTGGAAGAGAAAGACCAAGAATCTCTAGAAGTTAAATTAGTTTGAATTCACTTAAGGTTGGATCTTAGGCTCTCTGAAATCATGCAACTAGTTTAATTTTTTAATTTCTACATTAGCCTAAGAACTAATTGATATTATTCTGTCTTTAGCATTGCGTTGGCCTTTTATTGGGGGGGCAGAGAGGGTCTTAGTTTGTTGTGGCTTTTTATAATCTGAAAGTGAAGTTGTTACAAGTAGTTCAATATAAATGAGTAGTTGAAATGGGCGGGATTCAAAAAGTAAGTGATTTTGAGTGCTCTAATGTGAGAAAAGCCTGATAGTCTGTTGTTTAAACCTGTTGTTCTTCAGTGACCTGCGTGGCATCTCTAAATGCATTAGATCTTGTTTCAAACCACTTATTCTTCATTCTTAAACGTAGTTTTTATTTTAAAACCTATGAAAAAGACTGTCTTAACTGCATCTTTATCAACAGGCAACTAATAGAAAAGGACAAGTAACCTATCACACAGCAGAGACTTTTGTCCTGGCAACAGGAGAAAGGCCTAGATATCTGGGTATCCCTGGAGATAAAGAATTCTGTATTACAAGGTGAGATAAAAAGGTACAATAGACTGAACTTTGTCTGCTCTAGTGTCTGCAAAGACAAACAAGCTTGTGTTGGAAGAACCTTGTAACTTACACTTCTTTCCTTTTCAGCGATGACCTTTTCTCCCTGCCTTACTGTCCTGGCAAAACTCTAGTTGTGGGTGCTTCCTATGTGGCTCTGGAGTGTGCAGGATTTCTTGCTGGTCTAGGTCTGGATGTCACGGTGATGGTGCGTTCCATCCTTCTGCGGGGCTTTGACCAAGAGATGGCTGAAAAAGTAGGTGCTCACATGGAAACACACGGCGTGAAGTTCATCAGGAAGTTTGTACCTGTTCAGGCAAGTGCTTTTTTTAGGTTTCCTCTCTCCACACAAGGTTACTTTGAACAGCACATGTAAAATGCAGGTGTTGTCTGGGAAGGCTTTGGCTCTCTGCAGAAATAAATGTTTTATGAGGCTAAGCTGTTTTACTGTTGAGTGATAGATTAGTAGGTCAAGGCTTGAAGTGACAGTGTAAATGATCTCTGCTCTGTGGGTCGTTCTAAGCTTACAATGATTTGCACAGGTTGAACAGCTGGAGCAAGGCATGCCGGGGAGGCTGAAAGTGACGGCAAAGTCTACTGAGGGAGAGGAAATCTTCGAAGGAGAATATAACACTGTAAGCATTTCTGGCTTTGAAATAACTGCATATAGATACATGTGAAAATGTACGAAAATACTTTTATCTTGAACAACTTTTAAAGGGAAATTCTGCTTGAAAAATCTAAATTACTGGCGTAAAAAAATATGTGAAAATTCAATATTCGTCTTCATTTGAACCCTGTCCGCAGAATGGGTGAAAGAAACTTTGTGTCTGGAATTTAGTTCATATGAACAGTTGCTTCTGGTTTTGTTCTGAAAGTACTGTTTTGCTGTTTGTTGCATCTCTGAAACAAGTTGCACATGGGGAAGACTGAACTGTTGGTGGCTTCTGAAAAAAATTTTGAAAAAGCCACTTTGTTCATGTGCTTCAGTTTTTTCAGTAGAAGACCAAAGGAAGTGTTATGTTATGCTTCTCTTGCATAAAGTTATTGTGTTTAATTTGGGGTTTTGTTTTTAGGTTTTGATAGCCATTGGTCGTGACGCATGTACCAGAAATATTGGATTAGAGACAATTGGTGTCAAAATCAATGAGAAGTGAGTATTGCTCAACTCCCTTAAACCACTGAATGCAAGGATTTTTTAACTCTTTAACAATACCTAGTGGTACTGATGGATTTTTTTTTTTTTTTAATGGTCTTACACCTGGCATTTATGTGAACCTTTAAAACCTTTTTTCAAGTGAAAAAAGGCATAAACATATTCAATAAAATGTACTCAGTAGTTAGAATAACACCTTTGTGGCAGAGCTTCTCCCTTCTGTTTTTTTTGCCGAGCTCTGAGGAGGGTTGTGATACTGAATTCTGTTCTCTTCTGTTTGTTTTAAAGGAATGGGAAAGTACCTGTTAATGATGAAGAACAAACCAATGTGCCTTATGTTTATGCTATTGGGGATATCTTGGATGGAAAGCTTGAACTTACCCCAGTTGCCATTCAGGCAGGGAGACTGCTGGCCCGCAGGCTGTATGGGGGTAGTTCCAGAAAGGTAAAGCTATAAGCAGACATCTTCAACTTGTTTCTATGCTTTTTGCCTCAAAATTTGCTTGAGTTGATTTGTCCACTTGTCTGTGGGCTCTGCAAGTGTTTTGTAAAAAAGAAAAAAAGTGCTAATACAACTTTTCTGTTATGGAATGTATAGAACTTATATAGTCTAAATATGATTTTTTATTTTTAGTGTGACTATATCAACGTACCAACGACAGTGTTTACTCCTTTAGAGTATGGCAGCTGTGGGTTTCCTGAAGAAAGAGCCATAGAAGAATATGGAAAGCAAAACTTGGAGGTAAGAGCATTCAAGAATCATTTAACTTGTAGCTTGAGAGTGGTTTTTCTTGGGCCTTGCTGCTTTACTCTCAAGGCACAGTGTTAAAACAAGATTAGAAGGTTAGCAAGATAGGTAGAACTGTTTTGGCAGTGTTTTCGTCTGGCCAATAAGATACTGGATTCACAGAAACCCAGGACTGGACTTAATACCATTTGAATTGCACGTAGCTGTTTGCAGGCAGCTGAGAAGCATTTGACCTCAGGAGGCTATACCTGGGTTGCAAAACTGTTACTTGTTGTCATGAATTAAAGACTTTCTACTGAAGTATACTGAACTCCTGAGGTGAACTGACTGTTTTCTGCTGGTTCTCTATACTTGAATTGGGAATCAGTTTTTTCCTGACCTTATCATATGACTATAGGAGTGTTGGGCATAACTTCCACGTTCTACAGTAATTTCTGGCTTCTGCACTTCCCTGGGGAATTTCATTAAAGCTGCTTGCATGCCTTGTGTTTAACTCTTTAAGTCTTTGAAATCACTTGGCATTATTTAACTCCTGCTGTTAACTGTTCTGCAGAATAGGTTTAAACTCACAGTAACTGGATATTAACTTTACATTCCTCTTTCTAGAAGTACAATCTTAAATGCTGTGTATCTGTTGCTGTTTTCATCAAGTATTTAAACAGGGGTACATGGTTTGAGTCAAGTCTTCTGCTGACTTTTGGAGGATGGCCTCTGTGGACTGGGTGAAACAGAAATTGCTGTCTTGTCTAGTTTATGTAATAAACATCTAGTGGGCTTAATGTCAAACCACCCGTTTATAAAGATACTAAAAATTAGAATTATGTCTGACTGAATTAATTTGTGAAATTCTAATGCACTTTTTCTTGTCATTCTCCCAGGTTTATCACAGTTTGTTCTGGCCACTTGAATGGACAGTACCAGGCAGAGATAACAATACCTGTTATGCAAAGATTATCTGCAATAAACAGGACAATGTAAGTAGTAGGCTGGAATGGATATGCTGAGTGTATTCTTGAAATCTTTTTAGACAGGCCAAAAGACTAAGATCTTTTATTTGGTCTGCCTGAGGCCAGCTCTACCCAGTCTGTTAACATAAGTATTTGTTTTAAAAGGGCTAATCAATTTGGAGGCAGCTGATGGTTTTGTTTAGGGTTTGGGGTTTTTTTTCTTTGTTTAGCAGCTGTTTGAGCAAATGGTGGCTTTATACATTATGAAACTTCACCCTGAATTCTTATTTGATAGATTTGTGAAGAAATTTGCCAGAGTTTTTCTTCCAAGTGAGTTTTGAGTAACTGTGCCACCTACTGTCTTGCTTTAGATTTCTGGACCTTGTGGTTTTTGTCCTTTGAGAAGTGCAGTTTTGCATGTTTCATAGACACTTGAAAAACATGTGGTTGGTCCTTAAAAACTGATGAGATACAGGAATTTTCAGTGATTAGCGGGTTCTTGTTGTGGCAGAAGTGCCAATACTGTCTGATACTTTTTCCCAAAACTGTCTGGGAGAACAGACAAAGAAGGAATGATATGAAACAGCATGGCTTTTGAGCTTTTTTTTTTTTCTAATTAGTCCACCTAACACTTTTTCAAAGACTCCAAAAAGGCTCAAAGTTCTGATTTATTGGAGCCTCATTGGAAATAATCCTAATTAAAATAACGCAATGGAAGGAGGGACTTTATTTAGATTTTATGTGAAAGGTTTTTTTCCTAGGATGCTGAAGGAGAATGTAAGGTAAATAGTGTATTAAAGTCACTCATTTTGAGGAATTTGTATCCTCTCTTGCAAATCATGGCCAGACCTGTGATAGGGTATCTCTGAAGGTGTAGAAACATCCTGGGAAAATGTTTTAAAACGCAGCTTGTATGCCTCTTGATAAACAATTCAGGAAACAAATTGAAACAAACCACACCCATTTTTAACTTGTAGCCTACTGCCATCAGTCTAGATCTGGCTAAAGACAAAGTTCAACCCTATGTTTTCTTTTTTTCTCTTGTTAACTGCTTGGGGAGGGAGGGAACAGCCAGTGAAAGCTCTCCAGCATAAACAGATCCTCTATCTGACCTAATTTCAACATAGATAAATAATATTAAATCTGAATGTACTAAAGATACTGTATATCTATAAAATCATAAAAACAATTGATAAAACTAGAATGTATTTAGTTTTACACAGTATCTTTGATTTAGTGCTGAGTAATCATTTTAAAACTTGTTTCATTGTGCTACACTGGACTGGAAAGAACTGCAGATCTACTTCATTTAAGTAGTTAATTTTTTGTTAAAGGCTCTGCTATTGACCTGCTTCCATAACATACATTTCTAGTGTAGTGGGAGTTACACACTAGAGCTTTTGTTGCACTTTGCCTTGTACTAACTCATGTTTTTCTCTCATGTGTTGTAAAGAATCGTGTGATAGGACTTCATGTTCTTGGGCCTAATGCTGGTGAAGTGACCCAAGGTTTTGCTGCTGCAATAAAATGTGGTCTCACCAAAGAACTGCTTGATGAAACAATTGGTATCCATCCTACTTGTGCAGAGGTAAGGAAGGGGCAAGGCACAACTTGATTTAAAAACTGCTTTTGAAGACCACTTAGATGCAAGGAAAGACTACTACATTGTGTTCTGAGATTTATTTAGTATTTGTTTAGCTCCTAACCATAAGATACTGACATGTGATAGGAAACATGTTAATTGTGCACTACAACCTGTTTTCTGTTTTAATAGTTCAAAGAAATGTAGCATTGTTACTTTACAAGAGGAGACCAATAGCCGTGTGGATGATAATGCAGACAACAGTAAATAAGCAGTTCTTTTGATCTGTTACAGGTGTTCACTACAATGGATATTACAAAGGCCTCGGGACAAGACATCACTCAGAAGGGCTGCTGAGGTTAAACCTGCTGTTTTACATGTTTCCATGTTGTTCACACTTGGTTCTGGGGAAGCTCTGATACATCAACTGCTTTGCAGCAAAGTAAACGTGTGCATCAGTACCACTGTACATGCTGCAGCTGGGAGTGGTGCCTTTGAGAGCCTTCCTCAGTAAGTTGTGTTGCACGTGGAAACAGTAATACAGCAGGAAAATCTTGGACTGTAAATCCTGGCTTTGCTTGGAATTAGCACTGCGGTGCTTTTTTGACGTTCTAGCTCGGAACCTTCTTGTGAGGTGAGCTACGACTGATGGCTCCATGCAAGGTTGGGAGATCCTTCCTCTAGTCACGTGACTGAACTCCTCCTGAAGGAAATTCTTAAATTGCACAAATTAAAGCTGATGCTTCTAGGTTCCAGTGTCTTGTACAAATGCTTGAAGTAGAAGACAAATATATAATTGAATGATTCTTGCCAACAGTTTACAGTTGACAGATTTATCTTTTTGATGAATTTTGTTATACTTAGTTGTATGTTCAGTTGAGGCAAGACGGCACAAATAGAATGCAGTGTTGAGCAGTGCAGTTCAAGCACTAGTCTCCCACCTCAACCAGTCTAAAACATCAAAGTAACATGAGACATTGCTGTTGTTCACATTCATAGTTGTTTGACCTCAGGTGAGGGCATGTCTTTAAAATAAAAATTTGAGTTGTAGGCATCCTGTGTGTCAGGGTTGAAGAGCATAAGCGCAAGACCTTGTCAATTTGCCCAAATCTGGTTTCAGCTCTGTAACTTAAAAACCTTACAGAACCCACTATAAGTCTGTGATCTTAAGTGGAGTACTAAAATCTTTGGGAAGCAGACTCTGCCCCACTAATACAGTCGGTGCCTGCCCACGATGGTAGTAAGCATTGTCTAGAACTGCTCTCTGAATCATGTGTGGCAGCACAGAGCAATGACCTGGTGTGCTTTGTGTAGTGTTGTGTACAGTCAGTACTCTGAAGCTTTCTTCCACCCCGACGTGCTGTTTTGGGGGAATTGTGCTTGAATTTGGCTCTTAGTTTTGTCCAAAGGGATGTTTTGAAAGACTATTCTGAACATTGTATGATAGTAAACAGTTTTTAACTATTTAATCTGTGATGTACCATGGAATTTGAAGTTCAATAAACAATGAATACAACACACTGTGGTGTCTGACCTCCTGGTTTATGTTGCCTGAGATTTTATTGTGCTTCGATTATGTTGTTTATCCCATGCAGTACCAAAACCTCTGTAGAGCTGTGCATGCTGTAATCTTTTAAATGGAGAAACAAGTTGTCTTGTCACACCTGGGGGCTTGCTCAAGATATCCAACATGCTTCTATTTTGTTATACAGAATTCTCTCTTCTCAGACTAAGAGAACAATTTTATACCGCTTCTGTATATTCCAGAAGATCCTAAATACCTACGTTATAGCATTTAACTACAACACAGCTCAGAGATGCTCAGTAGAATCTAGTTAGAGTGTGAGCAACAACTCTTGCTGGTGTTCAAATTTAACAACTCTTGGAGACTTTGGGTTTTGCGGGGGGGGGCCTGTAGTACTGAAAAATACTTTCATTTGACCATGGAGACGCTGAGCTGCTGGTGTTGCTTTGCTGCAGAGCTGTGGGAAGTTACTTGTTCTGGTCTCATATTGGCTAGAGCCACATCTTGCTGTCACTTCTGCAGCAGTGACCCTGAGAGTGGTACTGCCAAAATGTTGTGTGTCTGAAAAGTTTGCCTCAATACATCTGGTGTTATAGTTTGAAGTAAAGTAGGTGCAACAGTAGTGTAAAACTGAGTTGCAGCGGATGAACCAAAGGCTCATCTAAGCTGTTGTAAAAAGTCAGGGGAGGTGAGTGTGGATGAGGGTGGACAGCTGGGAGCAGGTAATATGATGGAGACTTTGTGAAATCTAAATGGCTGAAATGAAACTTAGTAAACAGTGAAGTGTTCAGAAAGCTTTATATCAGGAGAAACTGACCCAGACTGGCAAAGTTTACCTGGTGTGACCCTGCTGGAAGGGAGTGAAGGAGGAAGCCAAGTCGATGAATGATAAGTCCTGAATTTGCTATTAGTAAGCACTAATTGAGTTTTATTTCAAATTCAGATTTGATTTGCAGGTTCATGTTAATTGATCAATAATTACCACTTGCATATCTGTAACAGTGTACTAATTGCAGATGTTCCTTATGTCAAGCTTGCCCAATCTGTCAGCTCTAGGTGATACTTAGAGTGATGGCATTGAGAACTTTGTGCAATTAGTCTTTTAAGCTTTAAACTCTCCAGTTAAAATATACAGTAAGTTGCTAATAGCAAGAGGAAGTGAACATGTCACTTGTGTAAAATAAAATGTTGTATGACAACAAGACAGTTCAAAGCCAAAATTTTAAGCTGGACAGTAGGTGTTGGAGAAGAAGGCACAATCTGAGAAGCAGAACCTATAACAACCAAATAAATACCCTGAGCTTGGGTAGTAAAGATACTCCAGCAGCGGCATTAAAGGCAAAATGGTGTGTTTACATTTCTGTTGTCTTAGATGTTGTTCACCAAATTCTGAAGGGATGTCCTGAAAAATACTCTGGTGTTTATTCATGCTGTAATGCCAGGAACCTTTTATAGGCTTCATCTGAAAATGTTCAGTTGTGACTGAATCTGGTCTCAGCTGTTTTGTCTAGATCACTGATAATTATGGCACTCTATATCTGGACTGAAGCTCTTGAAACAGTGGATAAACAGCAAAGCCGTGTGGGTTTTTTTTAACTTACTGGTGAAATTTATCCATTCCAGGTCCAGGAGTGGTTATGATTATAGTTATTGTAAACATGGAAAACACTTAATCATCAAATTAGTAGATGGCTTTCCACATAGCATGAGTTTTAATTATATTTTGAGCACTGTAATTTGCCTTGAGTAACACAAGCAGCCTGTTGGCCTGTGCAAAAGCTGTGGGGGCAAGTCAGAGACAAAAGGGGAAGCTGAATATTCTGTAATAAGCATTGAAATTCCAGAATTAGACATGAAAGATTTTTCCTGTGTAACTGAACTGTTGGAAGCTTCAGATTCTCACAAATCCCCTCAGAGCTGCTTTGACAAAGTCTTGAAGTGTTTACCTTTTTTCAACACATCTCATAATGGAAGAAAATTGAAAAATAGAAGGGAGTGGTTAGCTCTAAACTGGAGTTCCTACTTGTTTCAATCTTGTGCTTGTCAAGCCTCCCCCAAATATTGGCAAAGGAAAAATTCCTGGATGCACCTTAGAAGCACTGAGAACAGCAGAGGAAGGAAGGATCAAGCGTTTTAACTAAAAATAGTGGATCTAATGAAGCAAACCATGTTTTGGTGAGTTTGCAACATTATATAATTTATCCTCCAGGTTGTAATTCAAGTAAATGAAGAGACAGGTGTAGAACTCCTTTTTAATTGTCAATACACAGTCTGTGTGATGGAATATCTTCACCTCCATTAAGGTGTGTGAGCTCACAATATGGAGCAGAGTTGCATAGTTTCCAATGATGCCCCTAAAAATAGCAACCATCCTTTAAGATAATTTCTTTGCATGGCAAAAACAGGACCTGTGCTGGCTCAGAAGTGTTAGAATGACAAGATGTTTGGGAGGCAGTACTGATTGTCTGCTCGCTAACTGCAAGGCACTATAGAAAATACCATTTGTTTATTTTGCAGAGGCAATGTCACTGGTCTGCTGGCTACTGGTGGTTTCCTTTTGGACCAGCAAACATGACTGTTGTGTTGGTGGGTGCTTTGTGGTGCTTGCTCTGCAAGGGGAGAAACGATCAAATTACCAAAACCAGCTGCGTAAGTGTCTGCAGCAGATGTGTCTGGATAGGGAAGAAAAGAATGACTGTCTTATATAGAGGTTCAAGTAGACATAGCCAAGTTTGGAGGTTTTTTTGAGCTGTAGTCTTTTTTACTAGCTTTTCTTTAAACAATTTGCCACTCTTACAATGCGTACAGTCTGAATGTTGTGGTGAAAATCTAAAAAGTCTGTTTCTGACTTCTACGTAGAAGAAGTCTTAGCAGAGTTTTTGGAAGATTTCATTTGCAATAAACGAGGTTTATAACCATTTAGCAGCTTTGTTTTGTCCACTGAAAGGACAGAAGTGTTGTTTCTTTAGTTAACTTGAATAAAAATTAATTAATGCAGTCTCTTTTTTTTTTTTTTTTATGAAATACAAGAGTTTGGGGGTTCTGTACATACCATGACCTATAAGGAATTCACTTTGCTGAGTTCCCTGCTGATCCATTTGACCTCTCTCTGCTGCTGCTCTGTGCCTGCCAACTGCAGGTACACATAAGTTGTAACTAAGTGGACTGAGAACTGAGGTTTGTGAACTTGTGAGTGTCTTGACAAGAAATTCCCTTTAAGCAGCACTTGCACTGTTGTTGCTGTTAGATTTTAGCAGAGGCTGCTGGTTGTGGGTGCATGCTGGCTTGGTTCACTACCTTCTTGCCTTGTAAAAATGTGACTCTTGGAAACCTGGCACGGACTTTTCCTTACATAATCTTCCCTTGGACGTGCTCTGACTTGGGGCTTGCGTGGTGTGTGGGCGGAGGGCAATTTAGAGCACTGGTGTCTGAGTTGTTGCAGATGGTGATGGAGTGGAAGTCATGGGCTGGCATGGTGCACTGCTAGGGGAAGGAGGAAAGAACAGGAAAGAATTGTTGGGGGTGGGAAGGACTGGTTTCATCTGGGATTTTTCACCTACCTCTCTTTTCCTCCCTCACCTCAAGCAGGAAAAAAAAATCATCATGGAGCCTCTACCACCTTGTGGTTTAAACCCTGTGCTGGGACTGTATAAGCCAGGTTTGTTGTCAGGTGATGTGTCTGCTTCTTCCATCCCAACTTTCCTGGGTGGTGATACCAACAAGCAGATTGGGAAGCAAAGACTTCACTATGCAATATTCCATCCCTTTGCAGCCAGAACTTCCCTCAGCCTGATTCATTCTGTTCCTCTACCCATCTGTCCCCCTTGACAAGATTATTGTCAAATCCCAGTGGGATATGAGACCTTCCTACTCTCTTTCCCCAAAATAAGAGGCCCCATTCTTTCCCTGGAGCAAACACCCTTACAAATTAATTCTCTTCCCCTTCCTCTGGCACTTCCAGGCTTTCAATTACAGTCCTGATCTCCCCATTGCATTTTTATTGCTCTTGAATGTTAATTTTAGTGACCTTTGCCAATCCCCTCCCTCCTCCCACCAGAGGGGCAAGCTTTAGAAGGATTATTCCTCTTGAAGGTGATGAAAGGTACTCCTTGTCTGCCAGATTGGCATCTCCCTAACACTGAAGGTCTCTGCTGGGCCAGGAAGGTGGAGGAAAAAAGCTTGGGAAGCAGGCCAACTGCCTCCCACGTTGGATGAACCATCATTAAACAGCCCCTTCCCTTCAGGCTCCTGTTTGTCTCTAGCTCTTAGTAAAGGAGTTGAGTTTCTAAATTAGGAAGCCGAAGATTCTGCTGTTGAGATGTTCACATTTAATTTAGTTTGCACTCTGCAGGGGCTGAAGTTCACCTCGCTGATCCTGACCTCTATCAGCAGGAAATGCAGACTTTTAAAATGTGTTTGTGCCTTGTACTTGGGTTTGTTATCTGGGCAGTGACAGCAAAGGTTAGAGCTCTGCTTTGTGTTACATCTGTGGTGTGACTGAGTTGGTTACTTAAAGTCTCTGAGGATAAGCTTATATTGCATGAGTGAGAGGATTAGTTGCTGTTTGCACAGCATTTTAAAGTTATAAAATGAGATGTGTTAAGAGCAATGTCACTGACAGGATCTATTTCATGCAGATCTGTTTCTGGCTGATGGCCTGCAGTTGTGTTGGGTCTTGTTGGGGGCCCTGTGAGAAACCGAATTCCTAGACTTCCCTACTCAAATTCTTTTAGCAAGATGAGGTGGGTTAGCCTTGGATGGCATCAGGTACCCACCAAACTGCTCTCTCACTCTGCCTCCTCAGCAGGAGAGGGGAAGAAAGCACAGTGACAAAGCTTAGGGCTGGAGATAAGTACAGAGAGATCATTCATCAGTTACTGTCACAGGCAAAACAGACTCGACTTGGGGAAAAAAGTTTAACTTATTGTTAATCAATATTGGAGTAAGATAGTGAGAGATAAAAACCAAACCCACCTTCTCCCCTAGCTCAACTTCATTCCCAACTCTTCTACCTCCTCACCAGGGGACAGGGAGGTGGGGAATGGAGGGTTGTGGTCGAATCATAACTCTTCATTTCCACCGCTCCTTTCTCATCAACTGCTACAGTGTGGATTTGTTCCAGGGAAAAAGAGTCCTCCACAAACTTCCCCAGTGTGTGTCGTTCCCACAGACACTTAGGTTTACACTTTTGACTTCATCTCCGCTTTATAATATCAAGTACAAGTAGGAAGTTATTGCTTTTGAGATGGAATTTTATGGCTTGGCACTTTTCCTGTGGTCCTGCTGCTGTCCACAAAATATCATGGGTATGGCAGAACTGTTATTTAGCATCACACCATCCACCCATTGCTCCAGTATTCCAAGAGTCTGTACCTGTAATCCAGGTTTAAACTACCTTTGCAATTCATCCTAGTGGCATATGATAGCAAGCACAGGTTGCCCCTAAATACTGCAGAAGATATTTGAGCCCTGAGTTACTTTCTTCCAGCTCAGTAGGAGAGACAGCTGTATTTGTCAGATACTGAGAAAGCAATACATTTCAAAATTCAGAAAATTCTAAAGATAGAATGAATTCCTGAGTAGAGTTTGAGCACATTTTCCTTACGTGGTTGTTTTCTTCTGTTCTTAAAAAAAAAAATTGGTTTCAGCACACTTCTTGTTATCACTAATATTTTAAAGTGATATTTATGTATAACAAAATGCAAGATGAAAAAACACATTTTATCATCTCTAAACCTAACATAAACAAATGGGATTAGCTACTCACACTACATCCCCTTATAAAAATCTGCTATATTTCTTACTTGGTTTTTTTTGTTGATTTGTTTTTTGTTTGGTTTTTCTGGAGTTTTGTTTTTTTTTAAGATTTAATAACTCAAGGAAATGGAAGCAGGGAGGGGAGAGCATAAGGCAAAGAATTGCTCTAAATGCAGCTTTATTCCAAAGCCTTGTGATTTGTATCAGGAAGCAGGCAATACAGTAGGCACTAGAGATGGGCCACATTCATCTCTGACTTTGGCCAACACTGTGGCTTTCTTCCATGTCTTTCATGGCATCACCACTTGCTCTGGTGGGCTATGATATGGAGTGCTCACCTTGCTGCTTTTTCATTGCTTCTGTGCTGTAAGTAGGTGATTAATACCTGTAAGATCAAAACAGTTTTTCCAGCTAGCCCTAAAAATAGTAACATGCATTTAAAAACTTAATGATTTTCCAAGTGAAATATGAAAATGTCAAGGTAATTCTTACACTAAAATGTTGGAGGTTTTTTATTCTTGTGGTTTCCTAAATCATCCTTTTCTAGAATGATGGTACTTTAAATGTATTCATTAATTATTACAACATGAAAGATTGTAACCTTTAATTTGAGGAGTTCTTACCCACCACGAAGGAAACTAAGCAATAGTTTAATGCTCTTCATCTTTGATTTGTGTTATGTTAAAATTAGGATGCCAGTAGCTGAAGCAAAGATAAAATATTGTGTGGAGCCCTTCTTCAGCTTCAGTTGCTTCTTTGCTTTTCTTGTTTTTAGGTGAGATCAAGTAGCCGTTAAGAGTCTTTCCTTCCAAGATCTTTCTCTTCAGAGATTCAGCAGTCAGTGCAGAGAGCAGAATTAGTCTGCATGGAGAGTCCACAGCTTGTATCTGAACAGCAGAAAAATATCCTGAAGGAACATTCACAGCCCTCATACTGAAAGCTTTGTAGAATTAATGTAGAATAAGTAATCGATGCTTCTGATTTATGAAGACCACAGGGCATCCCAGAGAAAAAACAACAACCAGAATGCATAAATTATTCTAACTAATTTCTAAATGCTGGATTGTAACGTAGGGTACCGACTTTTTTGGATATTAGTCTCCCACAAAGCAAGACAGAGGTGTTTACTGTCTTCCCAATTTCCAAGC
Source organism: Neopelma chrysocephalum (assembly GCF_003984885.1). Lineage (NCBI taxonomy): Eukaryota > Metazoa > Chordata > Aves > Passeriformes > Pipridae > Neopelma > Neopelma chrysocephalum. The sequence continues at coordinate 7,292,502 of NW_020897809.1, forward strand.
TATGCCTTGTCAAACTGTTTGCAGGTACTGAAATGAATATTCTGTACAAGACCAAAACACATAAGCAAACTTCTGTCTTACGAGAGCTTTTTTCCATGGCTGCTGTTAAAACAATAATGTCTGGATTAACACATGCCATGGTCCCAAACAGGGACGGGAAAAGGACTGAAAATCTTGGTGGTGTATAGAATTAGCCTCCTCCTAGTGAAAGAATGAGTTTATCTATTTCTTAGTTGTGTTTCTGGGAAGGTTTCTGTAATTTTTCAGGTATACGTTATCTCCCTGAAGATACCACAATGGGAAAACTCCAGTCTCCTGAATTAAAATAAAAGTAGAACAAATTCTTTGTATTTTACTGCTTTGTGAATGAATTGCTATAAAAATGAGACGGGTTTTTTAAAGCAGAGGAAACATAGACTGTTTTCTATAATAAGGAAAACAGTAGGTAAAGTGCTTATATGATCTTCTGTGCTCAGAAAGACCACAAGCTTTTTTGAAATGTGTTTACTTGTGAATTATGATCTTTTGGGTTCTTAGGTGAAAAGGAAATGGTTTTCAACAAGTGAGATATGTAACCTCATCAAAATTAGGATGTACGTTATATGCACCAAGATCACTTGAAGTAAAATTTCTTACAGTTACCCAGGATTGGCAGTGAGGGGAGGAGTGTTTCCTTTTCTGTAATGTGTGCTCTGAAGGTAAGATTAATCCACAGATGGAGGAAAGTCTGTGAATCCTGTATATAGGACTGTAGCATCCAGCATTTAGGCAGCAGGAAAATGAGGAAAATAGCAGCCTTTCTGATTAAAGCCTTGTCTTGGGTTTTGGTTTTTTTTTTAGAACTAGTAATAGCTGTTTAGAGACAAATACTATGAACCACTCTTGCTGCTGTCTGTTCTATTTCTGGTTTTTTCCTAAAGTCTTTGCATATTTGCTTTTGTGCCAAAGAAGAGGCCAATAAACTGAAGAAAGAGAAAGAAACTGGGATTACTTCTGTGGTAAAAAGTGATGTTAACATTAGCTGACTTATCTAATATTTCTCTGTTCTTTAAACTTCAGTCAAACTTAGTTCATCATGATGAAAAAATAATGAAAATGTAAGAGATGAGGTAAAGGATTGTTTTTCTCATCCACAGTCAGATGGCAAAAGAAAGCAGTGAAAGTGCATAAGGGTCATGATGAAATTGTCTGTACCAAGTGACTCACATCCCAAGAGAAATACCTTGGGCTGTTTATGCAGAATTTCCGAGAGCTGAAAATCAGTAAAAGGGCAGGAAACTGTGTTTCCATAAATCTTAAATTTTCTGTGATGTTGTCTGGCTTTCCTAAAATACAGTAGCCAGTTCTCATTTCAGATTAACCAGGGATGGGATAGCACTTTTCTATCCCACAGTGTAGTGATACAGTCTCAAAAAAAATACATTAAACAGACAAATCTCCATCCTGGATCAAAGCTATCCCTTTTTTTTTCTTTTTTTTTTTTGGACATAGAAGTATTCAGGGTAAAAATGTGTTAAAATACAACTGAGTTAGTTTTGTGCCTTTGAAAAGTGGTTGATTCCAAGTATTCAAGGAATTTGAGGACTTGCCTTGGGAAACCCCTGAGATGTTACTATCTGAAGCACAGAATGAGTGTTTCAAATAGTTTTATGGCTTTTGGAGAGTTGTGGGTTGGTCACTTGATAATTAGGGTATTTGATTTTTAATGCCAAGTAATAACTCTCAGGCACTATTTCCACTACAGCTATTTTTCATGTGACATTTTCAGCATGGAGCAGTGCTCCCAGTCCTTTGCTGCAGTTTGAGAAGAATGGATAAATTATTGATGGAAACAGAAGCAAATTCTATTGCCACCATAAAAAGAGTATCAATTAAGGCCTTTTAAACATGTTTTTACGTGTTTCCTTGTAGTTTGCACAGATCTGATCTCACCAACGTTATTTTTAAGTAAAATACAATTTCCACACACAAACATCTGGTGTATGAGCATAGTTTGCTGTCAGCATGTGGAAACTTACTGGGTTTTATTGAATGTCACATCTGCTGTGAAAGCACAGGGAATACACCATTCCAACTTGTTTCTGCCTGTCCCAGTACCATCCTTTTCTGTGCCTAATTGTTATACTCCTGTCTTCTTTCAAGGACCCTGAAATGGAAAGGATATGCACTATGAGTCCATGGATTGCACTCTGTCATCTACCTGATGTTTTGAGGCAACAGTTGACACTATTTTACTGAGTTATCATTTTTTAGATTGATCTGGTTTAATTCTAAATGAAACCAAGGCAGTGTCTGCTGGCATGTGCCAGATGACCACTTCAGCTGTAGTCAGCTTTTCAAGAGGGTCTGGGCAGAGGGACAGGTATTGGAATCAATGATCCCCAGTCCATTTGTCTTTCCCCTAACTTTCAGAAACAAAGTCCCCATGAGTCTATAAATACTTGAAACCAAAATGATGCATGATGTTGACTTCAAATGAATATGGATGTTTCTAGAACTGATCCTTCAGCTCCAGCTGCTAAGCAAGTCCCATTCTTCTCCTCTGTATATTAACATATGACCTTGCAAAAGTGCTGTTTCAAAAGGACGTCCAGGACTCATTTTCTGGGACAATAGCAAGTCACTAAGCTCAGGCAGCGAAAGCACTTTCTCATTCAACAAACTGAACTTGGTGTGCCCTAACTCAGATATGTTTGTATTTTTCAATTATCTTCTCAACTGCTTATAAAAAAGGCGTCATTTTTTTTAGTTGTCTGTGATCTCCCAAGAATCTCTCCCTTAAAATGATGAGGGAAGTATTCATGATAAACTTACTGTTAGGCTGGGCCAGACTTTGCATTTGCTAATAAGCAGGAACATCTGGTTGTTGCCGTCAAAGCCAATGCTAAACACTGGAAAAATGTCACTATATAATTTTGTAATGAACTTTATCAAGAAAAAGGTTCTTGAGAATTTTTAAAGCTTCTTTAGAGGTTTAAAAAGCCCTCTGGTTAAGAGCCAACTTCAGCTTCTAATATTTTTTTCTGTCATCACAAAAACTAATTTTTCCCTTATCCTGTCTGTTTTCTACTAGTGTTTTCAGGAAAACAATTGGTTGGAAGTACTCTTTATCTTCCTTGGGACTTAATCTTGTGTGATCTCATAGTTTTTTATTAAAATCAACAGAATACTGGAGTAAAAAGTGTTGTTTACATGTGTCATGGAAATAATTAGGCTGTCACAAATCTTCTTTTCTACTCAAATATTTCTTTTTTATTTATCTTTGAATCCTTGAATGGAGCAATGTGGTTACATCAGTGGACACAAAGCAGAGATTTTACAGGTATTGAAAGGTGAAACATTTGGTTGAATTTTGAGTTACAGGAGGTGATTCTAGGAGAAAAAGTATTTATATAATGAACTTGTGAGTTTCAGCATTAAAGGAGGATTTTTTGAGGTGCCATGTACTCCCTGTTCAGTAAGAGGTTAAAAACAGCAGCATCAGATTCCCTGTCCAACTCCTACAGTCAGGTTTGGTGCTGATGTTGGGACATGCCCCTTCTGTGTCCTCAGCTGACAAGATAAAGATCATCCTGTCATTATTTCTGCTTATAATTTGCAAATGGTTTTTTATTAGAGTCTGACCCCACCTCAGTGTTTGGTGCTGTGCTGCCAGTAAAGTCCGCTGCCTTTCCAGAAGGATCTTACCATACTTGAGCATTTCTCCTAACACTGTGCTTTTGTGACTTTGGGACCTGTGCTGACAGTGCCCTCTGGCCTGAGAGTTATCTTTCATTTCTCAAACAGAAGGGAAAAATCCTTTATGTAGAAGAAAAATTTATTTTAGGATTTGTTTCCATTTAGAGTCAGCAGAGCAAAACTGTGTTTGGCTAAACAGAGATGATGGAAAAAAATCTAAATGTTTCCTATGACATACACAGACCCTGCAGTCGTGCAATATTAATACAGTATCCTGCTACATGGCAAAGACTCGAGGCTTTGCCTACTCATGGATTCTAGTAGTAATGTTGGTGGGAATAGGCAAGCAATACCAAAACTCCTCTCCATCATTTAATCATTACTACTGCTTTATTTACACAAAAGTTCAGCTTGAAGAGGAGCCTCTTCCATTAAAAGAGCTCTCTATTAATTTGTGACTATTTGTGCTGAAGCTAAAATATGCAATGGATTTTTAATTCAAAGCAGCAACAAAAAAAGGAAGTAGAGACAGCATTATTTGCAGTGTATCTTCTTGCCAGTAAAAAAAAAATGTCCCTTTATGAAGCATATGTAACTCATAAAATCTGAAAATTGCTTTGAAGCATTGGCCTTGTACAGAACTACACTGTGTAATTGGCTTTTTCAAGAAACCTCTGCATCATATGCTTTAAGGTATGTACTAAGTGATTTAATAGGGTATGTCATTTTTAATTACTGTGGAAGAGCATTCATAAGTATAAAAATGCAAGTCATGTCCTCTTGGCATTACCGCTTCTAAAAGCATTTTTATGTAACCTGCAGGAACTAGCACAGTATTTTCTTTATCCTCTAAGTACATGATAGTTTTACGTTTTTGTGATCTGCAGGATGAGTTCAGTACATGATTTGAGGTAAATTAGCTTTAACTGAGCTCTCAGAAAAACTGCTGCCAATTTTTGAGTTTAAATGGTCTAAAATTAGCTCATCCATCTCTACAATATATCACTGTCTTAGAAGCATTCTAGTTCTCTCCACCCTCTTAATACCATCTAACACAGTATAATCTCTACTAACAGGAGGGGAAAAGCCATGTCATTGTGATCATCCCATCTGTACCACAGCTGCATCTGAGACCACTGGCCATCTGTAGAAAATAATTGATTTTTTTCTCTTTTCCTGATATTGAGTTCTCAGCAAATCATTAGAATTTAAAAACGACATAAAACTTCTTTATAGGAGAAGGTGATTTGCTTTGAAAAAGTGTCATGTGCAATTTAACCTGCAGTCTATTGTAATTGATGTTGGATGCCTTTGACAGTTATTTCATGATTTTTCTCTTCTGTGCCTGTGCTTCAGCCCTCCACAGTGAAAAAAAGCTGATGCCTGATAAAGGAGAAGCTGCTGTGCTGTTCTTGTTGCAGCCTCCAAGCATTCGAATGGTTTCATCCAGTCCACAAAATGCAGGTGGAAAAATCCAGCTGAGCAATAGTGCTGGGAGCTGACAGGAGGTTTGTGGATTTAATGGCACTTGCAAAACACTGAAACATCGTATTCCAGACAGGAGCCTCACACGGGTGCGGTTGAGTAAAGCTCTGAAGTTTTGAATGAGTAATAGATTTGTCAAAGAAATGAAATTTCTGGGAAAGGTCCCAACTAACAAAGTAAGTTCTTAATGCTTATGGGTAGAAACATGTCTTCCAACAAGGCTGGAGCTGGCCATCTCCACATACATTTGGTCTTTCATCATCTGCAACACTTCTATCAATATTTGAAAGCTTCTGATACTTTCTAGTGCTTAAAAATGTATAAAGCATATGCTGCTACCCATTGAAGTGTGTCAGTGGGGACCAGCTTTCAGCGCAGAGCGGAACTGTGTGACTTCCCTTGGAAAAAGGAAGGCCTTCAGTGGAGGACTAGTAGAATGGAAGCTCATTAGCACTGAGTTAGGTAATCTTTTTCCTTTAATGAAACTTTAGTTTTGCATTATAATTTTCCCTTGTTATTCATTTCTTCTTTTTCCATGGCTAAGTTTAAAGCTCTCCCTCTGCACCCAGGCAACATGTGATATCTCTGTCTGTGTCCTCTCCAACCAACCACCAACCTGCTGTACAAACACCCCAGTGGAACAATTCACCTCTGCGGGACATCAGACCCTGCACAGCAAGGTCCTGGTTTTGCTTTTGCCCTTTCATATGCACCTTGTTCAAAATGCTGGAGACGGCTCCGCGCGTGCTGGGGGTGTCCGCGCACTCCCGCTGGCCCCCGCGCCGCCCGGAAGCATGTGCGTTCTTGGCACAGGACCCCCCGCGAGCTGTGAGCCTTTTTTGCGCGCTTTGCGGGGGTCCGGCGCGGTTTGTAACCCAGGTACAGCTACAGCAGGAGAAAGGTGAGAGAGAGAGGGGAGCCTTTCCGGCAGGTACTGCACCCCCATGGAAGAGGAGGAGGCAGCTTCAGAGCACACAGAGGTTGGCCGATCCAGGTCTGGGGGGAGGGGGCAGGGAATTGGAAAGGGAGCAGAGGGGAAGTGCTTTGAGCGGATCATGGTTGTTCTCCGACTTGCAGGCGGGAGTGCAGGGCTGTCCCATGTGAAACATCGCAGGTGTGCAACGCGCCTGCCACTTGTGGTGTCACAGTGGGAGAAGAATAATCGTCAGGGTGGAAAGTGGGTTCTTTTAGATTGATGGGGACCCCAGCCAGGCTGGGGTCTTGAAAGGCACCCTAGCCTTGACAGGTATGGGGGCCTGAACGGTTGGTCAGCTGATTTATTTGTTTGTCTATTTACCTATTTACTTTTGGCTCACCTGCGGCTACTGCCCAGGTTCGGCATGTTCTGGATATATTTTCTCTGCTCTGCTACATCCTGAAAGGGTGGGCAGGACTAAGGGCTGCTTCTGGTTGTCCCCTTATGATGGTATTTAGGTAGGTGTTAGTAAAGTAGGAATTGAAGGACTTACCCAAATCGTTCTAACAGGTAAGTAGCCTATGTACCCCCCCCCCATGTGGTTGCGAGCTATGCTGGCGAGGGTTCATGCCCTCGGTAGGGTCGCCCATGCCAGACAGGTCAAAACCATAGGACCAGATTCACTTCATTCTTGGGCAGGATGAGCTCATTAGCCTTCTGGCAGTCATCCTAGGAGAAGGACAACTCTCATACCAAACCCGGGCAGATGGAGCTCGCTTAGCCCTGGAAGGCCATCCATCTAAGAGAAGGTCACTCTAATCAAACCTACGTCCTGAGGACCTCGCTGCCACCGTCCAAGCTTGCTCGGCCCTGGCAGATGAACCTCAGGATTAAAGGGTGGGTTCAGTTCCGCGCATACTGCATCTCACCTAAAAAATCCATTGCGCAGGCTTGAAGGCTTTACCCACATGCAAAAAGTCCTGCAGCGACGGGCGAGGGTCGAAACGGTAGGTGAAAGGTGCACTGGGAGCCGCAGACTCAACCCTGCATGCAGGCGGTTCAGGATATTGGTCATTTGAGACTGACGGAGATGAGAGTCTCTTGGGGCAGCACCCTGAACGACCAAGCAGCCTTTTCAAGGACAGCACTGCTTGCTCCACTCGGAGAGGGGCCTAGAAAAGGTGGCCTAAACAAAGCTCATCTCCACCTTCACCCGGTTGGTTAACCGCAGACCGACGGGCATCTTCTTCCAATGCGGTCGCACAAAGAGCAAAACACAAAGGCACGCACCTGCCTCCAAAGGTGTACCTAAATTAACTCTAGCATGCTGGAACATCAGAACCATGCTCGATTCTGCGGACAGCGGACGTCCTGTGCGTCGCTCTGCCCTAATTGCCCATGAGCTGGCCCGTCTCAACATCGACATAGCTGCTCTCAGTGAAGTTCGCCTTCATGAGGAAGGCAGCCTCAGAGAACACGGTGCCGGTTACACTCTCTTTTGGTCAGGTAAGTCCAGAACCGAAAAACATCTCTCTGGTGTCGGCTTCATGATCAAAAACTCTATTGTCCCTAAACTCGAAAATCTGCCGACAGGTCACTCTGATCGCATTATCTCCCTACGCGTTCCACTAAATAACAACCAACACGTTGTCATCTTCAGCATATATGCCCCAACTCTCCAAGCTGACCCTGCTGAAAAAGATAAATTTTACTCTGACCTGCGCTGCCTTACCCAAAAGGTACCAGCAGATGATAAGATCATTATCCTTGGTGATTTCAACGCCAGAGTAGGCAAAAATTTTGAAGCATGGAAAGGCATATTAGGCAAGCATGGCGTTGGAAACTGCAACGATAATGGTCGACTTCTGCTAGAATTCTGCGCGGAGCAACAGTTTACCATTACCAACACTATCTTTCAGCAGAAAGATAGCCTAAAGACAACCTGGATGCACCCCAGATCTAAGCATTGGCACCTCATTGATTATGTCTTGGTGCGACGGAGAGACGTCCGCGATGTCCTCCATACCCGCGTGATGCCCAGCGCAGAATGTCAAACAGACCATCGGCTTGTGCGCTGTAAACTCAATTTCAATCTCAAATTCAAACCCAAAAAGGGCAGTATCCCAAGGAGAAGACTCCAAGTTAACGATCTCCAATCAGCCACAGTAAGAGAAAGATTCCAGGCAAACCTTCAAACTAAGCTTGATAACCATTCCACAGATTCTGCAGATTCCTCTCCTGAAGCAATTTGGCACCATATTAAAAGCTGCATCCTGCAATCCTCCGAAGAATCCTTAGGGTTCTCCCTCAAGAAGAACAAAGACTGGTTTGATGAAAACAATCATGAAATCCAGGAATTGTTGAGGAAGAAGAGAACCGCCCACCAAGCACACCTTGCACTGCCATCCTGTCCCGCAAGAAAAGTAGCCTTTCGTCTTGCATGCAGCAAACTCCAACAGAAACTCCGTGACATCCAGAACAAGTGGTGGACCGATCTAGCTGCAAAAGCTCAACTTTGTGCAGATACAGGGGACCACAAAGGATTCTATGAGGCCCTCAAAACAGCATACGGGCCTACATACCAAATCCATAGCCCACTACTCAGTGCAGATGGTCAAACGCTTCTGACAGATAAAACCTCCATACTGAATAGATGGTCTGAACACTTTCAGACTCTTTTTAGTACCAACCGTGTAGTCCAAGACTCAGCAATTCAGTCCATCACACAACGACCGGTGAAATACGAATTGGATACTGCCCCCACTTTAGGAGAAACCCTCAAGGCCATACAGCAGGTGAAAATTGGCAAGGCAGCTGGGGTTGATGGAATTCCACCTGAAGTCTGGAAACATGGGGGCCTTGCACTCCATGCTAAATTTCATGAGCTTGTGGTGCGCTGCTGGGAACTAGGTGAACTACCTTCAGACCTTCGTGATGCAGTCATCATCACCTTGTATAAGAAGAAAGGTACTAAATCAGACTGCTCAAATTACCGTGGTATTACTCTGCTCTCCATTGCTGGCAAAATCTTGGCAAGAATACTCCTGAACAGACTAATTCCCGCTATAGCAGAAGAAATTCTACCTGAATCTCAGTGTGGCTTCAGAGCCAACAGGAGCACCACAGACATGATATTTGTTCTCAGACAACTGCAAGAGAAGTGTAGGGAACAGAACAAAGGTCTCTATGTAACCTTTGTCGACCTCACCAAGGCTTTCGATACTGTGAGCAGAAAAGGTCTTTGGCAGATTTTGGAACGTTTAGGTTGTCCCCCCAAGTTCCTTAAAATGATCACCTCACTTCATGAAGATCAGCATGGCCAAGTCAGATATGGCAACACACTTTCTGAGCCCTTTCTAATAAAGAACGGCGTGAAACAAGGCTGCGTTCTCGCTCCTACCTTATTCACAATCTTTTTCAGTATGATGCTCCAAAGGGCCACGGCAGACCTCGAAGATCAGGACGGTATCTACATTCGATATCGTACTGATGGAAGCCTATTCAACCTAAGGCGACTGAAGGCCCACACTAAGACCCTGAACCATCTTGTCCGGGAGCTGCTTTATGCTGATGACGCCGCCCTTGTCGCTCACACAGAAGCAGCCCTGCAGCGTTTAACATCCTGCTTTGCAGATGCTGCTGAGCTCTTTGGGCTGGAAGTCAGCTTAAAGAAGACAGAAGTTCTCCATCAACCTGCACCTCAGGAAGTCCTCCATCATCCCCACATCACCATTGGCCATTCAGAACTCAAATCAGTCCAACAGTTTAATTACTTAGGCAGCCTCATCTCCTCAGATGGTAAGATTGATGGGGAGATAGACAATAGGTTAGCGAAGGCATATAGTGCTTTTGGAAAACTCCATAAAAGAGTATGGCGTAATAAACACTTGAAGAAAGGTACCAAGATCAGTGTCTACAGAGCCATAGTGCTGTCTACTCTTTTATATGGTTCCGAATCATGGGTCATCTACCGCCACCACCTGCGTCTCCTAGAACGCTTCCATCAACGCTGCCTCCGCACAATCCTGAATATCCACTGGTCAGATTATGTGACCAATACATCTGTTCTTGAACAGGCAGCAATCACAAGTATTGAAGCCATGCTACTGAGAACGCAACTGCGCTGGGCAGGGCACGTCTCCAGGATGAAGGACCATCGCCTCCCTAAGATCCTGCTTTATGGTGAACTTGCCTCCGGCTGCCGAGAGGAGCTCCGAAGAAAAGATACAAGGACTCCCTGAAGCAACAACTCAGCCTTGGGCATATTGATCACCATAACTGGTCTACTCTGGCCTCTAACCGGGAGGCCTGGAGACAGTCCATTTATAACGCTGCTGATGCTTTTGAGAAAGCACGCAGGATCACTCTTGAGGAGAAAAGACAACGCAGAAAGAATCGAGCCTTGCAGAATATACCATCTAAGGAGTCTTTCTGCTGTGTCTTTTGCAACCGGACTTGCCTTTCCTGTATTGGCCTTTTTAGCCACCAACGCGCTTGCAAGAATAGTGGGTAGAGCCCTTCCCAAATCTTCGTTCGCGAAGCCTAGCCATGATGATGATGTTCAAAATGCTGCTTGTTCCAACTTCTGCCCTTGGCTGCAGATGAGTCCTGTCCTGTCCCTCTCCTTTACTTTCTTGACAGGGGGAAAATTAGAAATGTAGTTTTCTAGCTCAAACCAGATAAGATGACGGTGTAGGGGTGTGTATATATGAGTGTAGATAAACAGATATACCTGTACTGGTACCTTACAGCTTTCAGTGACTTGTGATTGCAATGTCAATATTGGCCTTCTTCCTTCTGTAGGAAAAAACACCAGAGAAGCCACAGAAAACAAAACAGGAAGAGGCTTCTGAAGCTCATTTAGCAGGTTTTCTTCATTGTAGGTAGGCAAAACTACCCTGAAAATGATCTTGCTTGATCTATGGTAAGCCTGTAAATGCCCCTGCTTCTGATGTTGTTCATATTTACGCCTGCATTGTGAGAAAGAGATTAGAAAATGTTGCTAAGGAGAAAAAAGGGAGAGGTTTGAGCATGTGGCAGAACCAGAGAAAGGATTGCAATTTCCATGCTATTTGGTGATAACCTGTAAAGTATAGATTAGACATGAAAGAAACACTTCATCTTACCCAGACCAGGTAAGTACAAAGACAAAGAGGGTGAATGAGTGCTTCAGTAAGTAAGAATTATTGGTTTTCTGCTACTGCTGCTGCTTGTTTTCTGTGTAAAAGCTTGTTACCTGAACCTGTTTTATAGCAAATTATGTGTTGAGAGTCTCAAATTAACCAAATACTTCAACATCCCTTTTTTATGAACCTCACATTATAGAAGTTGTTATTCTGTAAAAGCTGTGACATGACTATAAGGGAAGCTGTGCTGTTGTAACCTTACATTTCCCTTCCTAATACTATTAAAAATACCCAGGATTTTATGCATTAGTATAAGCTTTCACCCTGTTAATACTGCTTATTCTGCTGGACTAAATACAGAGCTACAAACACTGAATTGTAACCTCACCAACAATGAGGGAAACTGAGAAGAAAGTTTTGATAAAAGAATATGAGTCAGAAAATTCATTTCCATTTTAATGGGATTTTAGTTGCATTCTGAATATGCTTCAAGTTTAAATCCAGCACTTAGAAAGCTCATATTACAAATAGGGTTGTATTTTCAGTGAAAGTATATGCATGTTGTCTCCTGAAGCAACCAGTCTACAGGTAGCATCGTGTATGCAAAGAGGATTGTGTAATTGTTTATTTACATAGGTTGCTGTGGGACTTAAAAGCATCACTCTAAGTGCACGCTCCCTTTGTATTGTAAAGAGAGTTTGGGGTTATGTGAAGGCACATTAGATGAAGAAAACCAAAAAATATCTGTGGGGATACTGTAATCAGAGAGCTGTATTTGCATGAGCTGTACCCACAGGCATCCAGTGGTCTTATCTGCTACAAATAATCTAGCAAACTTATTAGTTTTATTTTTATTTTATCTCAACAGTAAAGTTATAATTTCTCCCACAATGAAGTCATAAGGAAGAAAAAGAGAGAGCTTGAGTTTCACTGAAAAAAACCCAAAACAACAAAAAAAAGCAAAAGCAATACTTATTTTTCATCCCTTGTCTCTCCTAAGTAACAAAGAAAATATCAATTCAGATAATCATTGAATTTTAAAACAGGTAGCATTTCCAAATAGATTCTGTTTTACTGTTTAATTAAATAATTCTAATCTTGCTAAATTGTGTTTGCTGTGTAATATAATAGCGACTCTTAGATACTTTCACTGGCTTTGCAGTGGAGCTGATTACCAAAGGCTATTCTAATGTGTTCCTAGGGAATCACCAAGTGATCCAGACCAACAATTCTATTATCTCCTGTGTATGTCAAACAGGAAAAATATAAAAAAGGAATACATTTAAGATATAAAATGTGGACCAATTTGTTACAACACTCACAGGATGGACCACTGTTTCTGCTGTCTCTTTCTGTCATAATAAGTTCTCATGTCCCTTTCCAACTGCAAAGCTGCTGCATTACTGCTCTCGTTCTGGCCAGGAAAGCATTACTTCTGCTGGTGTGCTCAATGAGTTGCAAAATTTCAGTTAAAGCATCAGCATAACAGTTAATAGGTGTCATTCATCCATAATGCCGAGGATTAGCTTGGATTAGCCCTCCATTGATGTTTGTCACTGGTGACTGGCGCCCTGGACAGCCAGAGTGCAAACAGTTTAAGCAGGCAGGAGGGCTGGGGATGGTGAAGTGACCTGCTCTGGTGCTTGTACCTGCATCCATGCATGGTGTCTCCCCTGTTTTTAGAGTACCAAACATATAGATAAAGATGTGGAGCACTGAGAACTAGACTGTCTTTCACAGACCAATTTTTGTTTCAAAAAGCTGTTATTCTGTTCCTCTGCAAGTATATTCAGGAGTGCTGTGGAGAAGAAGCTAATGTGTTATGGATTATCTGACATGTCTAGCTGCATCCTTCATTCCCAAGGAACCAAAGCCATTCTTTTAATTAACCATCAGAGGTAAAGAAACCTCCACCTCCTTCCCAGGACCCAAGTTGCCAAAGCAAACCAGAGCAGGTTGATCTGCTCTCTCTGGTTGTGATGATTCTGTTCTCGTGGTTCTGGTGCAGATTTGTGGGTGGTGGAATCAGTGTCAAAACTCTTTTTCCACTGATTCAGAGCAGACATTAGAACAATGAATTTGCAAGAAAAAACCCTCATGACTGCATCTCACAGTAATATGTAAAATTATGGAATTATTTCTGTTTTCTATTCTTTTCTACTTCCATTTTCTACTTTGTTGCAGAATACTCATATAGTTATCAGACCAGAACAGAATGGGATAATCAGATGGCTTTTAAGATAAACATTAGGAATCAGGAAGCCTAACTCCATTCTTCTTCTCTTTGCTAGATTTTATAATGTTAGTCTTCTCACTTGTATTTAAAAATCTGAAAAAAAACCCTAACACAATGCAAGTGTGTTGTCTCAGACCCAATACCATATTGAAACCTGCTTAGATGGCTATCCCAAATCTTTTCTGAATGTGGAATTCTTGACCAAGGGATAAAGGCTTTAAACTGAAAGAGAGTAGTTTTAGGTTAGATATTATAAAGAAAATCTTTACTGTGAGAGTGGTGAGGCACTGACACAGATTGCCCAGAGAAGTTGTGGATGTCTCTTCCTTGAAAGCATTCAAGGCCATGCTGGACAGGGGGCTCTGGGCAACCTGATCTAATGGAAGGTGTCCCATGGCAGATGGGCTGGAACTAGATGATCTTTAAGGTTCCTTCCAACTAAAATCATTCTGTGAATCTATGGTGATCTTAATGAAAGATAGGCAGGAGAGGGTGAGTCATATGGAGTCTGATGGCCTATGTGTCCTTCATGAATTTTAGTAGGCTACTATTATTCTGTGGTTAAGATGTTAAAATATAATGTGAATCTAGGGGAAGTTAAGGAGGAAAAAAATAACACAGCTTCTCAAATAGAAGAAATCCATGGTGAAAACTGATAGCTTTGCCTTAGGAGTAAAGTGGCAGAAAGTGAGTGAAAGCAGGTTTAGATTAGCATCTTAGAGGTTGTTTTGTTTTTTGAACTTCTCTAGTAAATTAACGAAGTTTTATTAACATGTGGCTCTGTTATGATGTACAGTTAGTGAGACGTGTGTTTACTTCTCAGTAACTACGATGTCTGCTGGATTTGTTAATAAAAAGTCATGGCTTGTTAAATCTGACCAGTAGAGCTGACAGTGCTTTGGGCACTAAGGGAAAATCCTGCCAGACAAACTCCACACTGTACTCCTGTCACAGCAGTTCTCACTGCAGTTCGTACTCTGCCCTCACTAAGAATTCTGCAACACTTGAAGTCTCAGAGGGTGTGTGAAGGTGCATCAGAGGGCAGTGGAGTTTGGCTCTGCCTCTGAAAGCTGCTTAAGAATTGTATTGATGGAATGTGAGAAATTACAAAATACAGACTGGATTCTCTATGAGTTGCAATGCTGTCCATAAGAAAATGTTACTAAATCATCTGTTTTCACTAAAATGAGTGAGTAGAAGTAGATTGCAAGTACCGATCTATATGATTGCTTGTCATTGCTTTTTAGTAGTGGTTTATTTCAAAACATACTGTGCAAGCCTCTGCCTGTAAATCTAATCTTCAGACACAGCATTGATTTGAATATTTTCTCCCAGAAAATGGTGGGGGAACTGCCTTATGTAGCAATAGGAAAAAAACAATACTCCTTCCTTCTTATACACATGTACTCATATACACAACCCTCATACAGCCAGAGGTGTAATAACACCTATTTAGTTGCCAATGCTAGTGGGAGAGTAGTGGTGGCCCCAGGCAGAGATTAAGGGGCAAGTACACGGAATGACTCATTGTGTTACCTAACGTAGCTTTGTGGGGGCTCTGTGGAGCCCTTCGTAATTGTTATCTGACCCTTCCCTTTGCTGGAGCAGGCATTAAACTCAGAATCAATAAGAGGAAGTTGCACTATGGCTTTGAATGAATAATACAGTAATTTTGCAGCACTGTGTAGCTATTGAAAGCCAGCAGTTTGTTATGATTCAGTGGGTGAACACGCTCTCACGCGCCGTTCTCTCAGGCTTGGTTACGTGCGCAGCTGAAGTTCACAGAAGTTTACTACATCTTCATGATGAGCTGAATGTGGGGAACATTATTATTCTGCTGACTTATACGGTGGCTCTGGATGAATGGGTGTGTCCCTATTGGGATGCTAAAGGTACTGGGAGTCACATTGTGCAACCTGAGGGATCGTTGCATATGAAAAGCTTTTTATAACACTCAATCCAAGAACTCGGAGTGAACAGGGCTGATCTCTCCAGGCAGCTTTCTTGTTCTGAGCTTTATTGCAGTTACAATCTGAGATGTGGAGATGAAGGTATGAGTTATAGTCACAATTATAGACACTCCATTTCCTGGAAAAGTTTATGGAGAGGTAAAATCACAGCATCGTGCACCGCTATGGGTATGCAGGAAAAGAAATGACTACCTAAAAGTTATACTGAAGATTGTGGCAGAGCGTGAAATTACAGCACTGAGGTAGAACTAAGGAGATTTTAACTAGAGCAAGATGAACATTTCGCCACTAAATTAGCAGTCAGGAAGAGATGTGGAATTGTCAAAACTTCAGTGTTTCCTAGGAGCATACCAGCTATGCTGAAATTTGTGTTAGAAAAGATCCCAAAGACCAGGATGATTTTTTTATTATTTTGTCCTGAGAAAGAAACTGTCCCAGTGGTCAAGATTTAATCTAAGAGGCGTAGTGCAAGTTCATGTTTTTGCTTTTTCTCATTCAGTGTGGGTGCTTGAATCTGTGTTTCCCTCATCCCAAACAGTTGGGAATTTTGGCCTTTCACTCTTTCCAGGCACTGGCCTCATCAGCTTTCCTTGTTAAAGGGACATGCAAGTATCTTTGGAGTAATTAGAGTATAAATGGATGAGAATCCTCCCCTTTAAAATTTAAAATCCTTTAAATGAATAAATGAATGAGTTGCATTTTGCTTGCTGCTTGTACGAGGAGGAAAATACTTATGCTTTGATAGTTAAAAACCATCTATAATTAAGAATACATTTAGTCACGCTCAATTTATTAGACTTAGGTGTTCTTACGAGAAGATTGTCTTTTAGATTTTTTCCTCTCTCTGATGTGCTGTTATATATTGTTGTTAACAGTAATAATATGTAACAACACTTCATGTATAGCACGAGAAGAGAGCAGTGTGGAATCAGAAAAACACATTAAGCCAAAAAGCATTTCAAGTATTTTCCCAGCCCTCTGTCATTCTTCTGTGCTTGCTTGTGTGTTGTTGTGTTTTTGTTTGCCTGTTTGGTTTGTTTTTTAAGCACTGATTTTGCCAGGGCTTGTAGTTTGTCTGCTGAGACCATTCCTGCCCTGATACAGCAGCCAGTAGAGTGGGTGGTGATTTTTGTGGGGAAAAATCCCTAACATAATGATAATCACTGAATCCTGCCATTTGTGATTTATCTTGTGTCTCTGGAAATGTACAGACTGTGGCCTTCCCTAATGACTGAAGCACAAGAATCCCTTTTCCCTGAGAAAGCATTCAACTACTTTACCCCAGAACAACCACAAAAAAATACACTTAGATTACGTGATTTCTGCAAAATGGAAAGCTTTTAAGTTGTTAGGCAACCTCATCCTCTAAAACTGACCTGAAGGACTCTTTGGAAGATTTTGCTTCACATCTCCAGCTCACCAGATGATCAGCAGCCCTGATATGAGGGTCTCCAGGTTGACAGCTGCGTGTTTGGATGAAGCAAGCAATGGATGTTCCTGTTTAACCTCTTCTAGGCAGGTTCAAGCTCACTCTAATTGGAACACTGACATGGTGTAAAGGCCTGAGCTGATACCTTGACCCTCTAAGCCCACCTTCTTCACCTGGGTTCAATACCTCAGTCACCAGAGCTCTCTGTGCATTCACAATAGGGTTGAAGGGATGCAGCACTGCAAGATACCCAATATAAAGGTAAAGAAATTGCACCAGCAGCTTTCTGGGGCTCTTACCTGTCTGAAAAAATACGAATTGCAGCAGAAGTAAATGTAGATTCAGGATTCTGGGAATACTACTTTATTAATGTTCCCATCCTCATATGGGCTTGAAAAGCTGAAGTTTTCTGGGCAGCTGCCAAAGGCAGGTAATGAAAGGTTGTTTAGCACTTGGGAAGGGTACAAAGCAAATGCTAAACACCAGATACTTCTGCTGTCCAAGTCATAAGACTGCCTAGAGAACTGACAGTGATAAATGTCCACAATTATGGTATAGAAATACCATCAGGAATTTAGGGTGGAACAAGGCAGAGCCACCCTTGAGTAATTACATGGACTTAGGGAGAGGAGAAAACTTCCTTGAGAGAGAAGTTTTGAAACTGATACATCAGGGAAATGCTGACTGTATAGTAAGAAATACTTTCACATAAGCCTGCAGTGGTTTAAACTTACAAATTCTGATTTGGAAAGTGTACTGGATCATTCACAGAGCTGCTGAATCTGAGGGCCCAATGTGGTGCTTCTGAGTGGAAACTAACATCTGACTAAACATCTCACTGATGTTTTTGCTCTCTTTAGTACTTTCCTTAAGTCACTTAAGCATCTGCAAGAAATTTAGTGGTGCATGAGATGAGGAAAGGTTCAATATGTATGAATAGGTCCAACTGCATTTCCAAGATGATTTTCTCCATGCACAATAGCACCAAGTTGGTTAACAGCAAGTACATTACACTCATTTGTTTTATTTGTCCTCCTTATTGTTTTATTAGCAATTCCAGGATAATGTGTTTCAAACTACGTTTACTCTCATTTTGCTGGATTAGTTATAGAGCCACTGTAACAACCATCTGAGGACACTGAAACACTTGAGGTCTGATCTCCATTTGCACCTGGTGAGTGGATGTACAATGTATGTTCAAAAACTGTACACACTGTAGTTAGAATATAGCAATGTCTGAACAGAAGGCATCCCTTATTTTCATGAGTTTACTCAATTACCTTGGCACAGAATTAAATTGCTTTCTGTGTGGAAAAAATGTTTCTGCTTGTTTATTCTTTGTTTTCTGAATACTATTGAAGTCTTATCATTTATATAAATGTGGATTTTTTCCTCAAAGAGCCTTGAAATGCTTAAGTTTAATGCAGGATGAGACACAGGGCAATGAGTTAGGAGATTATTCCTGGGGAGAGGGAAGAACTTTTCTGGTCTGTGACAACACAAATTAGGGTATTTTGTAAGAAAGCAGAAAAGCTAGAGGAGGTGGGCAATGTTTAAAAAGAGATGTGAATGAAAAAGTCACAATGAGAACAGATCGGGAGGAGCAAGGTGATACATGAGGCCACAGAAACAAGGAGCAGGAGCTGAATTTGAAATGGTAGAAAGAAAATCAGACACACAGACACATCTCCCCCTTGACAGGACAGTAAATGGGACACTGGCAGGTTGGTGCAGCAGAGCAGCTCTAAATGGTCATATGCAGGATTACACTGGAGAAGAAGAGACCAAAGCATGGGCTGTTGCTGAGGGTGGATAAGCACAGGACCTGCAGAGCAAAAGACAGAACTTGTGCTCAAATGGTCATATTCATGTTAGCAATTCAGTTAGTTATCTCTTATGAAGTCACTTCAGAGCCACCTGTAAGTCCTTTGAATATGATTGACAATTACTGTGACTATTTGCTTTTCCTTCTTGGGGATTGTGAAACTTTAATCAAAATTACTTCAATATAATAAGTTTGCAAAAGCTGAATTCTTAATGTTTTTTTTTTCCCAACACTTTTACAGTCTGATCAATCTTTAACAATGAGAGTCAGATGAAAAAAAACCCAATCTTCTACTCAGACAATGCAATTTCATCAGAAATGGATCATCTTAAGCGAATACATTGATTTAGATTAAATTTGATGAGAAAATATCAAAATGAATAATAGTACCTTATTTCTTTCTGGCAATGTTGAAATATTTTATATTGGCATTTTATTCCTTTAATTTCAACTTCTATGATATTTACATTATTTTGATATTCCTATACTATTGCATATAAGAGTTTCAGTGATTCAAACTCAGTATGTTTATTTGCACTGAAAATAAATGTCAAAATGTTGGAATTTCCCATGGGATTAGAATTCCACTTTCTATTTACAATAAAATGTGTAAAGAAATACAGTACTCCAGAGTAAGTCTGACCTTAGTACTTCTCAGCTCTGGAATGCCAGACAATCTAATATATGGATCAGAATTGTGTAATAAGATTTCTGAATGATTTATGCCAATCACATTTTCATTATTTTCTCACCAATACTGGCAGTGGTAATTCCTTGTACATTAATGCATCTTTTCCATCCAGCTAGATACAACATACAGGAAATAAACTACCAAGAGTCTCCCTGGAGCACAGCTCCCAGCTTTAAGAATTGTTCAGATATTTCATCGGGGTTTTTTGCTGAATTAGGTCCGATGCTGATCAATGCATGATTTCAATCTCTAGTGTTATCATTGATACTTATTTTAGAAAATGTTCTGCAGTGTTGATGAGTTTCAATCCATGCGGAGATAATGGCAACTGGCCTCTTGTGCTGTCATATAAAATTGACCTGAAAGGGATCAATGAGATGGTGAGACTTTCTTTAAAACACCAGAATGACTCTTAAAAATATTAGAAGGTTGTTTGTTTGTTTGTTTTAATTAACCAAGCAACCAATCTTCATGTAAAGCAAGATGGCTTCAGCTTGTGCTGAGGAAGTAATTAAGACATTAGCTGAAAGTCAACCTATACAAATGGTGTGCTTAAGGTAAGGGAAACTGAATACATTCTAAGTTTGTTCATCTGAAATTAGCCCATATAAAAAATTATTGATTTAATACTTTCCTGAAAGAATTATAAGGTGTATTCGCTCTTTCATCAGCTTGTCTATTAGAGAGGAACTTACATAAACCCTATGCAGATCCACCTCTGAAACTTCATGTATAGGTAAACTTCTTTTTTAAAAAGTTTGAATTTAGCTGTCTTAATTCAGGCCAGATTACCCTATCCTAAAGATGTAGGATTTGATCTCTTAATAAACTATCTTCTCTCAAAACACTGACAAAGATCTAAGATAATAGCATTGAATTTTCGGCTGCATTATTAACCCCATTGGAATCTCCTGTGCACCTGTTCTGCTACTTATGGGATATACTTGGAAATTCAGTGCAATAAACGTAAGCAGACCTATATAAAGGAGAGATGGTAAACAGAGCTTCCCTAATATGCAGTATTATACTACCTAAACCTAAAGCAACACACAGAGTAAATTATTTTGTTATCAACAGAATCTGCTGGTGATCCAAAAAAACAGGCTTTTTATATTTAGTTTCTCAAATGCAAACTTAAAATGCATTTGCTGATGCCTGCTGAAAATTCCAGAGCACCTTGCACATCCTACTCCACCAGAAATACTGCATGAAACCTGTTTGTAGCAGCCCTGGGGGGCAAATGCTGATTAAAGCCTCTGAAGTTCTGTCAGAAACAATGCAAAATATCAGCTTTTTTTTTTTTTTCTGTCATCTAACAATTAGTCCTACCTAAAAACCCTAGATGTAGCTGGTTTTCTCTAATCAGAGTATTGTTACCCTGTTTTGGTCTGCAGGCTTTGTGGCTTCCCTTCCAGGAAAGAACTATTGGTCTGGAAAAAATGGCCTTTTCTAGGCACAGATTTTGTGCTTTACTTTCTATTTATTTCAAATATGACAACCCAGAAAATTATTCCACTGACCAGGGACACCACAGGAATTCCTTTACTTTGAACAACTCCATCACCCTCTCTCCTCCTTGCTTCTTTCCTGCTGAATATCTGCTGGGACAAGCTGGTTCATGGTCATGGCTGGGTAAGAGGGGTCCATTCTGCTTTAGAGGATGGCAGTTTTGTGAAAACCTGCTCCTGAAAAATGTATTTACTGGATTAAAAACATGTTGCCTTAGATTTTATGCTGACAGACTGATCTCATAGTAACAACACTGCAGGAAAGCAGGTTAGTAAAGATATTGTGTTGTCAGCTTTTAATGTCATACTTAGTATTTTTTTTATTTATTTTTTGAAGTAGAATATGGTAATATATGGCACTATCTGTCAGAGGTAATATTTGAAAATACTTTCAAGAAATCAAAAAAAGCACCATCTGTCAAAAAACAACCCGTCTCTAAATTCAGGTGGTGCACTTTGCTTTATGTGGAGCACAGTTTTGTAGCCTACACAAGCACATTTCCTTGTCTCTGGTTGTTTGCCAAGCCAAACCATCCATTATGTGCCCTGTCACTTGTACAGACAATCCGTGTTTGAACTGGAGTTTCTAGATACCCCGTTGGGTTCTGTAAACAAAGCCCTAGCCAATTCTTTCCATGTAGTTTTCTTTGTCAAGGAGAGTTTAAACCCCATCCTCTGCTGGCATGTTTCCCTCCTAATTGCAGCAAAGTAGTGCTGCCGATGTCGTCCTGAAGTGGCTGATAGTGGCAGTGTTTTTAATGACAAGCTCAGTGCAAGGCACAGAAGAAAAGCCCCTGCTCTCTGGAACCTGCTGTAGGAACAGATAAATATATGTTAAATACATAATTAGTGAGGCAGATCTTGCAGAGGAATCACTTGTGGCCTTTACAGAAAGGATCTGTCTTCTAGGGCTGATTGAATAAAAGGCAAAGGGGTGGGGTCTGCACCTAATGAAGGCAAAACCAGAAGCGAAGGATGGACTGGCAAGCACAAAGAGGGAAACAGATGAATTCTGAGGAATTCTGAGGCAGACCATATGGATAAAGGAAATAAAAGATACCTAGATACAAGCAGGGAAGAGGTATAAGGGTCTGGGGTTTAGGTCTCGGAGGACGATGTGGGTATGATTGGTGCTGGGCAGGGACCGAAGCAGGGAATTGAAACTTTGGGAGGGGGTTTGCTGAGGAAGCTGTCCTTTGACTGCTTGATTTTTGACAAATATTCTAGTCACAAATTTTTGAAGGAAAATTAAGTATTTAAAAAAAAATTGTGGTGGAGGAAAAGAAAACAAAGGGAGTCTGTGCTAAGGGCACTGTGAATATGTCACAAGGATGATTCCAATGTCCTGAGAGTGCATTGAGATAGAGAATGTCAATGACAGGATAAATGCTTTATTTTTCTCATGCAAGCTGTCAGAAATAATTACACTTAATTTATAGCTTTCATTTGAAGATATATTCAGTGGTTCTCAAAAGACACTCCTATGTCCAAAAGCACATTCCAAAAGCTCCTATCCCCTTCAGTAGAAATAATTGTTCTCTTTTGTAATTTATAAAAACATGTTTGGTCTCCTCTCATATCTGCCTTGGGTACACAAGTTCAGCAAATGCAGACATTCCCATGCTGTTTGTTCCAGGAAGGTGAGTTATGATTGTAACACCGGGAATAAGAGTCTGACGTTGACAAGATTTTTCTGCAAGTCACCATGAGGTAACGGGAAGTGTCTGTTTTAATGATCTTCACTGTTTAAATTTTTATTGTATTCATCTGGATTTTTTTTTATAGTCTTTGATTAAAGTTCAGAGGAAAGATGAATTTAAAAGTCTTCAGGTTTGTTAGATCTGCTACAGCTTGCCATTCACCCTGCCAAAATTTTCCACTGTGTGCTTCTTATAGTTCTGCACGGTCTAAATTTAATTGACTGCAGATGAGAAGCATTATTATGGATGTGTCATTGCAGCTACTCTTCGTATGTTTCACTAGCTGGAATGAGCAGTCACTGGGTTTGTTTCTGACCTAATTCATAATGATGTAAAGCAGCAGTGATTTCACAGAGGAGGAAACAGATTTAGCTGGTGAAAAGGCAGAATTGGGCTCAGTGCTGCTCCAGTAGTGCTCATTCACAGGTGAGTGGAAGAGTAACGTCCATTGTTAAAACACTAGATTTCAATTTTGTAGGAAGAGAGGTACAGTATATAAGCTGTTCAGCTGATATAACAACATAATTCATCATTTTATTTCACTGACTCTATTAAGACAATATGAATAATCTGGGCTTTCCAGCCTAACCTCCTTATGAATTGTTTTACTGAATTGTCTCTCCAGAAGCAAAGCTATAAAGATCAAAAAGTGGACAGAGATGTATCTATCATGCCAAGTTATGAGAACTGGTAATGTTATTCTGATGTATTGAAACATTATCATTCCAGTAGTCTCGTTTTAGTAAGTTCATGCAAACAAATTTATATGTGTATGTCTGTGTTTGTCTGTGCCTTGATTTATCAAGTGTTTGTTTATTAAATCCCCCTTACTGATAACAGACAATTACCACTCTAGGTAATTGATTTAAAACATGGGGGTCTCAGACCATTGCCAGCTGATGCTGTGCCAAGAGTTATAGTACAAATTAACACAGACCAGAATTTTACGTGCCTTGTACTTGCTCCATGCAATCAATATGTGAAGTAAGATTGTGGCATCCACCAGGATTGTTAACAGGATCTTGTCTGGAATACAAATGTCCAGTAAATTGCTGGCAGCATCTGGGTTTTTTTCTGCATTTAATTAATAGCTGACTTTGGGAGAACATGAAGGCACTATGATCTTAGTGGGAACACCCAGGGAGAAGTTGAGACTGTGATCCTGCCTCTGCTAAAATTGATTGTCATATGGTGGATTTGGTCTCTCTCTCATCTGGGGCAACCTCAAAAATTCCTGGGAGTCTTCCTGCAAAATGCAAATATGATACTGAAATGGGGAGTCTTGTGTACATAGCCATTAGCAGTGTTTTTAGGCATGTAAGATATGAAGAGAGAGAAGGTAAGATGGACTGAGACACCTTAAAACAAAACCCTCATCAGAGCAGAAATGTCCAGCTTCCTGTCAACACCATCAGTTAAATAACTCAGCAGCATTTAAAACAATTGCTTGGACTGGAGACAGGAACTGTAAGCATCTGTGCTGTCAATTAAAGAAAACTCTGTGAAGTCACTGGAGAAGGATAAGAACAAATACCTGTTAACAGAATATTGAATATGAATAATTGTCCTCTGCCCTCACAAATTGAAATTGGTGGTTTGTGATTTACTGCTGAGGAAGAGGGCAGTCATGGTATGACACGGAATATTGCTTTTCCAAATCAGATTTTCAATACTATTGTGTAAGTATTAATAAATTAATCACTAGAAGTAGAGGGTCAAAGTAAGGTTTGGAGTTTTCTTCCTTAACTACTTTGTTTCTTCCCTAGTTACTTCAACAGCTTTTACCTGACTGAGGTCAACAAAAAGTTTGTGTTTATAGAGTTGTTTCATCCAAAACATCTCAGAATTTTCATAGTGTGTACACCATATCTTCCTGATAGGTTGTTTCTCATACTTGGAGTGTTTCCATTTGACAGAGAAGATCCACACTAGATTTGCATGTTGGGAGTTTCAAAATTTAGTCCAAATTCTGAAGCCCCCAAGACTGGCTCAGTTGATTAGTGCATGGTGTTAATAACACCAGCATTGTGGCTTCAATCCCCATATGGGGCATTCACTTAAGATCTGGACTCCATGGTCCTTGTGGGTCCCTTCCAACTCACAATATTCTGTGTGATTCTGTGCCTCTGACAAAACTCAGACTAGCCTTCTGACAGAATTTGTATCTTGGGCCTCTTTGGGCTTTAAGAAGGATGAGCCAATTCTCAAACATTTCCAACAGTAAAGATTTTCAGTTCATTTTCGGGTTTTTGACCTTTAAAAAAGTGTTTTCTACTGTTTCTTGTACTAATGATTTGTTGGTTTTTCACGAGAGTGGTTGCAGACGGCAAAGTTTAGCTAACAAACATGTAAATGTGTTCACAGGAAAGTTTGTGCCAGAAAATTTTATGGGTCACTGTTCTGCTGCTGACTGAGTAAATCATGGTGGTTACTCTAATTTTCTTCCTCTTTTCAAATTTGGCAACCAGTGATGGAGCAGAAAAGAACTGAGTGAGAGGAAGATTGTCAGCCTGACATTTACTACTGGAAACATAAAGACAGAAGTCCCTCTGACTTTTTGTCAAACAGAAATCTACATAACATGACTTTTGTTGTTAATTTTAAATAGGCAAATGAAAGAAATTTGACTCATGAGTAAATAACATACAATCAATTTGGCATTTTATAAAAAAAGAAGTTGGAGAGGTTTTGTGTGTGAAGTTTTTTTCAATTCTTTTGATTGCAAGAAATTAGTGAGCAAAGTATTACACAATAGTGAAGCTTTATGGAAATGTGTTTCTCCCTTTCAGGCTCAGTTGTCTTTTATGCTTCTCACTTCTCTCAATAGTGTCCTTGAGTTTCCTTCTTGGTCTTTGAAAGAAATAATACCTCTGGCACAGAATGTTTTACACATGAAATAGTCCTACTCACTTGTAGATTTTGAGTAATAAGAAAAAAAATTCAAAGACTCATTCAAAGAATAAGAAAAAACCACTTAAATTGTGTTACTTTCCTCCACTTACCTTCCACTGACAAGGTTCAGTATTGAAGATGTGGATTGTGAAACCTAGTGCCAACTCCAGTGTCACCTCTCCTGTCCCCAGTCACCAGCTCCTCCTTCCCTTTGTATTGCACAGGGCATCTCTGTAGGTGTTGCTTTGCCTACATCTGGCTCAGGTACTAGGGCAAAACCCTCCCTCCTTTGTCCTGTCATTCAGAACAAAGATCGAGTGCTTAAACTTAGTTCTTATGTTTCTGTTATGCCAGAGACAGAAATAAAGCATCTTTCAGAGCTAGCTCAGCTAGTCAGCTGGGAGAATATTAAGGATGGTTACTTCAACTCATGTAATATCCTCTACTATAAACATAGACTTTCCCTCTCTCAAAGTAAAATGACTCTTAGAATCTGTATCGCCAAACATGAAATTATCCTGCAAAGAACTTATGTGTTAGGTCTGTATCCTCTAAAGTATTAAAGGCATTTGGATCAAATTCAACAGAACAAATCCAAGTGCCATTGGGAAGATCTAGTTAGATTGTATAGTTTTGTGAAGCGCCTTTTATTTCTGAAAAGGCATGTGGCTACTATTACTTCTCTCAGCAGTGGTGTTTACAGCAAAAAAAATGTTTAATTTGTGTGTGACACGGAAACAATCCAGAAATCAAAATTTTTAAGATCTATTTAGACTGTACAGCACAGGCCAAATGGAAAGACATTGCTGTGACTGACCTAGAGTGACTTGTTGGTAAAGCAACTTTAGTGTGCTGATGCTTATTCTGTCAGACATAAAAGTACAAATGGAAAACAAGGCTGAAAACCCTTTTGGTAAATACACAGCTAAATGCCTCCCAGACCTGCCTCAAACATCTACTTTTGCTACCTTGTGATTTGGTTGGGCTGTCTGTAGATCCAGCTTGCTAAGAGATTTTTCGTTTAAGTATCAGTTGCTGTGGTAACAGCATGAAGAGCAGATCAGATGGATGCCAGGACCAGATGGGTTTCTCTAAGAACTCCACATATGTGAACAATTGGTGGTGACCCGGTTCCAAAAGGTTATGAACACAGATTTGTACTGCAGCTGACTTAACGTTGCCTTCTCCAGGGGTCTGGACCTTGTTTCTGAACCCCAGGGGCTCTTGTGAATTAGCAACCCTGGGGTTTCATCGGAAGCTCATGGAGTTCCCACAGAGGAAACACTGGTGGATTAACAGAAGTGACAGAGTTTCATGCCCTGATGTTTACGCTGCCTCCTAATTGTCAAGGGCTGGGCTGAGCCCAGTCTTGAGCTCTGTCAAAATGTTGAGTAATTATCACATGATAATCACACACTGCAGTTTCTCCCAGGCTTAATCTGATTTCTGCACTGTAGTTGCTTACAACCCACTGAAATTCCACCCACGTGCAGTTTAACCAACATATCTGATTAGATGCAATTTTCCATGGTCAGAGCTATGTTACATACAAGGTTCATCAGCAAATATTTGATCCTTATTGAAGTCTTTTTGGTGGGTTCTTTTGTATTTAAAACTAACTGACTTGGTTCTTCTGAATAGTTTATTTGAAATCAGAGTAATGATCTGGTGCTTACTGTTTAGTAAATCCCTGGGTTTCCCTTACTGTTTTGGGAGGTTTGGGTTTCTGTTTGTTTTTTTGTTTTTCCCAGAAATGTGTGAAGGGAGTGTGCCTGTGGTGGTTTAGACACAATTACATGGGCTGGGCCAGTCAGCGTTCCAACTTTATCTGGAAAGGGGATGGAAGGCAACTCCTTGAACATTGCTTATTTCCCTTCTCTCCTACCTCCAAAATATGTTCCAACATGTTGATTTGTTTAACCTTGATCCAATCTCCAGTATGTTGAGGGTTTGTAGAGAAATAATGCTACGTCACAGATTTGGGGGTATTTGGGACTAATCCCGAAAGGTCCTGCCTGCTCTGTGCATATGATGTGTGTCTCTTGCCTCCCTGGCTGGCAGCAGCATGTTTGCAGATTCACAGCCATGCAGTTGGGTAGATAAGAAGGTGTGGATCTTAAAGGGGTTAGAGTCTACATTTTAAAAGTACATTTGATATTTTATAGTAATACATTAGAAGACCGTTCACAGAATTGAGTAAAGTTGTCTTCTCTGATTTCAAGTCCTTCACAGTGGGTACTTTGGGGTACTGTGTTAGGCTCTTTGTGCCTAGCTGTGCCATGGCTGTGCCATGTAAATGACAAGTTGTCCTCTGGCCTTCAAGCCTATTGCTTCATGGCCAGAAGGTGTTCAACCCATGCAAATGGCAGGTGATTTTGGACTCCTAATGTTTTTTTTGTCCCTAGTCAGCAGGTACAGTTCTAAAAATGTCTGTCAGGAGGCTGGGAGTGAGTCTCCACATCAATTAGATTCTGTCAGCTTTGCCAGCCACCTAAAGCAATTAGATCCAAGAACATTCTGGCTAAATTTACATGGAGTACATTTTTTCTTCCTTCCCCTTGTTTGCACATATGAGATTGTGCTGCAGCTGAAGATATACCACTAGCACCAGGGAGCACATTGTGCCCCTGGCAAGTGCTCTGGGCTGTTTGTGGAGAGCAGCCTCCCAGTTTCTCTGGTCATGGCTCAGCAAATTAATCTGCCCATGGTGCTGAAATGAACCACAGGCTACCCATCCTCACATGAGACAGGCTGTGCTCATCCACACAGAGAAGTTTCAAAGTGATTAATTTCTGCATTTTCAGCTTTGTGCTTTGAACCTATGGATGAAGAGAAAATACTTGGCAATAGATAGAAAGCTAGAGAGGAGCAGATCAAAAGAAACAGCAGAGCTCTGAAAATTCTGTGGTAGTAAATGAGAAGACTGGAGCATTTCTGGGACAAGGTCACTGAGTAAGGTGGTAGAATATTCTATTTACATATTTCTGGCTTTGAACCAGAATGCAGCATTCTGGGAGATGTTACACAGGATTCTTAAGTGTTACAATGTCCACACCTAATGGTGGAAATGGTAAAAGTTCAGCTCAAGTTTAGTGTTTCCAAACAGTCAGAGCTCAACCTGTGATGTTTGAGTTTTGTGCTGGCTCAAGATGGCACATATTGGTGTTTGGCAGTAGGCTCAGCTGTCTGTGTACGTCTTTGAGTCCCCATGGTAAAGTGCTGCCTCATCTTAACTGAGATTGGCTTTGCTTTTCTAAGGTTAATGTAGTTGTTGCTTGCTGAAGTTGCTCACTGCCACACAAATGGAATAAAATTACCAGGTGATGGATTCTTCCTGTGGCAACATGGCAAAAAATTATTCCCCAGGGAGGAATCCAAACACAGGGTCTGCATCACTTAAAGCTCCATTCATGACCTATTTTGGGGAGCTGATGGGTCTTGGGTCCCCTGAGCCTCATCTAGTCTGGGATGAGTTGTATTCACAGGCAATTACTAAATCAGCATTAAGATTGTTTTATAGATGGTCTCGATTCCTTGATCTTCCAGTGCAAGCTGTTCAATAAAGCTCTGGGCCATTTAGGAGAATTTGCTGGCTGAGAGCCTTCTTGATAACATTCCCGTGCTTGTTTCCTGACTGCTTTTGAAAGTATCTTAGAAGCTTTTAAAAAATATCTTTATATCCTGCTGTGCAGCTAAAGCTCTAAGTTTCCCACTAGCAGGTACAGATGTTTCTCGGATATTGGTAACTCCTAGAAAAAGGGAATGTGTAAAAAATCCTTAACCTAGTGGATCTTCCCTTTTCTTCAGCTGTTGTTTTGTCTGTTTTCATCATATTCAAAATATACTGCTCTGCTGCATCAGTGAGCAGGAGTTGATCTAAATGTATCCTTTGTAGAAAATTGGGATGATCTGAATTTCCACAAGATCCAAGCCTAGCTTTTTGAATCCCTTAATGCTGGCCATTTCACAGAGTTATACAGTACTTGTGAATTGGAATAAGTGCCAAAATAAATGAATATGCAAGATTAATTAAATGTAAAAGTCAAAGAAGCTCCGTTTAGATCCAAACCTGAGTTGGAAAGAAATCCTTTTAACTATAATATTTATTTAAATGTTTTATTGGGTTATTTTTATTTAAAAAAATTGGTTTTACTTCTCATCATCCTCTGAAGTGCTCACTGTACATACACAGTAGCACTGGGCTATTTAGTGTGGAGAACCCAGAATAAATCACAGTCCTTTCACTTCTGCATTGAATGAGCTGCTGAAAAAAGAAAATTACAACATCATTTGGAGGAAAAATAAAGCTGGAATGGGATGGGGTTCCTAGTGGGGAATCTTGATTTGAAACTCTGCAAGCATATTCGTATGCAGGTAAATGTGGTTTTAAACTTAATAATGTCCAGTTTTATTATGTTCATAAAATATTACTCTTTTTATATCCTTACCACACTCATCCATCTTTGAAAACCCATCTTAAAACACAAAAGAGAGAAAAAGTTTTTGTTCCTGGGGTCACTGCCATTAACTCCCATCTGGAAGGTTTCTTAATGAGAATGTAGGATGTGAACAGCCATACTGAGCCAGACCAGAGGTCTATGTAGTCTCCTGTAGAGGCCAATGAAGAGCAAATGAAAAGAATAGGGAAAACATCCCATGACAGCCCTCCAGTACATCTTCACAGCATCCAGTGCACTGTAGTACTGCAGCTACTTGAACTTTGACTGGGACATCTTATGGATTTTTCTGTCTTGGGTTTGCCTGATTGATTTTTGAACCTGTAAAAAATTTAGTTGAACTCGTGCTGCTGTGAAATACAAGGAATTGAATTCTGAATGAGCTGTTGCATTTAGGAATGTAAGAATCAGTTCAGAGTAAAGAAGAACTGATCCCAGCAGCTAAGCCTGCCACCATGTGCCAAAAATACTTCCGAACAAGCCTTTGCGGTGACATCTGGAGTTGCGCTGTAGGCAGCGGAAGGAAGGAAGAAAGGAACCTTTTGTGAAATCCAGAGTCAGGGCACAAGTTTTGCAAGAACTGCTACTGCTCTGGCCAATGACTGGGAGATTTCCCATCCTGCTTTAGTAAAGAGTTGCTTCCAAAGCAGAGATTGATGCCCATTGAAAAGTAAACCTTTCGTATTACAAACATGCACAAAACGCATCTGTCAAATTAGACTGTGCAAACAAACTGGGGTTTGAGTGGGGGGTTTCTTCATGTGATTCAGGTTGGGTTTCCAAAAACAATTTCCTTAGAAAGACTAGGCACAGTAGTACTGATTTATTTCTTCCCCTTTCTCCTTCCAAATGTCTCCCTGATACTCTGCTCCCTCTGTATTCTGCTCACTAAACACACAAAACTTAATCTGTGGGTTTTTTGCAATAGTTCTCTGCTTCTTTCTGTGTTTTCCATAGGCCTTTTATTTTTAAAAGTAATTTGTATTTGAAGTTTTTCATTGAAACTTAAATTTTGATGAATGAATGATATTGAAGAGACATTTTCATGAAAGAAAATATCTTTTGGTCTAATAGAGTTTTGAGGTTTCACTTACTCATCATGGGTCCTTCAGTCAGCCTCTAATTTTTTTCTAAGAATTATGGGAGAAAATATTTACATGTATTTTTATAGTACCAGATACAAATAACCAAGGTATAGCAAAATAAAAGATTCAGAATACTTTTCAGAAGGATGCTGTGGGTGAAAGCAGTACTCAAGATGAAATATGCATGTGTACTGGAAGGTAGGGGGCTTGAAAGCCTTGAGATTTACTTTTGCATTTTTAATCTGAAATAATTTTTTTTTGCTTGCTCTGATATAAGAAGACATAACACAACATATTCCTTAGACTATTTAGTACAGCTGATGGTCTCTCCTGTGTACCATTTATATCTCACCTAAACTCCATATTTGAATTTTGCTCACTGATGCAAAAAGTATTTTTTTCCAGTGAGTCTTTTGCTCCCGTGAACCATTTTCTGGTAAGTGCATCATACAGGTTAAGGTGTGTGGGCTGGATTCTTGTGCTTCTGGGTGCAGGTGGGGATGGTTTTAAAGGCATTTGGGCTTTTTTTTTTTTTTATAAGCATGTTTCTTATAGGAATGTTGATTTTTAAACAACCCAAAATTCCACATTTCCACTACACAGATCGATCAACTCTTCATCAGAAACCCTCATCATGATGTTTCTAGACTCAGCCCACAACAGCAAAGTGTAAAATCAACTCAGGGATTACCTTTTCCTTATCAGAAGGAATGATTGTGACAGACAATTTGTATAATCACTGGGGCCAAAGCTTGGAAGTGACAGGGATTGGGAAACTCCTGAGCTTGGAATCTCCCTGCATTCTTCCTCCGTCAGGGTATGTTTGGAGACACAGCCTGAGGAACAGGTTTGTATGAAACCACTTTGCATGGCTGTACAAAGGGCAGCAGTGTGTCATGCGTGTCTTCCCCCAGACCTGCACCCACTGGGTCAGAGAGCAGCAATGCTGACGAATCACATTTGCTTTGGCAACATCCCCCCTCGGGTTCCTTCCCAAACCTCTTGTGGGAGCTGGGTGCCTTTTGACACACAGGTGGGATAGCTGGGATTCTCCATGGCTTCAACGGGCATTTCTCTGCTCCTGGTGACATCTACTGGTAGAACGATCTCAGTTTGTGCGTTTGCAGGAGGCAGCTTAGATATACACATCAAGTTTAATATATGCACCTAAATCCAGCACAGAATTTATTACTGTAAACATTTCTGTATTTGTATGGGTTATTCTGTAAGCAAAGGGAGGCAGATTTGTGGCAGGAAGGCAGGGCTCTTGGCAATATTGAAATGAGAACAGAATAAATCACTGCAGAGGGTTTTATAGGCAGCACTTCAGCTGAGCTATGAATAAGTGGGATTATGCTGGTGCTGCCTCGAAGGCTTTTTTGTGGTTTTGTTTAGTTTGCTTGTTCTGCTTTCCCTATACAAAGGAGCTGTTGGTAGACAGTGTCACACTACCAGAGGTTACTGAAAACCAGGCTCACTATGGGAATCTGAGATGTTTATAATCAATGCTTTCTGGCCTTGGCATGTCACAGGCTGTTGGTTTAGGAAACAACAGTAAACCAAGCTTCTCTTTCTGCTAATGGCTTGTCTTATGTGTCTTTTTTGGGGGTTACTGACACTGAAAACTAATCCCCTGTTAGAGACAGCTTCAGAATACATGAAGCAAAGAACAAGAAGTTAGAAGTGGAGAAAGAGCCAAAACAGATTTTTTTGAGACCTTCTTTTGGGACAAGGTAGGAGTTCATAAAAAATAAAAATAGATATTTAAGGATGATAACCCTGTCCACATTATTACTGTAAATATGTTTTCTTTGTTCTATGAATTCAGAAGAAAAATGCTTCTGTCACTGTAATGGTTTAGGTTTGGGGAGGTTGAATTCTCTTCATGCGCCTGCAGCTGATTTGGCTTTACACAGGGTTAAGTTCTCTGCTTGTCCATCTCTCACCTTTCCCAGGTAAGCTTGTACAAGGTACTGTATGGCTTAGTTAGTATTTGTGAGATTCTTGAGGAAGGGAAAGCATTTTTCTGCTGATATCAAAGTACTTGATTGAAGACACAGCATGAACATTGTCCAAATCCTATGCTCCTTGCTCCCATAAAACCTGAACTCACAGAGATGTTCATTGGCACAGGAGGAAAATCAGAGCTGTATTCAAAATGCTTTACAAATGCAATACCCCTCCTGCTCAAGAGCTGAACTCAGGCTTGCTCAGTTCTCCTGAGCACACATATCAATATGCACACAATTAAGCACAAGAGACGAGTTGTGCAATAAGTTCTTATCGATCCTGAAGCTCTGAAAAAAGAATGGAAAAGAAAAGGCTTCTTAGACAGAAAGATCTTCAAGTGGGGGAAAAAAATATCCTCCATCATTGAAAGGGCTGGAGTTGGCAGGACATTCCCAGTAGTTTGTGCTTTTAGTAAGTTCCTACAAGAGTTCTAAAGGCAGTAGCTGAGATAGGGTGTTGCCAGGGACAGCAGAGGGAAAGATAAGGAATTTAAACTCTCTGTATTCAGAGGTAAATTTGAATGGCCTGATGAGAACTGGAGCTTAGACCAGTCAATGAATACTCTAAGTCAGATTTAGTGCCATGAGCAAGAAATGATCCTGTGGGGGAAACATGGGATCATGAAAGGATCACAGGGTCCTGGAAGACAAATTAGGATTGCAAGAAAAAGTTTGGTTTTGGTATTTACTACATTCATACATTTGGCTTGGCAACAAGCAAGTATAAAAAATCACAATAGATTTGGATGTTTGAGAACCCACAAGATGTAAAGACTTCTTAGATTCTGTTTGGTCTTGTTTATAACAACTAGTAATTTAGATATGATTCTATAAAAGTGTGCTCTAGAGTATTCCTGCCTGTTAAGCCGGATGTTGCTATGCTCACAATGTCACTTCATTATCCCATATATGCTTAAACTTATCTTTTAATTATGGCCTAGAAGATTATATCCAGGAAGTTTACTAAACCAGGAAGTGCTGGTCCCAGAAAGACACAAATGCCAAAACAAGTAAGAGTTTCCTTAGTGATGCAGATACTCAGTGTTGTAACTGTAGGTGTTTTCCACAGAAGTGTTCTCTGTTTGCCTCCGTTGCTTTTGTGTAGGATATGAAAAACCCCTCATGCTCTTACTCTGCAGTTGGATAAAGAAAGAAAACTCATGGAAGATGATAAAATAGATAAACTCACCTTTAAGTGCTCCTTTCTTTGAATGTGTCTCTTGGAATGAAGTTGCATAGGAAAGGACTTTGAAAGTTTTGATGTTATAGTTCTTGAAAAAAAAAGATGTATATGTATGTTTTTTGGGGCTCATTGTGTTATTTTTGGTTTGGTTTTTTTTTTAATCTAAAAAGCAAGTCCTACAGATTTCCTAAAATTGTCCTACAGAAAAGAGGGAACTCCTGAGAAATGCTTGTGAGAAGAAGGTTCCTGTGATTCAGATGGACTATTCTGTCCTTAAATAGGTATTTTCCACAATTTTTACCCACTCAGTATAACTTACAGGGAATGACACATTTGTCACTGTGCTGGGACTTTAATGATCCATAGCAGGATAAATTATGCTGTGTGCTCATACAGTTATATCCTTGAAATATGTTTATTTTTCTGTATGTGCAGGCTAGGATCACAGGATGGTTAGAGGCATCAAGACAGTCTTGTGAGCACATTTAGCTATTCCTGCAGGCAAGGTCAGCTATTCTTTTCAAATTTACACACAAATCAGTAGAGTTAAGGATTCATTTTCTCATTGCAATTTGTAAGAAAATTAATGAATCATCTCTTGGTAGGTATTTTAAACGTAAACGAGACAACTTTTGTAATTAACTCACTACAGAGCCTGTCTACACTGACTGACTGTCCTAAAATCTAGGGAGGTTGTAGAACTGGGAAAATGGGCACTGACTGGTGTTGTGTGATGGCCAAGTCTGAATGTTTACCTCTGTATTGCACCACTTGTGCTCCTTGTCCTCTTTCCCCACCACAAATATTTACCTTGCTCTTCCTTCCTTTCATTTCTATTGGTAATTCCTTGCCACCTCCTTCCAGTGTCTGATAGTTTCCCTATAGAGCTCTTTCCTAATGTCGCCTGATCCTGAGAGGATCCACATCAGGAGAATTTGTTTCCTCTCCACTTGTGACACTGACTGACCACAGCGTCACACTGTGGAACCTTGGAAACCAGGTTATAAAGAATGTAAAAATAAATAGGGCCTCACATTTGTTAAATTTGGTAACAACAGCCATTGTCCTGCAATACAGATCTCCACAGTGGGTGCAGAGGATGCTGCTGTGTATATTTATATTTATTTATAATTTTATATTTATATATTTATAATTATAAATGCATATTATATTTAGCCACCACTTAATTCCCCAACCGGGAAAGATCAGTGTTTTGCAAAGCCGTAGCAGCTGACACGCCATAGCTGAGGGTACCGATTTTCCCCCAGGAGCTTTGGCAGCCGGATCCCCGCAGTGCTGTCCGGCAGCCGGGAGGTGGGGCACGGGCTTTGCTGGTTTGTGTTGGTGACGGTTCACAGGCCCGATGCTGAACACCATCTTAAGGTTTGTAAGGTTCAGCGGAGACAAAGAAGCAGCAGATTGAAGATTAAAACTGCGTGAGTAAAATAGTAGAAAATGAGAGATTTTAGGACCACTCCCAAAACTGAGGCTGATTGGCCACGAGGTCTCTTGGCACTGCTGGCTAAGGTTGGCACATCCAGGTGGCAGAGGTAAGAAATAGGGAAAAACAGAGCAGGGAAATTTCATGTAGCTCTATTTTCCACTCTTTCTGAAACTGCTCAGAACAGTATTAACTGAGAACACTGGGCTGTACAGATTTCATCTTAAAATAGATGTATTTTCTATGTTCACAGCAAGGACTGGGCAAAATCCAACATAAAAACTGGGTTTGAATATAAGGCAAAACATACTCATTTACACTTAGGTAAATTTAGGTAAAAACCATGGAAGTCCTCTAACAGAGTTGCTACAAGTTTATTCTGCTGTAACTGTGAGCAGAGACATTTCCAGTCTCTGGACAAGATGTGAGAGATTCAGTCTGAGCTTCATCACATGCAGGATGTGTGTGTCACAATAATACTTGGCAGCTTGTAGGAGGCTTTAGTTCTAGGTTGATAAACACAGAAGTGTGATTCAATAAAACTCAGAACAACACTGCATTAGTACCCATGAAGAATTTTTCCTTCCATAAGCTGATGCCAGCTTTGGTGCAGTCAGTGCACATCTCTGTTTAGGAGCACACAGTAAAAGGTGCATTCAGATGTTTGGAAAATTCCATAACTGCCCAGAAATAGCTGCTCTGAGACAGCATTGCTATTAATTTATCAAGTGTGCCACTCGGTTAGCATATTTATCCACTCTAAATGGACTGAAATTGCTTATTTTGTAGTTTATAAAATTGCAACCTCTGAATGTACTCCTCAAAATACTCTGTAGGTAAAAATGTGTGTTAACACACCTCGTTAGTAGCATGTACTAAATAACACTGGACTTGGGCTTTTCCCCAGATGAAAAGACCAACCTCCACCTTGTTAAAACCTCTTTTCAGACAGTTGTAGAGCCATAAGTTCCTCCGTTTTCTCCAGGCTAAACACCTCCAGCTCCCTCAGCCACTCCTCCTAGGACTTGTGCTCCAGCCCCTTCCCCAGCTCCATTTCCCTTCTCTGGACTCACTCCAGCCCCTCAGTATATGTCTTGTAGCGAGGGGCTCTATTAAAAATTACTCATGCCCTAGAAACTGCCATCTTCCTTCCCTCATCCCATTTTTCAGGTGAAGAAGGGGATTAACATCCCATGCTCAGTTATCCGTGCCACGACGCCAGTCCTGACGCTGCTGCTGGTGCTATCAAAGCAGGTCAGTCTCCCTCAGGTTTGAGAGCCTAATCTTTGGGAACACTGAGTAAAAGAACTCCTCTAAGTCAGGTAAGGTCCTTCCTTCTCAGAGCACTGATGATTATAATTGCTACCATCTTCCTTCTTTGTGAGGACTGTGAATCCAGTTGGGGATCTGGCGAGCCGTCTCTGACAATATCAGATGTTCTCAGAACTCTTAATCGAAGGCAGCCCATGAAAGCACCCTGGGGAGTGCTTTATTCTCTGTGTTTAAAAGGACATGAAAGTACAATAGTTCTCTTTATATGGGTACAAAGCAGCCAATTGATCTTGTCAGTTTAATAAATAATACAATTGCTTCCATCAGACACTGTTAATAGACTCCTGTCTGAACTAATGTTGTACAAGTACAGAAATGTTATCTTCCTCAGTCTGCCCTGGATTAACCACCTCCCCCCTCATCACCTAGAGGCAAAGCTTCCAGCAGTAGTTCCTGAAGGGCATCAGGTCCCCTGATCTTCATCTCTTTCTTCATTTTAATATGTGTTCTTGGAAGAGATGAGGTAATTTCCTGATGCATCTGTAGCCTGGCTGGTTCCTACTATTTGTACAGATTCAGAGAGACTTGAGAATGTAAAATAAGCAGCAGGTTGGGGGGGGATTCTTTTTGTTTATTTTTAAATCGTTCACTGTCTATGTGGTCTCAAGATGTAAAATTTGAGTTGTGCTTTTCGAATGCTGCACAGGTGCAGAGAAGTTTGGATGTAGCTTCTTACCTGGGGCATTACAAACACAAGGACCAGACATCAGCAAAACATACAAGGCTTTGGTTCAAGAAGCTCACAACTCAGTGGCTTGGGATGTTTCTGGTTCAGAGCCAGCATAACCAGCTCACGCCCTTCTGCAGATTCCCCACTCAGCATTTTAAGTAGGCCCTGACTTTTTGTATTATCAGCACTGGTTTTTGGATGAGCATTAGATGCAATACACACACCAGTCACCAGTGATTACTGAGAAAGTGCTGGTAACATTAGCAGAGCTGGATCTAAAACTTTTAATTACCTTGGCTTTGGTTTTCCCACTTCTTTTCTTTTCTCTTCTCTGCCGTGACACAAAGTGCTTCTGGGTTTTGCTGTTGAGGGATGTGATAAAAAGGCAAAAAAGAGAAAGTATTTGTCACAAATACTTTGAAGATAATTATGGATTTTACATTTTTACATTTCACATACACACCTAAATACACGTTTAGAGAGAGAGAGAGGATTTATATATATAAAACCATAAAAATATAGGTATGGTTTATATATATGTATATATATGTATGAATCTAGTCTTTGCTGTCAGAGTCCCCACAGGTGTTTCCCCCAGATGATGAGGGACTGGACATGCCCCCCTAAGAGTGGCTGAGCTCTTCAGCTCATCCTGACAAAGGAGATATTGTGGTGAGTAAAATAATGACTTGACCTCCTTCTGTGTGTTTTCAAGAAGAATAGTTCTGGTTTTAATGCTGGTATGTTTTAATGTTATTCAGCAGTTAATAACAGTTTGTTTCTCTATAATAACCTGATTGAATAATGCAGTGACCGATATGAGTAAAAAGCTGTTGTTGACCAGTTATTTAGATTCCCTCTACCTTGCCTTTAGATGTTGTAAAAGGTAGGTAGTAACAGTGCCAGAACTTAAAGGGATGTTAGGAGGATAAATACATGATTTATATTGAGCTGTTCAGGTATTTCAGGTGCTGGGACAATATATGAAGCCAAGGGATTTGTAGCTAAGCAGGAAGATATTCTAGTTGAGCAATGAGGTCCTACAACATGAGGAGAAGTCAACAGACGTGGGATTCTTATGGATCAGTGGAAAAAGTAATTTCTAGGAATTGAATGCTTCATCTCAAAAGCCTTTTTCTCTGGATCCCTGTGTGATCTGTGCTTACATGGGTATTGCTTTTGAACTGTTGCATTGCTTGCAGAGAAAACACTCACATTACTGCCTAGCCACTTAAAGATGAACTCAAATGCTTTTTATTTTAAATTCAAAACTTAATCAAAATTCAGATTCCTTGGCTAGTTTTAGATGCAACTTCAGAAAAAAAAGAAAAGTGGTCTTTAAATAATAAAATGCTCTTGTTGAAAGTCATTTTTTTTTACTTCACATCCATTTTGAATTGAGGTTACCATGTTTGAAGGTTAAGACCGAATAATGCTTCTAAAGCCACATTTGGTGTTTGAAAGGCAGCACTGTGCTCTTCTTTGAGTGCTATTGATGCTTTCAGCTGGGGCATGAAAGACCTAGAACTCTGATCTCTGGTTTTGGCAAGTCAAGTCATTCAATTCAATTTCAGAACCGTGCAGCTGTGAAGCTTTACAGTTTTTGATGTTTAAAAAGGTAGGGATTATTTCTGTTCTCTGTGATTTGTGAGAATTGCTGCTTCTGTTAGCAAACCCAGGAAGAAACCTGTCTGTCTGATGTGCAAGGACTGTAAACTGATCCCTGGCAAACACCTGAGTAGATATTACACATCTGGCTGGCATCTCTGAGATCAAAGCGCTCTCTGATGCTCTGCTGCCCTTTGAACAGCATTTAATTGGCCATGAGACCACATTTTAGGACCTGGGACTGAGCTTTGCCTCCTTGGGTCACTGGATTAATCCAGTTTAGGTCTGCAGGAAGCTGGTCGGTGTTCTCAGCCTCCTTTCTAGTGGAGAGAGGGCTGCCTGCTCTGGTTCTCTTACCTGCCGAGTTGTGGTGATGTTGAGTTTGCAGTCCCTGCTCTTTCCTGTGGGGGGCTTCAACCACAGGATTTGAAGCAATTTAGCGCGGACTGTTAGGTGGGGATAGCTCGGGTGTCCCCTGCAGAGATTTCAGACAGGTTTGGCTGGTCTGTCCCATTTCCTTTGGGGGATTCGAGGGACCTGTCCTTGGCTGTGCTGGGGGTAGTGGCTTTCTGTCTGGAATGGGTGATCTAAAGAGCTAAAACCTGTCTTTGTGCAGAAACTTTACTTAGCACAATCAGTCTCTTTTCTCTTGGTACTTGGGGGGCTGATCTGAGATCCATGTCTCTTCCACGATGATTTCCCAGCCTGGACAGATGTTGGATGGATGCGTGGTGGGGAGATGGGGGCGGTCGGAGCAGCCTGAATTGACAGTGCATGTGAGGACACTGGCAGAACTCTTCCTCACACCATTCATGTGCAGATAAAGGGGAGGAGAGTGGGACATGGGCAGATATGCACTAAGGAAGGGAAACATCAAAGTAATCCCGCAGGATGTTTCTTCCGAGCAAAGGACTCTGCTAAGGCTCAATTCAGCTGTGCATGGCACACCTGCTGTTTGCAGCCAAGTCCAAAGGCACTGAGGATATCAGCACCTTGCAAGATTAAGCTCTTTGATTCCAATCTCTTCAGCTAGAAAGCATGTTGTTTTATCTAATGCTTGTCTCTGTCTGTTTTAGGCTGTGGCACCTGCTGAGAAAAGGTATGCATAATGAAATGATTAAATCATGTGTTTTAAATTATCAAAGCCATGCTGTTTCAGCTATGCAGAAATCCTGTTCCTCTTATGAGACATCTAGCCAGATTCAGAGTTTCTTTTGGATTTTATATTTCTTAGAAGGACTGAATGAAAGAGAATCCAGTTAAGGCCAGCTCTGCTTTTCTCTATGCCCAGGGCCAGAGATGATGACATTCAAATTCTTCTTGTGTCACTGCAGACAGAAAATAACTTTGCAGTCTGATTTTATGCTCTAAAGAAAATCATTCACACTGTGACAGCACTTCAAAATATTTCAATACTTATTCTGTATATGCTGCTGGCTACAACTGCAGTGCAGAAAAAAAGTGCTTCACTGAATCAGTACTTACAGGAAGGGGTAAAGTTTCCAAATCCCTCTTGATTTTGTAACTAATCCCTCATCCCTTCTGTATCTCCAGTTTGAGATGTCTCCCCTGGAACTCTGCACTGCTTCAAGCTTTGGCATCCCTGACACAGTCAGTTGCTCAACACTGTTTAAATATTGTGCATGGTAAGGTCAGATGGTGCTGTGTAGGCTGCTACATATAGAATCACTTCCTGACTGTGGGAAATCTCCCAAGGGAAATGTGCCCTGGAGTGGATAGTGAAGGAAGTGAATCAGAAAGACACTTATGATCAGAGTTCAGTGCATCCTTCCCACCCACCAAAGTAAGGTCTCTTGAAAGGATGCTATTGAGGCAGATTGACCTAAAATGAAACTTTGTGTGCTTTTTTGAGTGATTAGCATGTATGTGTTCCCATGTTCTGCTGTTTGGGGTCACTTATAGGAGCATGTGAGAAACCAGCTTAAAACAAACAGGAAAGTTGTTATCAAGGACACTGACCTGCCAAGGTCATGGAAGTGACTGAACTGACGGATGTTAATAGGTTTGTTTTTATGAAAAAATTGTATTTACAGGGGCGATGGCACAACAAATACAAGGCAGCTGCACCATAAGACTCACTTATAGGTTAATTTTTGCAGATCCTAGATACAGCCTCAGGGAAAAAAGCAGTGAACAAGTCCCCCCCTCTCTCAGAGTGCCACGTTTAGGAAATTGAGTAACAACTGCAGTCTCTCTAAGAGGGCAGAGATATTTAATTGAATAGCAAAATATCAGATCTACATTTGAGTCAGAGAAATTATACTTATTTGGGCCAAGCAGAAGGGTTTAATTTTGCCAAAAGAAGTTTTAAGAACTCATCTCCTTTACCATAATGAAAACTGTCACCACCAGTCTCATTTTTACTATGGAATTATTGCTCCAAAAGACTTCAGATCCACATGTGTATTTCTCCATCTGAAAATCGAAATACCTTAGAGCAAATTACACTTGTGGTTTCAGAGGCCACCATTCCATACCACAGTGAAAGAGTTTGTGATTATACAACTGCACTACTGGAGTGACACCTTTGGTCTGCAGCTCAGATGGTGGAGACAACACAGCGATAAGGCAGATGGCATTAGTCCAGCAGAAAATGTTAATCGGGGACACTGAAAATGGCAAGCCTGAGTAGCTGCATGCAGACAATGAATGGAGATGGAAAAAAAGGAAAAAATCAAATTCTGCATTAAGACAGAGCCTCCTTAGTGACTGCTTCCATTTACAATCACCTTGTAAGATGAATTTGCTTGTTTTACTCTAGATATGGATTTCCTCACATGACAAAGTTTGAAAAAAAGGCAAAACCCCCAGCTTAGCAGCAGTGCAGAACAAACCCAGCACTCAAAAACCAAAGAACAATTTCTTCTCTCCAGATGAACAAAGCTGAATTGTCTTCAGCTTTAAAATGCTGCTGCAGAGCAGAGCTTGATGCTATTCTCTTTTGTTCTGCCTGTGGTGCTCTTTGGGGCAGGACATGATGCTGCCATGGAAAAACCCACCTTGACAGAAGAGTTTGACATCTATTCACAGACCTCTCATGTGGAGCTTAAACCTTTCCCCAACTAAGAACTGTCAACAGTCTCCACATTCAAACTTTTCCTTGCAGAGTTCCGCCTCATCCACTTCACTGCTTTACATCTTACTTGAACCTAAAACTTTAACCAGCAGCCAAGAGAAAAGCTTTGTGGGGTTTAGATTCTTTGGTGCAATCTGTTCAAAAAATGTCTGTTACTAAAAGGTGTAAAGCCTTCAGCAGTCAAGAATAGAACAACTTCGTATAAATAACAAATTATCGCAGTCTGTATTGATTTTTCTTATCTGAGCAATTCCCAGATCAAATGTGCTCCTCTTCAAGTCAAAGGGTGATTCTTCTAACTGCAGTCACTCCAAACTCTGAAAAGCTAAACCCCAAGTTTTTCCTTCTCTGCTCCATCATTGCTGCAAACAAAAACCTTGCAGTTCAGACTCACCTTACCATTTTGTTGCTGTTCCCTTACTTTTTAAATAAGGGAAAAGCTTCCCAGCTCCGTAAACCAGACATGGCTATGAAGAGTAACTGCATGTAAAAGACATAGTGGTGTGCAGCTTTTATCCTCCCAAGTATCCCAAGTGTTCTGATGGATCCTATCCCCTGCTCCCTTGTCTGACCCACAGGCTCAGCTTCCAGCGGACAGGAATGCTTGGAGTCTCTACTCTTCTCAAGTTCCCTCTGCTCGAATCAGGCAGTAGCAGATGTGTGCACACAGCACTGACAAGAAAGAACACAGTGGAGCAAGAGATGAAAATGCCCAAGCTCTTGGGATCAGGTGAGATTGATACTTCTGTTCCTTATGCACTGTTGGGCACTAAAATTTATTTCCCCCTCCTCCTCTTCCTCCTTGAGGTTTGCCAAGGAGATTCTGCTTCTGCAAAAGGATCAGTGATGTTGATGTTTGAGATCTGTTGGCAAAGCTGGCAGTAGTGATGTTTTCAGCTCTACACAGGGGTACCAGTTGAGCAGAGACCTTGCAGTAGTGTTACCTCAAGTAACATTACACAGCCAAGATGATGGATTTAAGGAAATGAATGAATTCAACACTTATTCATGAGTGCACTCTGGGAGGATTCTTAACATCTTTTTCACTAACAATAACAACAAAATTGGCATTTCAAAAAACAGAAAATACATCAAATACCAAAGGGACATCCTATTGAGGAAGAGGAAATCAAGTTGATTTGACTCCAAAAAAAATTGAATACTTTGAATATTTCTTTCTGTACAACTGATATAATGTTTTTTGTTTTTCCAAACAATAACTACACTTCAATTGTCTTTTCTTTTTATAAATAAGTATTAATTCAATATCTTGATCATGAAGGTGAAATAAATGGTGTTGCCTTTCATTCTCAGACTTTCCTGAGGAAAAAAAATTATCAACAAAGAGGTGATGGTGGCCAGACCTGGACTAACACAATTCTAATAAGGTACAATACATTGTCTGAACCTGTGTCAGAGCCCAGCCAACTTTTTTGGCTGACCTTAGCCTCAAGCCCCTGTACCAAAGTGGTGGCACAGAGCTCTGTGGTCCCCAGGCTGCCATCAACAGCAGGGTTGTTGATCAGCCTCAAATGTCCAGGCCCCAGAGTAGAGTCATACAGAAATCCTTCAATGGGAAGGAAACTCCTTTTGAGAAATTCCTCTGTGAAAAAAACAGCTTAAGGGCACTGTGGGCTTTTTTTGGTGTATAGCACAAGCTTTTTTGTCCCCCCTGAGTTCCTTCCAGTCTTCTCCTCTTCCAGATCTCCCAGCCTTTCTGCACATGCATTTCTCCTTTGATCTCCTTCCTTCCGAGCAGGAACTGGCAGGGCTTGCATCCCTTTTTTCCCCCGATTATTGTCAGTATGAGAGATGTCCTAGATACCAGGTTAGAGCTGAATACCAGACATCCTACATCTGCAGGAAAAAGGGCACTGCA
Source organism: Neopelma chrysocephalum (assembly GCF_003984885.1). Classification (NCBI taxonomy): domain Eukaryota; kingdom Metazoa; phylum Chordata; class Aves; order Passeriformes; family Pipridae; genus Neopelma; species Neopelma chrysocephalum. Next base: position 7,336,719 of record NW_020897809.1, read on the forward strand.
CAGTTATTTCCCATTTCCATTAAGTGTGTGGTGCCTTTGCATTCGAACAGAGCACTTGATCTTTCTTAGACAATTTATCTCTTTCATTCTTTTCTCTTTTAGTCTCCCACAGCAAGTTTCCCAAAGTTATCTAATAAACCTGGATGTTATGATATCCTCCCACAATAACTCTAAATATCATACAGGAAACATCGCCTAATAAATGATATAATTACTGCACAGGAGGAAAGCAGCACTCCTGAAAACACAGTGAGTTGCTCTTTATCTTGCTGTACAAATTATTTCCATTTTTTTCCTTGAGTGTGTTGTTTTATCTTGCTTTGCTTTTCAAGATCTTATTTTGTCTCAACGCTTGTGATCATGTGCAAGAAATGTGTATCTCCAGGCACATAAATATAAAGAGAAGACATTCTGAGCTGCCACGGGAATGCAGGTCCACCCAGTTAATTTTTTCCCATTGTACTGGGTGGAGTGGCTCTGCTGAACCACTCATATACACACCCTTTCTTTTTTGGTATTGTTAATTATTTTAAACTACTCCTCAGGTTGGTAGCGTAGCTTATTACTGTGGAAAATGGGCAGTTTCTCTCCTTCTGTGGTGACTAGTAAGTCATGAAAAGCTTTTTAGCTTGATTTATTCTGAATTCTGCCATGTCTTGCTGATTTATCTATTATGCTCTAAAATAAGGCCAATTAAACCCAGCAGTTAAACTAGACAAAGAGAAGGGCATGCATTTCCCTACCCAGAAGGTACTTTTGAAACAAAAAGACAAGCTTTAAGCCAGTAAATGGTATCTTTTGCTTTGAACTACGGACAGAACCACACGATTATCACTGACTCTGTTGTCACGTCGCATTATCGCTCAGCTTTGCTTTGTTACCACATCCAAAGCAGTGACATACAAAGGAGAAGGCAGCACTGTCAAGTGCTCCGAGGATGGGATTGCTGAACGCTGTATTTTAATAATCTGACTTGTTCACATGAGCTGAGCCAGCCGCAGCCAATGCAGGAGCAGTTGTTGGCCAACCAAAACACAGCTGTTGTAGCTCATTTTGAAGCCTACCAGCCTTTCTGCTGTCCCTTTTCAGAGATTAGGCTTAATCTTCTGTATGTGAGGCTTATGTCACCTTATTCAAGAGTCGTTTCACTGACAGCCTTGGAGATTTTTCCTCTTTGCCTCATCCTTTGTGGTTTTGGCAGGAAAAAGCTCTACTAGAAACGTACCCCAGCAAAAAGCAAAACTGTGTAAACCCCGCGTGGTTCTACCTCACAACCAGCAGCCAGCCCGTGGCCATTCAAACGGCCTGGGAAATCAAAAGGTTTTTGAGAAAAGTGTGAGCTGTATTTTGAAATGTTCTCCAAACTAGGGGAAGCCAACCCTTTTATGTGATTTAAGCTAGTGGACAAATGCCCAAAACAGAAGCTGTGCTTTAAGCTTAGCTTTATTTCCATTTTTTTCAGCTTTCTCTGAAACCCGAGTGAAATTAAACTGTGGGAGGGGAGGCAGTCGTCTGATCTGTATGGATCAAAATTTCATAAAATCCTAAGTGAGTAACAGCAAAACAAAGCAGCTGAGCCTCCCCAGCCTGCTGGCCTCTCCCCACAGCCTCATCTGTGCTGTGCAAAAGCCAAATCAAAACTATAAGTAACTCTGCTCCACTGCCAAGGAACTCATCACATTAGTTTATCCAGAAGGGCTTCTGCACCAAAGATAGCCTCAGGCATGTGGGTTACATTTCAGGTCTGCTTTTAGAAGAAGGCTGTTCCGAGAAAAACTGCATGTCTGCCTTCAGGTCTGTGATTATTGTAAAAGCCTGGATTTGAGCTTTTTTTACTGCCTGTGTGTCACAGCACTCCTCTAATGACCACTGGTTGCTGCCTCAGTTGAATAAGTTTCCCAGATCAACCAGGAAAAAGAGAAACCCTCCACCCTTGGTTCTTTTTCATTTTATAATTATCTCCTGTTTCTCTAACTTGCTCTTTTATCCTTACGTTTTGCTCTTGCCTGGATGTGCCCAGTGCCTTGCAATTAAAAGGAAGTGGCTCTATATAGTTCACAATCTAAGATCACATACTGCCAACCCTTGCTCATTAGAGCAATCCCACCGGAGAGAATAAGGCTGTTTCACACCAGGTCTGCTTGCTTGGTGAAGTTTAGTAGGTTCTGACCTTAAGTTAAGTATTTTAAAACATCAGCAAAAAGCTCTCTGACTCACTGCTAATAATATAATTGCTAATGGGAGGAATCTCTAAAAAATAGATCCAAATATGTTTATATAACAGTCAGAAAACTTTCATTCCCAAAGGGAAGGAACAGTTGTACTTTCAACATCACTTGTGTTTTGGCCTGGAGGTGTCCTGTGTGCTGTGCCAAAAAGTAATAATTAAAGGGACACAGTCAACATAAAACTAAGTTTATTGAAATTCCTTACCTGTCCTTGGCAATGCAGTAGGGTTCTCAGAGTGAAGAATTTTTTAATATAAGTTTGTTTTGCACCACTCAGACTCTTTGTTCTTTCTATAGTGCTCAGTTTCAAGTATAAAAATCTGTTTTTTCTGATTTCATTTCTAGTTTGTGTTCGATCACTCAGTGTTACTGTGCTGTATGTGTTCTGAATTTAAAAGACATCTGCTTCACTTCAGCTGGATCCCCCACTGTCAGTCTTTGCTTCCTCCTGTTATGTGCATGCTAAAATATCACTGGCATGAATATGCAAGGAAAGTAAATGCAAAGCCAGCACCACAGATAATTGCTGATCCTTTTAAAGTGTCCAAGCCTCTCACGAGGTCTTTGATGCAGAGGCTGTTAAGCAAGACAAAGATTTTGACTGCTCTCTTTGCAGGCGACAAGAGCGAGCATCTGCAATTACTTTATGAAAGCAACCACTGGTGAGAATTACAAATCAATACGTGCAACGTGCTTGGTGTATTTTATTTTAATGAAACCCTGCTTCACACAGCGTTTGGAGTTTCTCAGCTGCCTTGTTCATCCCTGGCATCCAGGCACGGTGACAAAGGAGTGAGCCGCCTCCTCCACAGCTGGGGTCACGTGGCACATGCTGCAAGCAACCCTGCAAATTTTTTTTTTTGGAGGGGTTTCCCCTGAACGGATGGTGTTGCAAGTAGTTCACTGTAAATCACAATTCACTTGGCAGCCAAGTGTTCGTGAGTGAAATTGCGAAAGATTCAAATTAAAAGAAAAAAAAAAGTGTAAAGATGCATAACGCTGAGACCACAGGCAGGCGTGACCCCCTTGCCCATGTCAGACACGCCCGAACCAGATGCCGGCACCTTCCAGACTGAGAGTCTCGGGTGCGGGGGGGCCGACTCCCACCCCTGTGTTTGAGTGTGGAGGGCTCTGACCCGCCGTGCCGGGCTCAGTGCCACACTCATGCAGCATAACAGATTTTGGCCTGGAGCCTGCCTGCATCTGGACAGCTCAAAACATAGCCAGAGGAATTTATATCCATCTGCACCCACGGCCCGTTACTGCTCAGGGTGCAGTTTGAGGTTAAAGCTAAACCAATCTTTTTTTCTAGGAACACTGCCCTGAGCAAGGCCTGTCTGATCCAGAAGATTTGATGTTCTCAAGAAGAAAAAGAAAAAAAGAACAACCTTTTTTACTTCAAAGCTGTACCATTCCCCCACTTATAGGGGTTAGAACAGAAAGGTCTTGCAGTCTTACACTGTCAATCACCATCAATCACAGCCCAAAGGCCGTCTGACTGCTTGTAACAACTACAGAGAGGGGGGAACAGACAAAAAGCAAAATACTAGCATACAGTGTAAGGTCAGCTGGAGTAATGGATACACTTGGGAAAGTGTGGGGTGCCCACAAGGATTACTCTAGCTGGAATGGAGGATCTGGATTACCACATTGGTTTCTGCCAAGGAACCAACATTTCCTCTGCAGCAGCAGCAGCAAGGAGATGACCCAAACATGGACAGTGCACACTTCCAAAGATCCAAGAGAGCATTGGGAAATAAATACTAGAAATATTTATGTTATGTAAATGCACAGTCAGGTCAAAAGCCAACAGGATGCACTCCATAAGAGCCAGACCAGTCCACCCAACGTGTCTGGCACTCACAGGCTCTGTAACCCATGGATTAATGACCTCCACAGGAACGTCCCCCCCATGGACGGTTTGCTGTTGACTGATTTCAGCCCTGCATTCTCAGATGTGGTTCCTCTCAGCTGGCTGTGGTCGATGGGCCAGCACAAGTCACGGAGGACATTTATGGGAATTCACTGTATCCGTGGCACTGACAAGGGAGCAGCTGGAGAGGCTCCCGGCAGAGCAGCACTGCTGGGGATAAACACTCTTCCTCCCAAGGGCTGGATGCTTTGCAGTAGCTGGGTTGCTCCTCTTTGGATTTTCATTTAATTCAAATCTCTTTCAGCCTCAATTTGTATTTCTTCAGGAAAACCAGTTGCTGTTTTGTTCTTCCAGGGCTCAGTAGTCACTTGGCTTCTTTCCAGCTGATGCTCCCCATGCACAGCAGGGGAAGTGTGCTCCTCTCTATTACAGCTTTTATTTATCTAGTCCTTCCCTCAAATGCAGTGAAGAGGGGTTTGTCTGCACTGCACTGTGGAGGGGTGAGAGGGGGAGCCTGCAAAGCCCACAAGGTTCAAAGATGAATTTAGACAAAATTACAGGCACGTGCAGGGGATGTTTTTGGGAGCACGTGGTGCCTTTGTGGATCTGAGCAGATCTAGCAGCTCAGTGTGGCATCAGCACAGCTGCTGGGGGCTCAGTCCCCCCGATGCACTCAGGCAGTCCGGGGGAGAGGCTCCTGCTGTTTGTGGGTGGACGGGGGTTTGCAGAGCACACTCTGCTCTTGGCTGCTCTTGAAAGAGCAGCAGAACTTCTTTGCAGATAGAGGCTGCCTTTGGACTGGAAATGGCATTATTCCCTCTGTCCTTAGCAGCACTCTGAGCAGGTTTGTATATAAACACTCCAGTTGAATAGCCTGGGCTTGACCTGCTCTGAGGTTGGCCCCCTGCTGCAGTGGGCATCCTTGGAAAAGTGTAGCTTTGGGGGTTAGAGTGTTCCCATTGTAGGTAAAAAGCTCCTGCACCTTTGCAAGATGCTTCATTTCTCATGGTGCAGGTGAGCACCCCAGGCAGAAATGCCTCATTTGCTGAAATTGAGCCAGTTTCTCAGCCACACTTCATTTCAATGTCCAAATACAGTCCAAGTAGACTAGCCTGTGTGCTGCAATGGAGAACTAAACCCCTGTGAGAGCTTGTTTGGATTGAACTGTGGGTGTGCACAATGATTAAAACCCGGGCTATGCCCCCATGCTCATGTTTACCTGCAGTGATAATATAACTTTTCCCGGAGCAAATTGGAGCAAAGTGACAGGTTTACCCTTTACTCTGGAAGTGAACTGGAAATGAACTTACACTCTGAATGTGTAAGGCAAAGAACTTGAGAGGAACAAAAAACATTGGATTAGTAGTTAAAGGTGTCTTGCAGGAGATAAGTTGGCAGCAGTGAAGTTGACTTAACATTAACAGCCGGAATGAATAAGGGACTGTAAGTTAACCATGAGGGATCATTAACTTCCGTCTCCTTTCAACCTATGAAAAATTATTTTCCTCCCATTCTCTTGAGTTTGGCCCCTTTGAAGGTGATCAAATGCAACTCAGCTTTTCAGTTCAGTGAAACCTTTGAATCCTGCCTGTGCATGAAACACTACATACCACAGTGTGGCACTTGACAGTAAATTAAATGAACACTTCTGTATATTCCTGAGCTGTGAGAGACCCTCAATAAATAAAATAAATCTGCAAATAAGGAGAATTTAGTAGAAGGTTGAATGTTTTCCCTTCCCCTCAGAGACATGGAGATCAGTGTTAGTCTTACATCTTGAGATGTAAGAGTAACATACACAGCCTGTGCATCTATGTAAGTTCAACCAGATACCTGATTTCTCTGCAACTTCTGTCCTTTTCCTCCAGAGCAAAACATCCTGTCTTCTGAAAACATCGTGGGAAGAGCAACTGCAGCCTGCTTGGCTGCTTCAGGCAGTCCTGCATCCTTTCCCATCCGTGCACTGTGCTGCAGGAGGACTCCTCATTCCCTCCAGGCTCCTTTGCAGGTGAGCAGAACAGCCAGAAAAACCCCTCAGGTCCATGATACTCAGAGGGGATGGGTGTTCAGTACAAGCCAAGAGATGGTTGCTTTTGTGTAATGCAAGCTTGAATAACAGATATGTTTGAGAAAATTTGGGCTGCCCAAAAGGGTTGCTCAAGCCGGAATGGAGGATCTGAGCACTTTGTCTCTGCCAAGGAGCCAACAATTCCTCTACAGTGGCACCAGTGAGATGACCCAAACAAGGACAGTGCACACTTCCAAAGATCCAAGAGAGCATTGGAAAATAAATACTAGAAATACTTAGATTGTGTAAATGTTCAGCGAGGTCAAAAGCCGACGGGAAGGGCTCCGCAAGAGCCAAGGCAGTCCACCCAATGTGGCTGGCAGTCACAAGCTCTGTAACCCATGGATTAATGACCTCTGGAGGAACATCCCCCCTCTTGTGAGTGTGCACAAGAGAGAACTTGCTGAAATTATAAAAACCCAGGCTATGCCCCCATGATCATGTTTGGCTGCAGTGATAATATAACTTTTCCCAGGGCAAGTTGGAGCAAAGTGACAGGTTTACCCTTTACTCTGGAAGTGAACTGGAAATGAACTTACACTCTGAATGTGTAAGTAAAACACTTGAAAGGAACAAAAAACCCCACATTGGATTAGTAGTTAAAGGTCATCAAAACAGCCAGAAAACCCCTCCAGGTTCCTGATTCTCACACGAGTTGGGTGTTCAAGCCAAGAGCCAGCTGCTTTTGATGGCAGCATTCCAGCTTGTGGCATGGGGCTTTCCCTGTCAGTATTATTTTGGAGAGATCCTCTGTTGCAACATGGGGGGGCTTTTTGTAGCATGTATTTGAAATCGTCTTCCTGCAGCATGTTGCCGCTGGTGCCTTAACAGGGTGCAGGACAGGTAGGGATTACCTGACAGTTGACATCCTCAAAAAGTGATACCTGCTCTTCCTCAGAGACTGACCTTCAGCACTAAGCCCATGGCTCTCTGCACCACCTGCATTCCCAGAGGTGGGAGAGGGAAACTACCAGGATAACAAACCTGGATGTCTGTCAGAGAAACTTCTCTGGATGGACATCAGGAAGGATTAACTTTTTGAAGCAAACTACTAGGAATCAAGTCACCTGTTTTCCTCTGCCACTGACTTGTTCTTCCATCACAACCAAGTCAGTTCATCTTGATGTAACGACTGTAAGAACATGCCTCTGGGAGAAGTCTGTCTCATTCCTTTCTGGTAATGGCTCTGTTTACTTTCTACTTTGTCCATGTTCAGTTGATCTGGAGATATACTCTTGATGTTTGGAAGAGGGTAGTGTGGGTTGGAAGTCCTTGTTAAAAGAGCCAAACAGGTGGTTTAAAATGGCAGTGAAGATATAATTGGTTAAAGAGCCTGCCAGTGGCTACTGGTAGGGCATACTTCTCACCACATTAGCACACAGAAACATTTATGGGGCTTCTACAAAGCTTTCAAGATTCACTGTACACTTAGCTGCATACTTTTTGCCACGAAGAGCTATAAATGCGTCATGTTCCTCATTGCATTAACCAGTCTGGCAACGCAGTCTCTTCTGAATCAAGTATTTTTATAGTGGCATCACTAAAACCATGTTGCAACTTGCCATGAAGAATTGAGCATCCCCTTCCTGAAGCAGAAATTTGGGGGGAAAATGCTGACACCTCATGGCCAGTGGGCTCTTCTCCTGCCTGCGCCAGCTTCAGGAAGTTCTGCAGAGTGTGTGAGCAGAGCTCTGCATTCCCAGCTGATTCCCATGGGTTTTACTCAGGACTTGTGCAGTATGGTAAACTGGGAACAGAGCTTGTCGTTGGGTGTGGCTTTGGGGACTGCTTGATGAGATAGTTGGGAGGACTTTCTTTTGCACATCTTTTTGATGTGCTTTGATAAAGTCTGATCCCAAAAGGTATCACCCAGGAAACATCCATCTCAGTGAGTTTTCGGGGTTCTTTGTGTTTGAAATTACTTTGACAATTCACCTGCTTTGCTTAGGTAATAGCTATAATACTCCCCTAGAATCTGGTTGAAGAATTTAAATTCAAAACCCAGGATGCTGTCATCATACTAATCTCTTTTTATGCAACTGTCAATCCAAGTTGTAGGCTGGTGCATTCGCTGTGTGCTCCTCCTGCACACCGATGCTCATCATCACCTCCTTCTCCAAACTCAGTCCCTTACACAGCTCTGTATACATCATAAACAAATTATACCTACTCTTTCATCCTTGAGCTTCTAATCTAGAGAAGACACAGCTCCTGCCTACTGACCCAGTGGTGTCCCCTGTTGTTTCCACTCCTGGCCCCTGTGTTGGAATGGATAATAAAAATGCTGCTCATTTAATCTTTGTTAGGCTTTTCAAAAAGCCTCTGAAAATAAGATGCTGTCTATCTGAGGGGGTCTCAAAATTCACAGGCTTGGTTAACTGTATGGATTAGAAACCACCCGGAGGGCTTTTTTTTTTGATCTGTGAAAATTTAAATTCAGCAACCAGTGTTTCCCCTGCAAGAGAGGGTGAAATTACCACCTCTTAACTCCAAGGAAAAACCTGCTTTCCCTGATTTCCTTACAATGCTTTAGGTTTTAGCAATTAACATCATCAGCCTTCATTTCTGTCTTTGTCATCACAATACTGGATTTTGTGCATATGGCAAGTGATGCAGGTATACCACCTATTGCTAAAATGGACCAGCAATTCCAGAACCAATAATTCATTTCAGCTGCTTATAGGTTTGCCAAATTGCAACTATTTGGGTTGAAACTTTCTAAACAGTGTCTGCTTCATGCTGATTAATTTACTTTAGATTTCAGGAAAATGTTTCAGCTGTTCTTTGACCAAGATTAAGAAGATGTATTATTGAATGTTGTTCTTACTACTTTCTGGGTTATGGTGGAGGTTTTTATCCCTTTTGTAAAAGAAATTCTACCACCCACATATGTTGAACTTGAAGCTTGTCATGTCTTGGATGTGCTTTCTGGTGTCAGGCAGGGCTGCCCTGAGAGCCTGTATGAAACAAATGGTAAAATCACAGCCCATTTCATTGCCTCCTGTTACAGTCTGTCTCCTGCATAACTTGCTTTCCCTGTTTCTGTCCTCAATCCCACCATCCAAGCTGAATAGGTTGCTGTGTCCTCTTTCTACCTTTCTTAATTGAATACACTGGGGGTTTCACATCCATTTCCCCTCTGTGGGGCAAAGCTGATCCTTGAAAATCTGTCCCAGGATGTACCTTTTTGCCCTCTCTGAAGTAATCAAATGGGCTGATTTTAGTTGATTGTATGAGTCTGGACATTTTGAATGTTACCCAGTTGTTACAACCCCTCTGGAACCAGCCACCATAATTGGGAGATGACAATGCTTTTCCTGCTTTCTCAATATCTTCCCTGGACAAGTTCACTCTTGCCTCAGAGAACTATTCTGGCACCTGCCTCTGTTCAGGTGCCTGTTGGCATCCTGGGAACTGGGGTTATTCAGATGCTGATTTAGTACCAAGTCCTACACTGTTAGAAATGGCACCTTCTGTATCTGGAGAGGGTATGGACACCAATGTCCTGGGACATGCTTGTGCTAGATGAGTTTCTTCAGGTTTCTTCAGATTGATGATTGATTTTACAGCCAATATTCTTGAGGGCAGGTGGGTGGAAGGGCTTTTTTGGATAAGGAGAAAAACAGATATCTGAAACTAATCAAGGAAAACTTTTTTCTCCCCTACTTAGTTAATATGATATTTACTGAATATCACTTAATATGATTTAAAGTTGGCAAGAGAGACTTGGTACAGGAGAACAGAGATACTCACATCTGTCACTGCAACTAATGGGGGCTTTTGCTGACTGCAGCCCAGAAAGTCAGGTGTGTTTGCTTTCACTGCTCTTGGATCTTTCATCAAAGTACTGTTTTTAAAACATTTGGTTCCCCAGCAGGATTTCCTGCTCTGGCTTCCATGAGATTAATTGTTTCAAAAGCTGGACTGGATGGAAAGTTGTGATGGCTAAGTCCATATAGAACTAGCATTACTTCTCCATGCATGAAAAGCTGATAATTTTAGCACTGCCATTTGTTTCTGTACAGTCTAATATTTCATTCAGCTGTTACATATTTTTACTCTATTCAGCCATTATTTAACACATTAAGGAAGAACATGAAGTGATTTCATGCTGCTGTTGATTGATACCTTTTCCTTTCCAGTTTCCTTATAGCAATTTTTCAAGTTTCATTGTCATACTCACAAACATCAACATGAAATCACAGATCAGACTTCTTTGAATGCAGGACAGGTGTTTGAGACACTGCATTCAAGATGAGGAGATTTTGCTTTGTGTCATTCACTGCCATTCCTAACCTTGGTCATGAAGACTGTGACTCAGGATTAGGTTTCTCTCTTCTGTCCTGACTGATTGCAGAATACATTTGGGAGACTCCAGCTGAAAATGGTTTTCTTTTCTTGGCTTCTGCATAGTCCAATTAAGATTTCATTGGAAAACTAGTTAAGCATGTCTCTTCTTCAGCTAAAGCTGTGGCAACCACACAACTATACATTCTTGTGTAGTCAGGCAGTAGCTCACGAGATCCATGGAGTTATGCCCACTTTGTCAAGCTCTGGATATCTTCAACAGAGGCTCTAGAAAGCCAGCATCCATCTCCTGCATGCTTGGCTGGTTTAGCACCATGAATCTCTGCTGGACTCTGCAGGAATAGTTTGGCTGGCTACAAAACAACTAGCAGAGAAAATACAGCTAAGGGAGCAGAATAGGAGAGGACAACAGTCATGGTTTAACCTGGCAGGCAGTTAAACACCACACAGCTGCTTAGACACACACACACACAGACACACACACAGAGGACTGGGAATAAAAGGTACAGGACTACAGCAAAGCCATATATACTGCACTGCAGTGTGGATGAGAATTAACTGTCAGAATAACAGACCTTTATTACATTTACTCCCCAATTCCTAATCTTTTCCTTGCATGGAGCCAGAGTTTATATGCTGGGCCAGCCATATTTCTAGATAATGTATAACCATGATCCCCTCTCACTGATTATCTTACAGCTCAGTTTCAGCTGCTTTGCTGGGCAGCACGAAGCTTTTCCACATAGTCTGTGGACATCATTAAAAAGTGACATGAACTCAGTGCTTTCAGCCCAGAGGGATTTGACCCCCCCTTTAGCAGAAAGTTGAGGCACAGCAGCAGCCCCAGCTCTCACCAGCTTCATGGTGCAAAGGGGAGCTCTGAACAGGGAGCTTCAGCCTGCACACTCCATGCAAGCTTGGATGAGAGCCATGTTGCAGTACAGTATGGATTTATATTTCATTCAGAGCATGTTCTTTTCTGCCACCCCTGCAATTTGAGCAGCAGATTTTTATTTCCTCACTAATTATTAGGTATTCCTAGTCTTTCTTTGTTAAAACCAGGAGGCTGGGGGTGGCTTTAGTCCCCCATCCCACATTTGGGAGATCCCTCTGAAGGACTGGAGGACTGCAGTACGGTATTGTTGGCCAGGGGCATTTCAGGGCATAAGCCACAGAGGCTGACTGTAGCACTTTGTTCAAGCTCCTCCACTCCATTAGCTCCGGGATGCCAAATGGAAGTAAAACAGAGTAAGCTTCAGTGCAGTTCTAATTGCTTCAGGTTTTAAACTTCGCAACATACGCCTGAGCTATCTTGTACTGTGTCCAGCTGGTGTTTTCTGAACATGCCCCCACTGAAAGAGATAATCGTGTTTTGTTTCATTTATGAAGTTTAAAAAGCAATTTAAGGCTGCCCAGTCCACTGAATTGAACCTCTGCACAGTAGCATATTCAGTTTCTGCTGTAACCTGCTACTGCTGCTTTTAGCTGTAACCACAGAAATAACAGCCAAAAAAAAAAACCCAACACCCTGCTTGCTTAATTTTTATTTTTTTTCCAGTGACACTGGCTGCACTGTTCATTGGAAAGAGGGTTTGGGCAAGGCATATGACTGTGCTTTCTTCCTCGACTGAGAGAGGCATTGGAATTCTCTCTGGCTTTGCTGAAATCACACTATTGATGAAAACTTCTGTAGAAACGAATTAGCTTTTTCTCTCCCTCCCTTCCTGATGGTAAACTTCAGAGAAGGTCAGGTTCATGGGAGTTTCTGTGGATTCGTGGAGTTGGAGAATGAAATACCTCTGTGGAAGAGAGTAGAGCCTGTCTCATTGTAAACAGCTGGAAATACAACAACCTCTTAAAAAGTACACGAGTTAGCTGCCATCAATATATAGGTTTGGTAGCAGTCAGGCTGTTCTTTAACATTTTCAGCAGTACGAGCCTTACAAGCCAAGTGCTCTGAGAGGAAGTCTGGCCATGCCCTGAGCAGTGCAGAGCACCAGTAACTCAACCAGCCAGACTATCTGTGCTTAAATGGAGGGTAACCTTGTAGGTCATGTTGGTACCCCCTCCTGGGTCACCCATAGTAGGGAACAGCCATATTCTCACTGGGCTGCAACTAAGAACATTTCCAAACTAAGATTGGGACTCACAGGTTAAAGTTCCTGGGAGCACATGATGCAGAAATTCATGAATCATCACTCCAGGGCCAACATCTGCAAGAAGAGTCTAAGGCATTACCTGCAAACCTTTGATCTAGGTGGTTTGGGCTGCAGACTGCAGGGCTACTTGGGCTGGCTTTCCCTAACTAATTGTGGCAGTAATAAGAGCTCCAGCTGCAAATCCAACGCCCTGTTCCCTTCTGTCTATCTTGGGCACTGGAGTGAAGTCCTTGTTTGAAAGATTCCTTTATGAAAGAGAGAAGCCAGCTGGCTTGGCTTCCTCTGCAGTGGCTCAGAGATTTGGAATGAGCTTTCTCCACTCCATACTAAGCTGATTTGGTACCTTTCCAGGACCAAACTTTTTGCAAAAGACATCTCTGGATAGAGTTTCTGGTGGAGGAAGACACCACACCTCCTTGATACACCTCCTAGACATTATGGGACAGTGGCTGTCTGAGTTTAGCAGTGCTGGAGTTTCCTAATGCAGATATAATTAAATCAGGGCACCCAGAGGATTGGAGAAAAGCTTTTGTTATTTTTAGTCTAAATAAAAATAGTATCTCAGGCTTCCTAGAATAGTGAAAACACAGAGCGTCAGGAACGAGTGCTGGACTCAGAATATTTATATGCCTTTTCAGCCATGGTTTTCATGAAATAGAAGCTCTTTGAATTGGGTTTGACCAGCCCTGTCATGTCCAGGCATATGCAATTACTTCTTTATGCCTAAAATTGCAGTAACAAACCTGGGTTTGACTTAGTGGCAGTATGTGCAGGGTATGGCCTCACAAATGGTATTTAGATGGTGATGATTATTTTAATCGTACCTCCTTCAGTAAACAAGAAACTCTGTTTTAATCACAAGGGAATGTTTCAGCAGTTCTAAAGAGATTGAGGAACCCAAAACCTCATCTAGACATGGTCAATGAGGGCAGCACCTAAGTCACATTTGTTTCTTCGAAAACGTCATTTTATACAGTTGTCTTTTTTCATTTTCCTCCTTCCCCAGGGCCAGGCTGCATCACTGTAGAAAGTTTCAGCAATGTTGCTATTTCTGGATGATCTGGTTATGCTGTCAGGACATGGGGTGCTGAGGGGAGAAGGGACAGACCTTCCCAAGTTTCTCTGATGCAAGAGGGACAGGAACAAATGGGACTTCTGTCCCTGACTACAAGACAAGGTTTTAAGGAGAAAGAGAAGTTTCTCAGCATGTTCATTATCTCGTTTAGAGACTTTTACAGTACTGCTCTGACCACTGCTGGCAATTTATGTTGTTATTTACAGAGTAGGGTTTTTTCCCCATAGTATGGCCCCTCACCCCACTCTCAGGGACAAACTTGCCTTTGCTCAAACCTGGGGAGTTGGAGAATGAAATACCCCAGATCACAATCTCATGCTTGATGCTGCTATGCTAAGAAAGGGGACTTTCCAGATGAGGTACTAAAACCAGGGTTTCTCTTGTGCTATATCTTGGCTCCTGGCTGGATGGATGTAGAAGATGACAAGACCAGATTATTTGGTCCTGGGATTCTGGTCATGAACAAGTCAATGTAAATAGATGGAAGTCCAGGAAACAGTTCTTTTCAGAGAGATTTCTGAGTAGTCTTCGCTACCTACTCTGCTCCTAAGATACCAGGCTTGTCTCTGTTATTGAGTCACAGGCTTCCAAGCAAATAAAGCTCAGTTTAGAATAATCTGGTTTATACCTTTTTTGAAAACACAAAAGTACACTGTTAACAAATTTATTTCTATCAAACATATGTATTAGACTTCCTGAATGTGGTTCCTCAACTGGGATAAAAATGAATACAATCTCTGAGCAAATGCTTACAGCAGCCAAAGATCTGGTCTTTTCATTACAGGCTTCAAACTAAGAATCCGGGGCTTGCAAATCCATCAGCAAAGGCATTGTGCCTGCATGGACAAGCACTGCCTCCTGCTTCCTTATCTCCAGCTTCAGCCAAATGTTTTAAAGAGCAGAGTGCTCAAATCGCCCTGGAATATGGGGAGGTACCCCAATGGTATCTCCAAGCCCCTGTTTCCCCAGTCTGGGAATCTTTTGAATACAAACTGTGCCTGGGTTCCAAGGAGAGAATTTCTTGTTCTGACATGCTGGGACTGCGGTAGCAAAACCAGCACGTGGTGCAGATGTTGTGCCCATCTCACCTGCCACTGCTGGGGAGGTCCAATAGGACCTGAATGCAGACAGAAACTTAACAGGGTTGCAAGCACTGAACTTCCAAATACCCTGAGAAGGTCATGATGAGTTACTGTGAGGTTTAGGACTACTCAGTAATGCAGGCTCCCAGCTGTGTTCCCTCCAGATGTAGATGGTAGGAAAACAAAATGTTCTTCCTGGTTTGGAAGAGTTTCAGCTTACGGAGGGGTTTCAAAACTTTGGACAGTTGTTAGTCACTTCTGGTGCACAGTTGGAGGGCACTGTGATATTAGACTGATGGCATAGTGTAAGCTTGGGGAGGTGCTCATGCAGCTCTTACTGGGTTTAGAAGATATATGTCTGTGTAATAAAATCTGGCAGTCCCTCTCCTGCCTGTTACTTGGCTTCAATACCATCAGTATCTTGTTTGCTATGCTACAATACTCAGGACAAATAGATTTGTGTGCATGCTTTGCTCTCCCATGTGTGCATGCTCTGCTTCTCAGCAGCTCCTAGAAGACAGGCTGCCTGGCTGTTGTCTGCATGGGTGCTCTCCAGTGGTAGAGCCACCAGATTGACCAGTCAAAACATGCTGGCACACATGTAGTATCTCTATTCACCAGTCCAAATCCAGTCATTCCTACCAGGGTAAGCACCACATCCCCAAAGAGTCCTGGTGTGGATCTGGCCATCATGAGAAGGATCCCTCTTCTTTGAGGAAGACTAGTTGTGCTTGTTTTTTAATCCCAAACTCAGGCAGTAGGGTAGCTCTCTTAGTCCCCCAGGGATTTAAGTACTGCTGTGTTGCACTGTGAGGTGATGCAGCAAGATATAGGATGTAGTCAGGCTTTTCCATCAGTTTAAATATTACAGGCTTGGGCCCTTGAGAGTCCATCCTGCCCAGAGGGATTTGGGTATATAACTATAGGAGTATTTGTATTTTTTTTCCCCCACAGCAGGATTTGGTGTTATTTATTGGGATTTGCAGCATAAGGTAAGACTAAGACAGAAAATATTTTTAATAAATGTTGAATGTTCAGTGGCCACTAATACTGAGAAATCTGCAAGAGAAGGTAATTTAGGTCCTGTGAAAAGTCTGACAATGTATCTGTTCTGAGTTAGGTGTTTGTGAACCAGGTAAAATCCTAAGGGTCTTGTTTCAACAGCTTTTATCCTTCCTTCAGAGCCCTCATGATATTGCAGATACAGTTCTTCCTTGGAGGAGGCAACAGCTTAAGGAAGGAGAGGGAAAAATTCCCACTTCCGGAGGAGACTTGAAATGCATGTTTTTCCTTCAAGACCTATTTGTGCCTGAAATGTTCTAAGTTTTCTTTCCCAGCCACCATAATCAGACTGTAAAAACGAGCGCTGAGCGTACAAGTCCCCGCTCTGTGCAAAGCCTTGCTCACAGGAGATCTGTGCAACACAGCAGGAAAATTGCTTCCCTCCCTCTCAGTTGTGTTGAGAAGCTCTTACAGGGATGGCAGGCAGAGCTGACCCATTGCTTTGGGCAGCAGGGACAAAGGCTGTGGCTTTCTGCTGTGAGCGTGCAAGAAACAGCAGAGCAGGAAGCAAACACCGACCGTGCTCCTACCGGGAGGCTTGACAGGTTTGCTGCTCTTGCTGTTGAAGTAACTGCAGCTCCCAACGCTGTGCTCAGATCAAGGTCAATTGGCTTTCCAGTGTGTACCTGTAAATCATATCCCTTCCTCATGCGAGCATCTAAATCAGACATCAGCAGAAAACGAGCTCCCAGCTGGGAACAGTATATAAACCAATGAAATATAAATGCCTGGTACAAAAGGCAACAAAGTCCCTCGTTGCCACCACTGAATAAAAAGGTTGATGGGAGTTTCCATCTTGACAATGGAATTTCCAGTAGATGCAGGCAGAGAATAGTCCTCAGAGCCTGTAATTCGGTTTGCTCCCATCACCACTGGTGCTTTTAAAAGAAAACAGCTGCTGCTTTATTTTTTATTTTATTTTATTTTTAAATTGTGGCAGCAAGAAGGTTAAAGGAATGATCCCTTGAAATCTATTTTGACAGAGGCCAGGATTTCAAAACGAGAAGAGACAACCCAGTTTTTAGTTTCTTGGTCTCTAGGGAAATATTCAAGGACATCAGGGGATAATTGCAAAAGGATTCCTGGGAAGTCATTAGGGTGGGTTTTTTTCCATGGGAGGAGAGTGAGAAGTGGGAATAGCAAGGTTGGCAAGCTATGGAATTAGCCAGGTTACAATATTGACTACTCTGGATCAGATGCTATTTGCAATATTCTAACCCTTAGTCTTTTTTTTTCTGACAAGGCATGTCAACCTGCTTAACTTTAGGCAACGTACACTTTCAAAACTACAAATCAGTGGGATTCCCCAGGGTGTGAAATGCCTTTGGCTGCTTTTTCTCTGCCCTGTACCCCTAAACCCAGGGAGATTTCTCAAGGCAACAATGTTACTTTGTATGGACAAGTGTCAAAATGTGGCCATAGACTTTAAAAGATCTATCAAGCATCTTGTTTTATTATATGTTATTATTAATTTTCCATTTACTTCTCCAGAGGTATTTAATGTAATTTCTACCTTTTATCCAACCTGTTTCTTTTATATACTGACCTTGGAAATATTTACTCCAGCACTTAATGGTAAAAAGGTCCACCCCAGCATGATTCTCTGCTGCTGTTAACTATGGCTGTTAGGTGTCAATGCAAAGTGAGCATAAACACTCATGTTTTTATGAAATAATATTTGAAAAGTTGCAAAGGACTACGGGAAACGATAGGAAATCAATGCACTGCTTGAGAAAGCAAGTATTCCACCTCAGTGCTATCAGCAGCAGTGACCTTTCCTGGTTAATAAAAAAACGTGACAGAACCTGGCACCCTGCTTGTCTTTCAGAGCAAAAGGTCCCAGTTTTGACAAGGATGTTCCAGATAAGGTGGTAGGAAAATTTCTTAAGGGTTTGTAGATCTGGAAGGGATTGCTTGGCAAGATCTTAGGTGTCCCTCGCACAGAAATTTCCAGAACCAGCTGCACACAAATCTACTCAAGCAGGAGATGGGCTGGGGCTTTGCAAGGTTCCTCTCAGCCAGCACATTACAGTGATGCCATAAAATATAAAACAAAGCCTTGAGGATCAAGATACACTGGGGCCCATGGAAATTGTGGAAGTAGGATGATGTCTAACACAGTTCTTAGGAAACATACCCATAGTCATCTCTGGGAGCAGCTCCCCAGCTGCTGGTGTCTGAGGGAAGCACCAGTGTCATTCCCTACATCTCTGCCCAAGCCTTTTCTCACCTGGTGAACCCCGGGGCTGTGGCAGCAGTCAGTGCACTGGTGCTGGGTCACCAGCAGATGGGAGTCTCACCGGCATGAGGCCAGGGTAAACAGCTTCTGTGGCATCCAGGCTCCAGAATCAAATAACTGGGTGCAAAATTAAAATATCCCCTAGAAAGGCTCTTTTTCACTGTTGCTGGTCAACCAGAACTCGGGGAGGAGTTCAATAGATTCCTCAGTTTTCAGCTGAAGCTGGACGCTGCTTAATTTCTATTCAACATGGTCATCAGACCAAAGCTTGGGGTTAATCTCACTCAGTGGCACCAAGGTCCTGGGAAAAAGCAAGGCATGTGGGAGAAACCTGCTGGGAAGACAGTAACGAGCACTACTAATGAGCAGGGAGGGAATCAAACATGCACTGCATCAAAGGCACAGCATCTTTCTGCAGGCAAACAGCATTCCCTCTTCACCTACAAGTCAGTTGCAGTTCAGGCCTCAGCAGTAACTAGTAATTTTCTTCTGCACCATGTTACTAGTACCTTTTGACCGTTGCTTTTGGTTATCAGTATTGCTTTTGCAGTCACAAGTAGCTCCAGCCGTGGTCTGAACCGCATGGTGTGAGGCAGCGCAGATCGGGAGCAGGGTGGCCCTTCTGTGGGGAGTTCACAGCCTGTCAGGGAAGGAGCTGTTGCCATTCCACAGCAAATATTCATTTCTCAATTCTTCCAATTAACCTGGTAAAGTGGCAGATTAACAGAGCCAGGATCAGTGCTTGCCATTTCACGTGTGCTGCTGAGAAGTTGTATTTTCGTGTGTGCTTTGTGCAACTGTTGTTCTCCAGCCACGAGTGGTGCCGGGGAGGGAGAGAGGAGCTCCTCCAGTGCAGACTGAATCTGATGATTCCTTCAGAGATAGCTTGGGATAATAATTTGAGACTCTGTGACCTTAATCTTCTGCCCTTCTACACATCTGGGATCACCTTTCTTCTCATGTAAGGGCCAGCCACTGTTGTCTGCCTTAATGGGCTGGAGTTGCTCTTTCTTTTCTGTATGGTGGGGCTGCAGGGGGAGGGGGATAGTATGAGGCAGCAGCATGTGTGACCAGGGAGCTTTATCAGACACACAGAAATAGGCAACAACAAAGGCCTGACCTCCCAGCAGCTGGTGCCATTGCCACCAGTCAGTCCTTACCATAAGGCACCTCTTTCCCCTTGCAAATGTGTTCGTCCTTCTAAAAGGGATTTGTTGGAAAATATGTTTGTCCTTCTAAAAAGGGTGCATTTGCAGCTGAGTCCACATAGGAATCCCATGAAATCCTCATGGTGTGCTTCCCCTTCTAGCCCTGCGGATCTGAGGAGCACGTTCACCTCGGACTGCTGGAGGACCAGCCTCGCATATCTGATGTGATCACAGATGGCCCTGGCCCTGCCCCCGGGGATGAAATACAGACAGCAGGCAGCAGGACTCAACAGGTCAGTGTCTGAGTTTCAACTGGGACGTTTTACTGTATTTTCTTTAAAGGGAATTTCCAACTATGGGTGAAGGTTGGTCAATTCTACGGTTTTTATTTCCCCTAGTGAACCCAGGGAGGCTGGGCCAAAGGGATGATTATTTTCATCATCTCCCCTAAGAGTCTTGGGCTAGGTTTCCTGGTGTCTCAATACTGTGAGATGCAGATAATGAAAAATTCACCAACAGTCTTGAGTACACCATCCACCTCCTGAAAAGCTACTGGAAGGGGATTCCCACTGCACAGGCTGAATACGCCTTCAGGCTCTGAACCTCACTCTGTCCCCAAGGACAGCAGCACCAGACATGCCTTTGAGGACACCCATAGAACCACTCTGGTCTCTTCTAATGCTGACAAAACCCATAAGTCTTTATTCCCCTCTGAGGTTACCGTAAGCTTCAGAAACAAAAATAAAGGGAGGTTTCATTTTGTAGTGCTATTACAAGGGTAACACCTGTAAGCAGTTACCAAATTTGTTCATGCTCACCAGTCTCTTCTCCCCACCTGGATTCAGCCAGTCCCTTTGGCCCTGGGGTTTCTCAGCCCATCTTTACAGGTGAGGCAGAGCCCAAATCTTTGCACACTCGCCAAGGGGTCAAAATTACTGCACCCCTTGCAACAGAGAGCAAGCTGCAACTGCAGAGCCCTTCCCAGGCAGCAGCTCTCCCCTAGACTATCTGTCTCACTTGCCTGTGGCAGGGGTCACAGTCCCTCCCTGCACATATCAAACAGGCAGAGGTTCTGATACTGAGGTTATCGTTCCAGCTGGTTACTGCACACACTGGTGTGCTCTTGCAAGGAGGTATATTACAGTCTCAGTTGTGGTCTCATTTTTATTGCCTCTCTCTAGACCATCCAACAGGGACTTTAAAGACCTGTGTAATTCCATGGTCATAGCTCAACTTGGCCTGCAAGATGTTGTGCATGTTTTTACTTCATTTCAGCCTCCTTTGCTGCAATGAATTTCTCCTCCTTGTTTACTCTGCCCTAAATGAGGGCAAAATGAACCCCCGCATGCGCACACACCCAGGCTTTCTTTATCATTCCCAGGGGCTCTTCCTTGAGCTGTCCTCTTTTTCTTAAAGTTAAGTGTTTGGGGGCTGAAGAGAAGCAGGAATGAGTGTTGTCAGTGGGAATCCAGCTCTCAGCCTGGCTCTCTAATTTGCCAGGTGGCCTTTGAGTAGATCTTGAGTGTTTTACAGAGCTGGGTGAAAAGCATTGCTGCTATTTCAAAACTGGGGCAACATAAGCTCAGAGCTGGTTCTGCCTGTGATTACAGAGCCTGGGGGATACAGGATGCAGTAAGAGAACTTTGTGCTTCTGCTTTCCAAAAACTTGCCGAGAGTAGTAGACAATTATGTCCTCCTTCTATAGAAATTTATTGCTTGAGGTAGAATTAGTCAGAACCATTATTGCTTTCAGTAAAACTCTGCAGGGCCGAGGGCAGCCAAAAAAAATATTAAAAATGAAGAAGAAGAAGAAGAAGAGGTGTATTTTAAGGCCACGAAACTTTGCCATGCTTACGAAGCAATTGACCGTGCTGAGAAAAGTCATCAGGAAACTCCCGAGCCTGCCAGCACATCAGCGACTCTTCCCTTCCCCTCGGGGAGTTTTAAAGCCGTGACGGGAGCTCGGCAGGGAAGTGCGCACTCCCGAGCGCTGGCAGGCAGCGCACACGGCACCGGGCGAGGAAACCCCCCCCAGCCCCGCACCCCCGGCCCCCGCCCCCGCGGCGGGGCTGGACGGGGCGAGCCCAGCGGGGCACTCGGGGGGCGAAGTTCCCCTTCCCGCGGCTGAGCCGCCCCGTGTCACTTCCTGCCGGCGGCGGGAGCGTACCGGGGCCCCGGGCGCGGAGCGGGGCGGGGCGGGAGCGGCGCCCGGGGCGGCGGGGCTCGGCGGGGCTCGGCGGGCCCTGGCCGCGGGCGCTGCGCCGCCCGGCCGCGGCCGAGGATGCGGCAGAGCCTGGTGCTGCGGCTGGTGCTGCGGCTGGCGCTGGCCGCCGGCTTCGGCTCGTTCCTGTTCGTCCTCTTCTACTTCCAGAGCAGCCTCAGCCCAGGTGGGTCCGGGGGCGCCGCGCTCTCGGCGGGACCCCCGGCGGGAGCGGTGGCGGGGGCAGGGGAGGGTGCGGGCGGGCGGAGCGGGGCCGGGGAGCCCCGCACGGCGGGCAGCGCCTTGCTCCTGGAACCCCTCGGGTGTCGGCGAGAGCCGGCCGGTCCGCCGGCGGGTTGAAGTTCGGGTGAACTCGCCGGGGGTTGCACATCCCTCGGCTGAGACCATTGAACTTCGCCGCTGCGCTCGCCCGCAGTGTGTGACCGGCGGTACCGTCCCGGCGATGCTGTTCCGCAGCGAAACTCGCGTGTCATTTCTAAAGCCGCCGTCTTTCGGGTGGGTGTCCCGTTCGGTGCCCCTGCGGGGCATGAAACTGCTCAGCTTCGTGCAGCCCTGCCGAGGCTGTACCGGGGTTGGGACGGGAAAGGGGAGCTCCTCTGTCCCGAAAGCGCCCACTTACACCCGCGGTCACTAAAATTCCTGGGGAATCGGTTTGAGTGGCTCGAGGTACTTCTCTCGCGTCCGCTCTTAAAAATTTCTTCCACACTGGGAAACAATTCAGAACTAAAATATAAACAGTTTTGTACTGGAGGGGTAATTTATTTCCCTGCCCGATTTCTGCTCTTTTGGGGAAATTAGCTCCTCTTTCCTAAGAGACGTTATTGGGTAATTCCTGCCGTTTTAACAATGTACTAATGTTTCCTGAGTACAGCAGCAATCCATCAATGGGGCCTTTAAAGTTACATCTTAAAATTCAGAAGACTGATTTGACTGAAACGTCAATGGAATTTTATCAGTGTGGACTAAATGAAATGCGATTTTCCTCTTATAGGGGCTGCTCCATCACTTTAATGTGTTTTTTTCCCTAAAAATAAAAAAAGGCATAACTTGTTGGCTGAGTAAGATTGAAAAGGAGTTGGGTTTCAGCAAGCATTTGTTATTTCTAGATGAGCATGTGAAGTTTGTTAAATGAATTCAGAAATCCCAGAAGACTACAATCAGTATTGTATTCCTTAGTAACTTTTTTTAAAAGAAATAATTTATGCATCTTAATTTTGTATTGGGACTGCTCAGTAAAAAGTGCAGCGCTGAATCAGCTTTAATCTTCAAGGCTCCTAATGGAGAGATGATTGTGTTTTACGCTGGATACTCTTTCTAGCATCTGACTGGAAAAAATGTGGCTCTTTTCAGGACTGTTTTTCAAAAAGAGACTTCTGCAGAAGGTCTAAGTCAGCAGAACTTTCTGTGCTAAGTTGATTTTAATCCTCTGCCTGGTCTCAACACTGTTTCACAGAGTTCCGGTGAGGCAAGTTGAACGTGAGTCAGCAGTGCCCTGGCAGCCAGGAGGGCCAAATGTGTCCTGGGGGGCATCAGGAAAAGCATCATCAGCCGAGTGAGGGAGGGGATTGTCCTGCTCTGCTCTGACCTGGGGCAGCCTCACCTTGAACATTGTGGCAGTTTTGTGCACCACAATGTAAGGAAGATATTAAGCTATTAGAGAGTGTCCAAAGGAGGGCAACGAACATGGTGAAGAGCCTTGAGGGGAAGCCCTGTGAGGAGACTGAGGGGAGACCTCACTGCAGTTACAACCACCTGGTGAGGGGAGGAAGAGGGGCAGACACTGATCTCTTCTCTGTGGTGACCAGTGACAGGACCCAAGGGAATGGCCTGAAGTTGTGTCAAGGGAGGTTTAGGTTGGATATTAGAAAAAGGTTCTTCCCCCAGAGGGTGGTTGGGCACTGAACAGGCTCCCCAGGGCAGTGGTCACAGCACCAAGGCTGACAGAGTTCAAGTAGTGTTTGGATGATGCTCTCAGGCACATAGTGTGATTCTTGGGGATGGTCCTGTGCAGGGTGAAGGGTTGGACTTGGTGATCCTTGTGGGTCCCTTCCAAATCAGCATATTCTGTGAAAGGAAAGTCTGTGAAAGGTCAGAGAAAACCAGGTGACAGTAATGGTGATGGCATCTCACAAGGGGTTTGAGGGATTTTGGGTCTCGAGCGCTCCCTTGAGAAGTGCTGGACAGCTGAGACTTTAGGAATTGCAACTGCATGCATATCTGTTCCTTCATATGGGGCAAGTGTGACTTTTGAACCTTTTGTAGATGGTGGTAGATCTGGGGTAGGGATCCCCAGCTACTGGAACCAAGTAATGTTAGTCACTCAGTGGGAGCCCATTTGTGAGGGTGGTGAACACTATCTGCAGATTTGCCCCTTAAAGTTCACAAAAGGGGTGAGTTAAAGTGATATTCATCTTCTCTAAAATCTGCTTATTTTCTAGCCACATAGTTTTCTCCCCAGGTCCAGCCTTCATTTTTGTGCCATTTCTTTCCCTTATTATTTCTCAGTTTACAGTTTTTCCTTTCCTCTTCAGTTCAGGGAAAAACTCACACTAGCAGAGGAAAGGTCATTACCATGTAGAGGAAAGAAGCAAGCTAAAGATTGCTTCATTTTTTTTATCCCAAAGGAAAGCAAACCAAGGCCAATTATTTGAATTTTAGAAGTTACAAGTTACAATAATAGGTAAACAATTTGCAAACGAAAGTGTCATCTTTAAAGTGATGGTTGCCTTGAGGTTATTTGGAGTTCTAGTTGTCTGGTGTCATTTGGTTTCTATAATAATGAAGAAATATGCTATAAAAAAGCAACAATGCCATGAGTTTCCCCCAGGAGCAGTCAGATCCTTTCTCCATCATTAGCAGGATTGAGCAGGTTGCTTTCCTGGGCCACCCACAGCCCATTACATGTAATATGCTGAATTAATCCTTGCTAACAGCATGTAGAGACCGAACCATCCTATGACCAGGACAAGGAATACAACATGGGAAGAAAGATAATGTAACCAGAAACCTTTAAGTTTGGTAGTGCTAACGGCTCACTCAGCGTGGGGAGCAGGAATTTACTCTTCCATTTGCATTGCCCACTTATAACTCCATCCGGGCAGTTGTGCACCGGAGTGGTTTGCACTGACCTCCATGGCTGTGCTGAACTAAGACTTTCTTGTTCTGCCTCAGGAACACCCACACGCCAGGCTGTGCTGAAATAACTCTGCTCCTAAATGCTGCTGAGTTGGTTATTTTGGTGCTGGGCTGAATTTGTTTGTACTGGAGTCAGTGGCAGAATTCCCCGTTGTACCTCCTGGAGGCAGAAATGGGCTCGGTTTGTTTGCCAACCTCGCTGGCACTGAGGAGAGGTGGGACAAGTCTTGGTGCTCCACAGGGAGAGCAGCCACGTGTGGGCTTGTGTGCTTGAGTGTGCCCTGGCTTTGTGGCGCTGGTTGTTTTTTGCTGACTTTCCTTGCCAGTGGCTGTACCAGTGAGCTGGCACAGGGGCTGTAGTCCCAGGTCTCTCCTGGCCCTGGGGTGCAGCTGCGCCTGTGGACTGTCCCTTGCTCAGTTCAAGTTGGTGATGACCTGTCTGTCCTGTTGACCTTTGGCTGTGTCACTGCAGGCTCACAGACACATGGCCAAGGGCAGGATGTCTGCATTGCAGGAAGGTGTTGAAGAGCACACAGGCCACAGGAGTTTCCAAACACTGCCACAGTGTGTAGTTCCAGGGTTTGGCTGGAGCAGTCACCTTGCAGCATCTCGAGCCTTCTGTATCTGGGCTGGTGGTATGGGCAGGTATGCTCAGCTCCTGGGCAAACCTCATGACCTCTCAGCTTGGTTCAGGAAATGATGAGGGCCATCAGGAGGCCTTGGCTGTTTAGGTGTCACCCCACAGCAATTCAGGAGATCCTGCCTTGCGTTGGCATGATTGTCATCTGTCTTCTGAGTTGATCTGCTGTTCCCTTCAGTAATAGTGCACCATTAGCTCTGCTGACTTCTGCACACTGTACATTATCTGCACAGAGCTGAGAATAAGCAATGGGGCTCCTAGAACGCTGCTCCATTTCACTCCAAAGGCAGCACATCTAGGCTGGCACAGCAGGAGATACTGGAGGCTGCCAATCCCTGTCTACATCAGAGTTTTGATTGCTGCTGTTCTCAGGGGCACCACACAGATTTTAGAGACAGTGGGGGAGCTGGGATGACTCTGCTAGTGCAGATGTGGGGTAGAGGGAAGGGGGAACAGCTGAAGGAGGTAGAGGGAGGTAAGTGGCAGGTGCTAAAGCCCTGCATTTGTCTGCATCTGAGGTTTCTGCAGACCAGGGCTGTGGGGCCACCCCAATGGTAGGTCTTTGGGGAAACTACGAGTAGGGAAATTGTACTGACTTCCAGAGAGCTGGAAGGTTTTCTCCAATAAGAAAGAAAGAAAAGCCCTCAATCTGAAAGGGCTATGTCTTATTTCTGCTCTGGTTCTGCCCGTCTGCAGCATCCAGCTGTTGTTTCTTAGGTCTTTTTAGCAGCACTTGTTTAATGTTGGTTTCTGCAGTCCCCATGTTGTTTCACAACCTGCTGTCAGCATGAGCTGTTGAACTTCATGGAGTTTTGCAGGTGAGACATACTCAGCCTTTGGTGTAACCCTTTCACAACAAGAGATACCAGACTGTAGTAGTGCCAAGGTTGTGATACTGGTCCAGAAAGGTATCAGAGTGAGACAGCAGTAAGATACCTCTCTTCATCCTTATCTGCCCAGTTGACCTCCTCTGGGCACTGATAGAGCAAAGCCTTCTCCAGCCTCACCTGGAGTGGGGCTGCCACTTCACCAGCCCGAGAGAGAAGGATTGAGGTGTTACAGGAGGAGGAGCAGCAATGCCAGAAGCCACTCCAACACACGTAGCAGGTAAACTCAGCAGACCTCAGGAAACTGTCTCATCATTGTGACGTTCTTAGCCCTCTGATGTGCCAAAGTGAGTAATGGAAGACACTTGCTGCCACCACTCTGCCAGTTTTCCGGTGGTTTCAGTTGCCCAGTCTAACATTTCTCAGCACCAGCAGGTCCTGGTGAAACTCTCACTTCTCATTGTTCCAAATCTTGTCTTTCAAGTTTTCTGAGCTGTGCATCCAAATCTGTGGTTGCTCTTGTGAAATCTCAGTCAGCTCCATCCTTGTGCCTAAAGATTTGTCCCTTCAGGGGGATACAAATTATTGTAGAGATTATAGACTGATAGAGATTATAGAGTTGATAAGTGATTTGACTGAGGTCCTGCAGAGCCTTCTCCCTGAACCTACAAATGCACCTAGACCTGGCCTGAATGGAGATAAATACACACTTAAATATTAGCAGGCCCTTGCAAAAAACAGGGACGGTTTTTTTCAGAACAGGAAAGAACCTATTTTAGTCCTCAGTTCCTCCCCATTGTTTAAAGGTGTTTTCAGGCTGAAATTCAGGCTCTGCCTTGGGACGTGAGCGAGGTTTGGCCAGCAAACGCTCTCTGAGACTGGGTCATGCTTCCAGCTGGCTGACACATGTCCTCAGCCTTCCAGATAAGGAGGGCTATGCTGCCTTCACTCTGGCTAAGGCTGCAAGCACAGGCAGGGATGACAAATCTAAGACACCCTCAGATGGTGTGGATTTTTCTTTTATTTTATTTGGTTTTGTCGTGGGGTAGTTTTGCCCAGCTCAGATTCCCAGTCACAGTGCTGTGATGCCCAGGATGCAGCTGCTGCCCTTTGAGAAGCCAGTGCTCACAGTACAGCGATGTTTGTCAGCCAAGACGTCAGGCAACACAGGCTAGAAGCCCTCAGATGTGCTATGTTTGAAGAAGACATGAAATACTGTAGCTGTGACCCATCATGGTAGAAAAATCTGCCCTGTCCGACGCTGAGAACAGGGCAGTAATGAAGCCCATCTGCTCCCGAGGGCCAGGCTTTTCATGAGGAATGCTTTCTCTAGTCTTTCTTGGCTTTCTACAGTTTCCTGAGAATCTCTGATACGTGAGAGAGATTTTGGAGGGGGAAGGAGTGGGCTTAGCACGCCTGGAGTTAACTCTGTCCCTGCAGGAGAGATTCGTGTCTCAGTGGCTCTGCCAGTTGGATCCAGCCTCTGCTGGTCCTGCAGCCCTCTGGCATCCCAGCCTGGCTGTTTCTCTCTGGCAGCACGTTGCACCTGTGTTTTGTCCCCACTCACAAAACTCCAACACTACTATTTATACTGCAATGAGAACTCCACAGAAATATCAACAGTAGGACTTTTGCCTGTGTTGGTGCAGGTGATGATCAGTCAGGCCTGAGGCTGGGAGTGCTCATGCAGTGGCCAGGGCACTCCTGGGGCTGCTGAGGTTTGTTACATGCCGGGTTTTCTTTCTTGGTCCTTGCTTCCTGCAAGCATCTTAATGGAGAGCATGACAAACCCTCCATCTTAATTCCAGCGCAAACACAGCTGTCTTTCCTAGGACTCCATATCAGAAGCCAAGAAACTACAAAGGGCATTAGGTACTTAATTCCCAGAACTCCCCCTTGGAGCTGAGTACCCAAAGAAGATCTTAACTCCCCAAATACCTCTGTGGGGCCAAGAGGGGATGTTTCACATTGAGGCTTTGAGGCACAGCTGGGCAAAAGCCCAAAACTTTCCCTGTTAAAAAGCAGTTAGGGACTATTTGCAGTCTGAGAAGGGGGAAACATCTCACCAAGCAGCTCCAGTGGCCTGAAAGGCCTGGGTTTAACATTGCCATGCCTTGGTCCTGCCTGCGTGGCACAGCTTGCACTGATGCTGAAAACAGGGGCAAATGGAGCTACCCTAAGAGCTGGGGGTACTTTTTTCCCCCAGTAAAATTATTCTTGGATGGAAGGGAGTGACTGGTGTCAGTGGAGAGTTGAACCCCATACTCACAGCCTATGCTGTCCAGTTCAGACCAGTCTACTCTCTCCCATACATTTACCTGTACCTGCAGAGCTTGCGGTGTTGTAAACTGGGACACCCTGCCTCTGTTTCCTGTCTGGATCTGCAAATATGGGACAGATCTATATTCAACCACAAGCCCTCTGCAGTTTCCCCACTGATTCACATGGATCTTTTAATTTTTCCTTTCTTCAGGTACAACTGCCCCCTTGGCAGCAAAATCCTTCCAGTAGGGCTGGATGGTGGGAGGTATTGCGAAATGCATCTTACACATACTGCTGCTCTATGAGGTTGTCCCCCATCCCTGATACTCATTTCCAGATGCTGGGATCCTTGATTCATATCTGACTGTTTTGCTTTCTTCTGGCTATCTCAGTTTTTCTCTGTTGCGGGTCTGCACTCCACGTCATTCCAGTAAATTACCCAGTAAAGTCACTTGTAGAGCTCTGATACATAGGGTTCAACCCCCACGTCTCTTCTGCAGTCTAGACTTGCTCTGTTCTCCATTTCCCAATTGCCTGTGGCTTCCACTGGGAAGCCAAAATTTCAGTCTAAGTTAAAGCCCTACATGGGCAAAGAGTTGCTCTGTATCCCCAGGAGCTGCGTAGCCACTGCTTGGATAAACTCTTCCACCATGTCCTTCACAGGAGATCACCCATTGTAGGAGGTAGCACTAGGACATGTGGTTTGATTTTGTTTCTCTTATGTTTTAATGGGCTGGGGAGCAGAGATGATGCTTCGTTTATTGTGTTGGAAGGAGAGCATGATGCTCTGAGGGAGCATGCAGTGTGCATGAGAGCAGGGAAGGGAAGGGGAGCCAAAGGACACAGTTTGAGAAATGGCTCTGTATGACTTGGATCCTGTGCAGAAACAATACCCAACACTGCCACTGCAAGGCTCATGCTGTCAGGAGATGTGATGTGCTGGCTGGTCTGCAAGAGGGGGCTGCAGCAGCACCAGCCAGGCAATGAGACATTTACAGACTTTGTAGGAGGCAGCACAGTTGGTTCCAGCAGTGCCAGTTCTCCTCTGCAAGGAGCTGAGCAAGCCAAGGAGACCCAGTAGCCAGAGGAACCTGCAGTGGCTAACATCCTCAGCTGTCACCCCACCATTTAATAGCCCTCAAATCTCTGCTCCCCTCTCACTGGGCTGAATCTGTCAGAGTACAGTAGTGCCCTGAGTGTGCCTTCAGTCCGAGCTCCGCAGGCTGGACAGTGATTGCAAAAAGCAAACACACACCCTGCCCCATGCACACACACTCCCCTGCAGTTGGCAAATTGGTCTCAGCATCAGCCCCAGGCATTGCTGTGACTTGACCTGGGCAGCTGCCTCAAGTATGGACTTCCAGTATGAAAAGGTGGTGAAGAGCGAGAGCTGGTGCTGTCCTGCCGACCTGCCAGCCTGGCAGGACCTGTGGATGTGGGAACATCTTTATGCTGTCTGTTGGTGGACAGGGAGAGGGGAAGTGGGAGGGAAGCTGAGTTCTCCACTGGCATTTCTTTTGAATGCTATTGAGCAGGTTTCATTTTTTCCCAGACCCTTTGCAGCAGCCCTTACTGGGATGCCTGGGGTCAATTTGCTTTCTGAAGGTCCCTGCCTTGTAACCTTTTCCTGCTCCCACATTTTGAAGGCTCAGAGGCAAAGATCTGCCTGAATTTTGTTTCTAGATCTGGTGATCCTTTCCTCAGAGATCCTTGCACAAATCTATTCCCTTCAGCTTGCTGGGATGACACTGAACACGTTTAGCTTCAGGGCACAGAGTTGCCCAGCCTTGAACCAGCCAGTGGTGAATTCCTGCAGCGTGTTGGAGAAACAGGCAGGCTGCCCTGCCTCCTCCTGTTTTCCCCATAGTGCCCCTGAGCTCTTAATATCTGGATGAGCTTTGATTAGATAAACAGTTGTAAATTTATGGGCAGGTAGACTGATGGGAATTTGGCTGGGAAGAGCTGGGAGTTGGTCTTTCCTGGGAGAAGAAAGCAGGGTTTCTCCTTGCTGGTTAGGGCTGCAGCAGCTCTGTCACCCTCGGGTTCGGCAGCTACATCTGCAGCTGAGATGTCTTATCACTGTCTACCGATGCAGGAAGGCCTGACCACATAACCCACATCCTTTGGCAGCTCCGTGTCAAGATGGAAATCACCATTCTGCACTGAAAATGCTTGAGACTCTGGTTTTGAGGGTGCGATTTTTCTATCCCAGTTGCACGTGCTGTCCCTTGCTTTCTCAGGTCCTTCCCTGCACAGCAGTGAGAGCTTCCTCACCTACAGCTTGGCTCTCCAAGCACCAGCCATTCCCAGCCTTGTAGACAGCCCAGCCTGGCTCCTTCCAGCCCTGTTTGCCTCCCTGTCTGTTAGCATGTCTGGTTCTCACTCCACCTTATCAATGATCCCTGATACACTGCGGCAGTGCATGACAAAGGCATTCAGTGTTCCCTGCTCTGCCTGACGGTGTGTCACGTTGTGAAGCTGTTTCCGCAGCTGGGAGATGCTGCAAACCACAGTGCCCCAGATCTGTGCCTGGTGTCGTGCTCGGATGAGTCTGTTACGTGGCTGTGTACACAAACTGTGCTGAGCACAGGTGCTGAGATCTGCTGTGATGAAGAAATACCTGATTCTGGTGAGATCCAGCTTTTTCATGATTGGACCTAATTTTCATAGACTCCCTCAGAGCATTATCCAGTGGGACTTGAAGCTACTTTCTCCCCAGAAGAGCCTCTGAGGGTGTCGCCGTCTCTGCAGTGGCTCAAGTGACAGATCAGCAAGCCTCTAGCCTGGGCATGGCAGATGGGCATGACTCATGGTACTTGTGTGTGGAGATGTGCCATTGAATGTTTTGGATATTCACATCAGTGCACAGGGCATGTCATGGCCCATGGGTCCCTTCCCATCAGCTTTGTCACCTGTCGTATGGAGGGACATCAAGGCCATGAGTCCTGGCCTCCTGTCACAACAGTGCTCACAGCTTTTCCTTCTCCATGTAAATGCCACTTGATTTATAGCCCTCCATCTCCTGGCTGCTTTCCCAGCTCTTCCAGGGAGGGAGCAGCAGCAGCAGGTTTGAGGCGTCCCTTGAAGTGCTCTCTCTCCCTGTGAATTTGCAGCCTCACTGCTGATGTGGAACCTGATCCAAGCCTGCTCTCTGGCCAGATGTTGCTTCACTGACCTTGCAGGAAGGTGGGTAATATTGACATGATGTTCAAAGGTGATGTTTGTTTGGAGCCACTGGGCTTGGGTGTCTCTGGGGCTGGCTGCCCTGTTCCAGAGGGCTTTCCTCAAGGCAGGGACCTGGGAAATCAGCAACTAACTGGAAGTTAGAAGCTTCTCAGCAATTCCCCATCCCCATTTGTACAAGTGTGTGGCTCTGCCTACCTTGTCTGGCCACAGGGAGCATTGCTGCATAGCCAGATTTCCCCCATGGCAGGAAGAGGCAGCAAGTTCAGCCCTGCACAGAGCCAGGCCCTTCCTTTTGGCAAGGGTGCAGGGGTAGCATATTCACAGCTGGGTCTTTTCCAAGTTTACTTCTGGCAGTATCAGGGAGATTGATTTCCCTGTAGCTTGACAGGATCAGCAGACACAGGCACTGTGAGACTGAAACAAGGCTGACTTGACACTTGTGGAGTTTTGCACCTACTGATGCTGCTGGGTGGTGGAGCTGCAAGCCTCATAGTTCCCTTCCTCCTGAGGTATCCATCAGAACTTGCTCATTCCCTGTAAAAAGGAAAGATGTCTTCAGAGCACCTGATGCTAACAGCCACTCTCAGGGCTGGACTGGCAACAGGGAGTTAAATCCAATAGCCTCTCTTAGGAGCTGCTGCCAGTGGTGTTGAATCTGTTGTGTCTCAGTCCTTTGATGGCACTGGAGATGTTTGTCACCTCTGTTGAACATGCTGGCTAGGGAAAAGGGCTCTTTGGTGGCCTCAGGCAATGGCCACTGCTAAATGCAGCAGAAGTAGGCACAAGGGGCTATGTGTTGGGGCGTTACATGCTGGAGGTGGTTCTCCCTAATCTCCAGCGGGCTGTAATTAGCTCCTGTCCTCCTCTGCAAGCTCATGCATCTCTCTTGCTCTGCATCTTGTGACAATGAGTCTCGCCTGCTCTCATTTAGAAAGGCAGAACATAGACCCTCAGCTGCCTTTGCGGGGAGCAGAGAGGTGAGAGCCATGAAGCAAAGCCAGGGAGGGATGGCTGTGGGCAAGGTGCTGTGTTGGGAAAGGTTTGCTGAGTGTGCATTTTTTCCAAGATCTGCTTGTTGAGGCTTTCATCAATCCCAGATGCACAGTGCTGACAAGACGGCTTGAAACCTACTCAGCAAGACTTCTCTTTGTTGTATGTGTGCAGGTAGCCTGTGTGCAGAGGGCACAAACAGCATCTGCCAAGACCACACCTGACTGAGGGCAGGTTTTAAGCAAGTCCAGCCTGGTCCTCTGCACCCTGGCCTGCCGTGGCCTCAGCAGCCGAGCAGAAGGCAGCAGGCTGGTGCAGATGGTCTCTTGGCTTGGTAGGTCCATGGTGCTGTGTGAGCAGCTGTGGATTGCCTGAGCCTGCCCAGTGATGAGAGCCTGAGGGGTTATGGACACAACCACCTCGTGTGTGTGTGCAGGGAGAGGTGGGTCTCTGGTGCAGCCTTGCCCATGGAAAATCAGCCCCTGTGCACCCCGGCAAGGACCCCTGCCTTGGCACTGCCAGTGCAAGCCCTTCTTCTGCAGTTCCTGTGGGTAGCAGGCTGCAGAGGAGGAGTTTATTGACAAGGAATGGAACTGCTGGCAGCCCAGGCTTGCATTATAAATGCAAGCAGTCAACTGGGGCCAGGAGAGCGACAGGCATAATGGGGAAGAGAAATTGCTCTTGGAAAGCTTCTAGTTGGCTTATATGAGGAGTTAACCATTTGGAAACAGAAGATTGTATAGTACTTATGCACAGGTACTTTATTTGCTCACAGAGGCCGCATTCTTGCTGGATATTGTTAATTTTCTGTTTCCTATAAAGATCTTAATTGCAGTCCTGTGACAACAGAGAGCTAGGGACATTGCCCCAGCAAAATACA
This sequence comes from Neopelma chrysocephalum, assembly GCF_003984885.1. NCBI lineage: Eukaryota > Metazoa > Chordata > Aves > Passeriformes > Pipridae > Neopelma > Neopelma chrysocephalum. Next base: position 7,370,102 of record NW_020897809.1, read on the forward strand.
TCCCCCCACCTCTAATGCCTGTGATCCTTTTATTAAACCTTCCTGGCATCTGCCTCAGGCTGATAGCAGGTGACTAGAACCTCCTGCTGCTGAGAAGACATGAGGGTTTAGGAAGAACCACTGAATGGGACGGAGTGTCCAGACCAGCTGCTGTTGGCTCTGTTCCTAATATGATCCCCACAGACGATGCTGGGGTATTTGGCAGCTTCCTGGAAGCAGCTGGATTCTTTCTTTCCCTTTCTGCATGATTTATTGCGAGCTAATCCTATAACTGTCACCATTTTCCATCACTTGATTAGAGGTTCCCTGGCTGATCCTTGACTCAAGTTGACTAAATGGGAATAAGAAGACCTTCCTTGGAAAACAGAGCCTGAGCCATTCCCACCTCTGGGGAGGAGGGAGCTACACAGCCAAGGGCCAGCTGTGCCAGCCCCCGTGCCCGGGTATGGGGTGATGGTCCAAGAGGTATCATTGATGAAAAATGAAGAAAAATTATCTTTAGAAATGTAAAGGCAAAGTAATCTGTGTGAGAAAGCGGGAGTCAAGAGAGAAAAGAGCTTTACTGAGGCTTTATAGAAAACAAGGAGTTTCCTTATGTAATTTTAATATCTTCCTAATAGAAATGGCAATAGCTTCTTCCTAAGGAAACCTCCCAGGATCTTGAACATCAAGAGTAATGCTCAAGTGGTTTTAAATCATGTCCAGAAGCCAGATCTCTGAATCACAGTCACTTCTTGAACCAATGGCTGCCAGTCCCTGCATTGGCTTGCATACAGCCAGCACTCCCTAAACAGTAGTCATCTGGCTGAAGCATGGACAGACCAGGGATTTCAGGTTTCAGAAATCTCTTCCAGGCAGTTAAAGGCTGAGCAGCCTCCTGTTAAGGGGGAAAAAAAAAGGCAAAAAAATAAAGTTAGAAAGATAATTATTTTCCTGCCCAGTGTGTGTGACGCAGTAGAAATCTAAACTTGTGCAGGATGTTCATACCCTATCTCATGTCAGGAGTTTAATGTTCTTTTTGTAGCAGCTTAAAAAAACATCCATCTGATGACACCCCCTCAAACCTCGCAGCCACCTCTGTGGCTGCTGTCTGAGCTGTGGTGTACAGCAGATGGAAGCAGAGTTGGCTGCAAATCATCAGCTCTGAATGGTCTCTCAGCCTCTGTTAACTGCAGAATGCTGAATGTGCACGGCAAATATGAAGCTCTGTGGGATGGGTTTGTTGGCCAGGCACGTGGAGCAAAACACACACGAATGACTCCATTGTCTCTTTTGCCAGGCAAGTGCTCCAGCAGCCTGCTGGGAAGTGCCCCTCTGAAGGGCACTGGTGGGGGATGCAGGGTCACACTGGTTTTGCTCATCTGGGAGTGTTTGCACGCCTCACATGGTGAAAAGTCAGCTCCATTGCTTCCAGTTCCTGCTAAACCTGTAAGAGCATTAATAGAAGTGGCCAGTGAAGATTATATTGCCAACAATGCTTGCTGTGTTTCTTTTGAGCACTTTCAGCAGAGATCCCTCTTTTTTAGTGGTTTGGAGAAATATCCAAATGGTTCTGAACATTGGACTGCTGCCTCCCTCCCATCCCACATCCCACATGGTGCTGAATAGGACACGCAGGCTGTGGTGCAGCAGGGGTTGATCTCACCCAGTGTCCTGTTTCCAGCCGTGAACTGTGCCAAAGGCGTGGCAGACCGTGAGGAGTGAGAATGGAGAAGTTGTCCCTTGGAGAAATGTTTTCTGGATCCTTTCAAGGGAGGAGGGACTGTTGATGTGAAATAGGTCTAATTGTCACGTTTCTGTAGTAGTGGCAATACCAGCCCCATGTGTGACCTGTCACAAGGCTCACTTTGGATGTGATTCTTGGCAAGGATCTTGGTCAGGACATGTTCAAGCTAGGAGAGAAGATACTGAAAAGTTGGTGACAAGATGGACAGTCCAGACTGTGTCTGGGAAGGAGGTCAGGTCAGCTGTGAGGCTGCTGCCTGTCACACCAGCTGGTCAGGAGGCGTCTGTCACCATTCTTGGCACACGGGCATTGCCTGCCCTACAAAGGTTGCCACAGCACTTGAGAGGCTGGGCTGAGGAATTTTCCAATGAAAGCCAATGTGGTTGAGTTGAGCTGGATCCAGACAAACCTGAAGTCTGGTGGCACTTGGTGCCAGTGGCACATTGTGCTGGAGGCCAGTGCCCCATGTCTGCCATCTGCAGTTTTATTGCATCTGGTGTGAGCCACTGAGCATAGAAATGGTTATGGGTAGGTGACAGTCGTGAACAAGGGACGCTGCAACCCCACATCAAGGAAGCAGGGAACATCCATCTGCTTTTTTCAGGCTGGAAACCATGTGAGAGCATTTAATATGCCCGAGGCTCCTGGGCTGTCCATATGCCTGTCTACCCTCAGATTTCTGTGTGAGGTCTCTGTGCTGTGAGTAATTTGCACTATGTGAGTGGGATAAGTGCCCCAATATCAGACAGAGCAGTGATGCAGCTCTACTGCTTCTCCATCCCCCTATGCAGCATGCCAGAGGCACTCCAGCCCTATGAGCCCCAGGTACAGGGATGCAGGCAGTGGATTACTGTGCACAGATGTCAGGGATCTTATGCACAGGTGGAGGCAGGAGTGCTTGGATTTTTGGTCCTGCTACAGTTCCCTGGGGCCATGTGTTTCCACCCCCAAACATTCACCACAACCACTGCTGCTTCTGGCAGGCCTGACTGTTCCCTGTCTGGCTGGAACGAGAGCAGGACATGTACTCACCTCTCTGCATGGCTCTTCCCATCCATGACTTTCCATAGAGAATAGCTTAGGACCTTCATCCACACCCTGCATTGACATTTCCTGGAGGCAGCACTCCCCTTGTGCCTCTCTTGCCCATGGACTGCTGCCTTCCAGCCAGCAGGGCACATCCCTGGAGGAGCGAATGACTTTTCCTGTTAAAGGCGGTGCGGTCCGTCGAGTTATCCCATGTAAAACAGTGATTCATTGTCCCCTTTTGGAGTGTGTTTCTTGGCTAGAGGAAGAATGTCCTCAGTGCCAGGGAACCTGGCAGCCGTTACTACCCAGTTGTGCCACACAGCCCTGGGACTCTGAAGAAGCTGCAAGGGGGTGATTGCTGAAAACAAAGGTATTATTTTTAGGATGTGACACCTCCTTTCACCTGCTTCCCAGAGGAAGTAATCTTGGACATCTTGCCCATGCACATCTTGTGATGGTGAGCTCTGGGGATCTCAAATACCTCCACATCTCTGTGTGTGTAGGAACTGTGTGGTTTGGGGCAGAAAATGTTGCAGAAGGGTTTGTCCCAGGGGATAGTAGCTATTTAGCATATGCATTTGGTGGAAAGAGTTTGGAAAATCTCCCTTTCCCTCTTGGCTAAGAGGTTTGTACAGCTGGACCTCCTCAGAAGTGAGCTGTGTCACCTCACTGCCCGTGGAGCCTTTTCTGAGGAACATGGCTGGGAAGGAGTTATTGGGGGTGCTTCATCAGCAGAGATGTGGGGTGAAAATTGGTTCAGGGGATGGGGTGCCCTGTCACCCTTCTGGAGCCATCTGTGGCTGCTTGGAGTAGGCCTTAAGTAGCTTCCCAGAAAAACAAGAGTCATTTAGGGAAAAAGGGAGAGATTTTCAGGGAAGGAAGGTCTGCATGATAGAGGCTGGTAGGACCCCTCCATTGTCTCCACAGCAATGGGATATGTTTTAGCCAGGTACTGGAGAAGAGGAAGATGGTGGACCATTGTGCAGCCTTCATCCCTCTTCTGCATCCCTCAATCATCTTGCCCTGAAATGGTACTTTACTATGGTGGCTAAAACATCACTTCTAAGTGACCCCAAGTGCCTGTGGTGCTGCGAAACCACCTTCTCCCATATGCAAACATGTGCAGGTTCACCCATCCAAGCTGATGGGAGAGATGATTTGTCTTTCCCTGCTGCAGCTCATTGTGCCTGTTGTACGTGGGCTGGTTCTCTGTGTAAACCTCCTCACGTGCACGTCCTGTCTTGCCCCACTCAGGTTTGCCCCGAGCTGCTTTGCTTGTGGTTTTTCCCTTAGCTTTGTGGGTAACCTCCTCCCAACACACCTCTGTTTAGTTCTCCACAGTTTCTAAGTGCTGGGAGGTGAGGAGAGGTGGGGAAGGGGGGGTTAATTACTTGGTTTGGCTGTTTCAAAAGTTCTAGGGGGGGATGGGAGAAAATGTGCAGCGCTGGGAAAAAAGCCTGAGCTAAGCTTTCAAGCATCCCCATGCTGCTGGGACTCAATTCTGTCTGATCCAGCCAAGTTCAAGTCACTTGGTTTAATTTCTGCTGAATGAAACATCGTTAAGTCAGGACCATGTGAACCACCAAAGGGGGCCTTCTGCTTTCCCATGGGTAGCAGTCCCCTCAGGCTGGGCAGATGGTACCAGGGTCTCTCTGGGCACAATCCTGCATTTGGCTGATTCAGCAGGGCCTTTAAACAAGGATGTGCTGGACCAGCTGAACCAAAACATCCAGTGATCTGTTGCTCAGCCCTAAAGTGATCAGATCTGTGGTTTCCAGCCCACTGTGTCATGTGGGTGCCATTTGGAAAGTGCCTTATACAAACTCATAGCAGCAGTCTTGTAGTGGTAAGAGAAATTAAATACCCTTTGTTAAGCCCTCTGATTGACAAGCAGGTGAGCTTTAGGCTTATATGTATGTTTTGCTCCCCAACCCTGTGAGAACAGACATATTTTGGTTGTCTGTGCTTCTGGGGACTGTCCTTGTGAGAGGTGACATCTGGCTGGAGATGGGGCTTTGCCATGGGTTATAATCAGGCCGACAACATCGAGGTAGTGGCTGTGCTTGAAAATATAGAGTTGTATAACACAAACACGAGCTACCTGAGGCAGTTTCTTATCCTGAGAGTTCGGAAGCAGTGCTGGTGAAAAGACACTTATCCAGTGATTTCAGAGGGACAGCTGAGCTTCCCGGTGCCATGCCAGTGCCTGAGGGTTGTGGCTCAGCTGGTGACATGGAGGAATGCCACTAAATCATGTGATGGATAGTTTTGCAGGGCACAGGGATGTGCCTACCTGCTGATCTGCTCAAGGAAGCAGAATCCCAAAGGTGACAGTCCTGCCCTTCTGATAAGCTACATTAGCCTGGTCGTGTTATCTGGGAAGGACCTGCTCCAGGACACTTGCAGGGGTATAACCAGCTACAGACCTTGGGTTCCCCTTGGAGGTCCTGGAGCTCTCACTGCTCGTTCCTCCAGGGAGAGTTGTACAGGATCAGGGCCTTAATTGGGTCCTGGTGTGAATGCATGGGCTCCTGTGCAGTTCTTTCAGCCAATCATAGCTAGTCAGCTCAGTGGTGTCCTGCCCCTTGCTCTGCTCTAATGTCTGAAAACACTCTGGAGCAAGTGAGGTGAAGGTCCCTGCTGCTCCCCAGGATGCTCCAGGTTGTCAGTCTGCTGTAAGGCAACAGGAGGAGCTGGCAGGGGAAAGGTCTGATGGAGAATGGAGAATTATTCCCTTTCCCTAACAAGTGAGCCGAGACAGACATCTCCAACAGACTCTGTGCCGCCTCTACCTCAGCAGAGAGTCATGCAGAGCAGCCAGCCCTCACTGAGGCTTGGCCTGCAGAGCTGAGGGTGGGCTGTCAGGAACAGCCTGGATTATATATTGCTGGCTTGTTCATCAGCCAGGAAAATACTGGAGGCAGCCAGCGGTGGGTCTGCCTGTGACCACACCATACAGGGCTGTGTTAGGTGGCAACCTGTTACCTGTGTCCACATAACCTCCTGCACAGGAGAGCCACCCACTGCTCCCTTGCTGATGGGAACAGGTGATTCCCTGTGCTTGTGCTGAGCTTCTGCAAGAGGACATTGTCATGAGGCACAACACACTGAACAAGCCATAACTGGAGAGAAAAACACCGTGACAAGAGGAGCAAAGGTGGGAAGGGCCACAGAGGCATTTCCTGAGTTGCAGAGAATGTTGGTCTGGAACAAGAAATGCATGTTTGTATTGTAAATGTTAGAGTTACATAGTTTGTGAGTTGATGCCAGCTCCCCTCCATCACTCCTCCTGCTCACCATTTGCTGGCACAGCCCCAAGATGAACAAAAGAGGTCAAGCACAGTGATTGCTCCAAAGGGATCTGTTCACTGCCATGTGGAAGCTGTGCAAGGTGGGGGCTGTCACAGGTTGATATCTGAGCTTTCCTCTTCTTGGGAAGCAGTACTTTGCATGGGAGAGGCAGGGGGAAAAGACCAGAAAACATCTCTTCTGGTTGTTCTCTGCAGGGCTGGTTACTTCTTGCTATTGCTTGTGCTTGTCTGAATATTGCTGTTCCCCATAACATGTTCTCTCTCCCCAAAATTCTTACTCGTGTATGTGCTCTGCTGCCAATTTGCCTGCCAGAATGGGGCATGGATGCTGCCCACTACCTCTGAGCATTCTGGGTGCAAACACCTGGATGAGCCTTTGCACTTACACCTCCTTACACTTGCAGCTCCCCAGTGGAGGTGTTTGTGTCTGAATTCACAAAGCTGAAGGATGCATTTAAGCAAATTGATCATGTGGCTCTGTTAGATTTCTTTTCCTTTCTTAAGCATTTTAATTCAGCTTCTTTTGTCTGTATCCTTGACTTTCTAAATGCTGTAAGAATCAGCAGCCACGAGAATCTAAGGAGATTTGATTGCCTCTTTGAAGCCAAAAATTTGATTTGATTTTGGAGCCAAAAATTTCCATTTCCAAATCAAAACCTCTGAGTAAGAATTAAAATAGGAATGAGCTTTCGTTTTAATTCCCGGAGGTTCTCCCTTAACTCTGTGAATGTCAAAATTACCACAGTTCTTCACAACCAAGTGTAGCATGTGAGAAAGCAAATAGTCACTTATTTGGTCATCTTTTACACAAAGAGAGGTCACTGCTTTCCCCAGCGTTAAGCCAGTGTATCTGGAGTTCTCTGTGGAATCTCTGTGTTTGGATTCCCACATCACCCTTGTTTTAAGAAGTATCTTTCTTTAAAAAAAACCCAAAACAACAACAACAAAACCAACAAACAACAATCAGACCTTGCGCTTAGGTAGAAATTAAGGAAATATGTTCTCCACCATTAGGAGCCCAAGCGTAAAAGCCAGACCTTCCTAGAATTAGACTGCTTTCTTGAGATAGCACTGTTTGACCCAATAGCTCTGATTCTTTCCAAGCAGGACTTTTCACGTGGACCATTGGCCACTGCCCAGGAATGTGGTTCCATGTGGGATTTCTTGGCTGCCGTGCCCTGGAACCATCCTCCTGCAGTTGTTGTGTCCAGCTGCATGTCCCAGGCTTTGCTATCAAAGCAGGAGGGAAAACTGAGCTCAGACTGAAGGAACTGTCTGGATCTATCACTGCTGCTGCCAAGCTCTATTTTCTTTTTCCTTCTCTTTTTTTTTTTTTTTGTTCTGCTTGGATGTTAAAATCGAAAATTGGACAGATTCAGCAACTTGGGTTTGGCTTCAACTAACAGTCACAATATCCTCTCATAAATTAGATGGCAGGATCCTTCTCTGTGTCTCTTGGGTGCATTATTTTAATAGTGAGGAGTCTCTTCATGAAGCAGGGCTGAGTTTCTGCAGTCAGGAATGAGTGAGCCATCACTGCTGTGACTGAAGCACTCGCTCATTGCCTGAAACAGGTGCTGGAGAGGAGTTAGCAAGGTCTGGAGAAGCTCACTGCTATACCCACAAAGAGATTCAGGTCCTAATTTCTGGCTCTTCTAGTGACTGACTTAAAGCAAGTGCTGAACCCTTTACATCACAGACCTCTGGGTGTTGTTTCCCTTTCTGATAAAAAGGGGTAATATAGTAATTTTTTTCCCACTGTAAACTCTTCCTTCTCCCAGGAATGCAGTTCAGCTGCACACATGCCCTGTGTTCTAGGCAGACAGTTCCCATCACCAGTATCTTTTCCTATATTCTGTTCAGAATTCATAAATAATAGCACCTCCTCTGAGGTTGGAGTGTTTTTCTGGTCTGAGAGAGAACATCCCCTTCCAAGAGGGTCTGCCCTGAGAACTGAGTCTTCCTGCAGAACAAAGAAGCACCTACCCCACTCACCCGTTGGCAGTCGCAGGCTGTAATTAACACTGATCATTTCATGCACCACAATTATTTTTTCTGGTTTTTTAGGTTTTGCACAGACACAACAGGAAGTGAAGCTGGGGCTGTGAGACAGCAGCGGGAGGCAACGGTGGGGTCAGGATTAGCTCCTCAGGGCCTCTGGGGTGCCTGCTCATGTGTAAGCACATGTGCTGTCTCTTCACTTCCCTTGGCTGGAGACCACTGAATCTCCTCCAGGTTTTAACCCTCTCCAGTGTTTTGTATTGGAGACCACAAGTGGAGTTTTTGGCTCCTCATGGCCCTGGGGTCCAGCCTGGAAAATGCCTGAAATCTTCATCCTCCAGCCCAAAATGAGTTGGGATGCCTCCTTGTTTTGTCTCGGCCACTGGGTCCCTCTGGTCTGAGTTTTCCAAACCTATTCCTATCTGACACTTGAGTAAGTGGGCAGGAAGATGTCCTGCATGTGAAACACCTCCCACTACTCTCTGCTGGCCTGTTCCCAGGGTATAATCACATCCCATCTCAGCTCATACACACATCTAGCCCTTGCAGCCTCTCATGGGGCAGCAAGTCCTGGGATCACCTGGCACCTTTTCAGCAGCTTTGGATCTGCCTTTGTCCCAGGAGAGCAGAGCTGGCAGTGCACAGCAGGTGGGGGTCACCAATGCTATGGATAATAGTATTCATGCTTTTTTTGCTATGGCAAATACCTCACCTGATATGTTTCAGGACTTCATTTGCCTTTTTTTATGACTGTCACACTGGCAGCTGATAGCCCAGAACTAATGCATCTGGGACCTCCTGCCACTTCCAGCAGTGAAGTAGAAGACATAGCTGAATTCCAACATTGTGAAATTAAATCCTGTTAAATTTCCACTCCCCTGGTCCAGGATGAACTTTCCCTGTTGGTGTTTCAGTCTCTCCCTGCCATGGCAACCTTTCTCAACACTTTGTCTGTCATCAGTATCTTTCTATTTTTGTGTCAAGTCCTTCCCAAAGTATTAATCCCAAAGCCAATCTGGGAGATATTTTACTAGAAATCTGCCCAGTATTTCTCATTTAAGTGCCACCTGCTTTCTAGTTGCTCATGTCCTTTACAGTTCTCCTTTTAAACTTCATCTTCCACTGAAGTGCTTGTTTCCTGTGATGTGTCTTATCTCATGTACTATGTTTATCTGGGTGAAGATCTGACACATAGGCTTGATCTACAGAAATGGCTTATTTTATTCACAGGCGAGGTTGCCTGGGTATGAGCTGTGCTTGGTAAGTGCCATGTTTATTTATTTTTCAGTTGCACCCACATCTTCTATTTGTTTTCTTTCCTTCAGACTGTTTTCTAAAGCCTGGGTAATGCTGATGTCAGCCTAGCAGGCTTGTCGCTGCCTGAATCCTGTCTCCTGGCCAAACTTTTCAACTCAGGCACTGGATTTGCTGTTGTGGTTGCAGAGAAAGAACCTCCCTCCTTTCTTAAGGGTCTCTGCAGCCAAAACAGCAAATTCTTTCACTGGTGCTTCCAGAAGTCTGGAGTGGGCATGATCCAGTCTTTCCCTCACCTCACACGTCTGGCTGTCTTTGTAATCAGCCAGTACACCTAAATAGTCACAGCTTTAAAATCTGTTCCCTTTTCCAGTGAGAGCTGGCAAGTCATTGAAACCTCAGATCCTGCTGCTGCGTTGATGTCACGCTGCAAGATAATAACTTCAGTTGTGATGGCACAGCACTAAAATCTGGGCTGCAGGGGGAAAGGAGGGAGGACACGTGATGCCTTTTTAAGCTCCAAGGGAAAGTCTGAAAGCACGTGTTGCACAGGAGACTCAAAAATGTGCCTTAGCTCCCTTTCAGGCTCATCTCATTCAGTGATTTCTGGTCAGGGTCTCTTAGCATGGGAATTTTGCTCTCTTGCTCTGCATCACTGCTATTCCCTTGTCTCACACTTTGAAGATGCAAAGGACAAATGTGATACTTCCTTCTGCCCGTCTCAGTGAAAAACATTTTGGATTTGCATCACAGATATGCACTGTTTTGATACTTCTTACCCAAATAGTGATCCAGCAGCTGCCAAGGGTTGATATTTTTTCCCCTTGAGAAAGTTGATATGCCTTGGCTAAGCAACGTTGCTGCTTTCAGATGCAATTGTGGCAATGCTAAATTTCCAAGCATTACCACTGCATGTGGTGGAATCTGGGAACCTCAGTAACAAGCTGTAAAGTCAGGAGAAAAGCCAGGATGTGAAGATCTTGGCAGCTCCTCCATGATGGAATATCCTGCTGTACTCAGGGCCATGGTGCCAAAATGCAGCACAAACCATTGATTTACTCGGATGATACTCCCTCCTCAACACTGTCGTTTATTTCAGTGTTCCCCGGCCTTCCCAAACTGGAGTCCCAAAATAGGGAGAAACCCCAGAATGGCAACAAGCTGTGGGATTTTTTTTTGAGTGATAAGGTGGTTGGGATGAGGCAGCCGGGGAAGTGGGGGTTTGTGTTCAGCTTAGGCCTGAGCTGTGTTTATAGAGCTGCATGATGAGGACCCAGGGTCTGGTGTCAGGGGAGGACTGGCAGAGGAGTGCATGAGCAGTGATGTTACAGGTTTCGGGGCTGAAAGATGATGAAAGACGATGAACAAGGGATGACCACATCTTGGGGTCATGGGGCAGATCTGTGTTAGATGACAAAGCTTGATTTAAGTGGGGCTGGACTCTGCTAATCACCATCTACAGCCTGCTACTGGCTCGAGAGGATCACAGCAACCCTGGCCTGCTTACCACTGTGATGGCCAGTGTAGCTCTGCCAGGTCATCCCACATGTTTTTGGGATGCTTTGGGCACAGGCAGCCTGGGCTTTTCTCTGTTCACACACACGCTGCAGCCACTCTGACCCAGCCCTGCAGAGAATGGACACTCTGGTTCCAAGGGACACACACGCACACCAACTGCTGCCCTCCCATGCACCGGTGCCTCATGGAGCTGTGCTGGGCTGCAGCTGCATCTCCCCATTGGCCGTGGGGCTTAACACTGGCTTCAAAAGTCATTGTTGTGGCCCAGCCAGGATCCCGTTTGCTTTTCTCCTTGGGACGCTGTGTGTAGTGAGAGCAGACAGTTTTTGAGGGGGGAGACTTCCTACAGTGGAGCCTTGTAAAATCCTGCCACTGGGCCAGACACTCTGAAGGGTTTGGCAGTGCCCCGGCAGGGATGGTGTCATGGCTTTGGAGTGCACAAGCCGTCAGGATGCGGTGAGTGTGGAGTGCCGGCGTCTTCCCCCTGCCAGCTCAGCACTCCAGGCCTCCTCCAGCTGCACGGGAGCAGCCTGACAGGGGATTTTTACTTTTTTTTTTCCTCTTTCCCTTTTGTTCTGGAACTCTGTGCAGCAAGAGCATAGCAGGGATCCCAGGGGGTTTGCTGCTAACCAGAGAAGATGCCTCGTTCTCTAACAGGTCTTGCGCTGGGGAAAGGCTGGAGGAAATCTATTTTGGAACATTTCTGCTGGGGCCATTGGCAAGAGTCCTGCAAGGTGCAGCAGCCACTGGCCAGGCGAGTTCCTCTGAAGAAAAGAGGACTGAAAGGTCAGAGCATGGATGTGACCTGCCCAACCTTTGCTCCCTCCCCACTGTACTGCAGATTTGCCTTTTGTTCAGCCCAAACAGCCTCCTGCTGAGCCAGTGTTCCTCCAGGGCCATGACCTGACGCTGCACCAGACACTGAAGCCTTTCCCTAGGACGTTTCCACACCCCCTTGCACAGCACCAGCACGAGCTATTTGCATTTCTAGCAGCTGTAAGTCAGCCTGAACCACCCAGGATTTGCTTCTGTCCTAGTGAGAAAGGTTCTGGTTGATGCACATGTTAATCTCGAAAACAAACACCTCTGCTTTGTTTTTACTAAATATAGGACCAGTGTCTGCTGCGGTGCAGGGCCCTGCAGACAGCCCACAGTGGGGTCACTCTCCTACATCGAACAGGAGTTTATCAGGCCCAGACAGGAAAGAGACTCAAGTTTAATGGTCTCTGCTCGCAGATTTGAGCTGCAGCAAGTTGAGTTTTCAGGGCTGATCTCATTCCCTGTCATTTGCAGAGGGCTGAGCCTGGAAACGTGAAACGAGGCCCCTCTGGGACAAGCGTCTCAGCCCAGCACTGTACGTTGGATTTTCTGCTTATCTCTCATTAGCATAGATGCCATTTCAGCCTCTTGTGGGCTAACTGATACAGGGGATTGAGGAAGAAACTGTAGCTTCTCGTTGAGTCACATCTTGATCAATCCAGTCCTGCAGGAAGTGTCATTTCCCACGGACACGCAAGCATTCAGGCACTGCTGATGAAATCTTGTGAGGTCAGGCAGTCACTTCCTCCTAATTGCAGCTCCAGGAATGAATAATCTTTAGCTTAGATCCTGGTTACTTTGTGTTTTGGAGCATTTTTCATTTAAGCAAAATACAAGCACATGAAAATGGAGATGGGATCTGGATTTTTCCTACTGGTTATTTCGGTTATACACATCCCATCTGGGGCTTGTATAACAAATTTGGTTTTGTTTGGTGATGGTCAGTGAACAAAAAGATCCAGAGCCTCAAACTGTCAGGCAAAACCCCTCTATTAGAAACCTTCATGTTGCTAGAAATGGCTCGTGTCACATGCTTTTCCCAGGAACTTGGAGGACTGGAAGAGCCTCCCAGGCCACAATCTCCTGAACAATGGTTCCTATCATCCCCTTCAGAAATAACATCTTCTTTTTCTTTTTAAAACTCATGGGTGTGATTTCTTCCGTGGAAGCCAAGTCTAGGCCTGCACAACCCCCATGGTTAGAAACCTCATGTGAAAACTATTGTGACATCCTCTGCCAACAGGGAGGGTCAGAGACGGAGCAGAGTGAGTTGTGGGACAGCTGCTTGAAGGTATTACTGCAGATGAGAACCTGTGCTCCTGCCGTGGCTGGCTCTCTGAATTAGGTTTGAGATATCCAGGCCACATGGTTCTGCTCATGCTGTGCTGGAAGCAGGTCTCTAGGGCAGCTGAAGCAGATGCTTTGTAGCCTGGAAGGTGGTTGCATCCCTACATAATTTATGAGCATGAGAGTTTGAGCAGCTGTCACCAACTGGGTGTCCAGTGCCACATTCATGCCTGGCCAGATCCAGCCTTGGGTTTGGTGCTGCTGCAAATCAACCTCTGCAATGAAACTAGCCAATCTGCAGGGCAGGGAAGGGGCAACAACTGCTTGGGTGGCTGTCTTCAGCTTCAAACACCAGAGGAGATGGTGCTGGTTTAGAAGGGAAGAAAAAAAATAAATAGCAAAAATGAACTTAAATTGATTTACTAGTCAGACAAAGCATCTGACCAATTTCTCTGTTACTGTCCATGTCTCTGAGCCTGGAAGTGCAAACTCTGAGTCTGGGGGGGCTCAGCACAGAGCTGCTAGTGTTGGATCTGCCCCTTCCCTCTGCCAAGCACAGATGCCATCTCATCCCTCACAGGGCTGTGGCAATGCTGACTGAAGTCCTGTCTCCTCCTGTGTCATTCCCTCAACAATGCAGCCGGCACACAGTGGCATTTCCCAAATGTATATGGATCAAACTGTTCCCAGTTGCTCTTGAAATTGTAACAAGATGTAATCTTTATTTATGGTCTTTTATTTGTTAAAGATTAGGTCTGGATCTTTTGAATCCTAGCTGCAGATTTTGTTAAAATGTAAGAGGGAGGGACAAGCATTGCTTGAACATCACTTTCAGAACCAGGTGGATTTGTCTCTTCTTGGGGGATGTTGCCTTATTCCAACTTGAGCATCTTCAGAGAAGGTGAGGGAAGCAGACTCTTCCAACCCCTCTGATTTTTCTCACTCCTTTTCCAGCTGCAGAAGACGGAGCTATGACATCCACCTGGCAGGGGAAGGCCGGTCGCAGCCCACTCCAGGCCCTGTATGAGAGTTACCAGGTAAGGGGAAGGGGAGATGGAGATGGTGGGGTGAAGATGGAGTGGAGTGCTGGGCACTGACCCTTTCTTTCACCCCTCTGGTGTGCAGGACGCTGTGCCATCATCAACCACCCCCAGGGTCCTCACATCTGAACCTCTGGCTGTGTCCAAAAGACAAGACCACACTGCTTTGGGCAGTAACTGTTGATACAAACCGCTCATGGCCCTTGCTGGCACTCAGGCAAATGGTTTCGTTATCAGTGGGCTGAGCCATAGGTGGGCAAACCTGGGAGATTTCACCATCTGAGGAATTCAAAGCCAACTCTGGGCTGTCATAGCAGGGAAAGAGCATCATTGCTGCCCTTTCTGAGCTAATAATTGATAGATGTGTCTGCGTTGGGTGCTGCATATATACACACACACATACGTATATGCATATATAAATATTTTTAAATATATATTTTTATGGACTCAGCCATGAGGGATTTACAATCCTGGGACATCTCAGGCCTGTTTATCAGCCTCAGTTGTGCCGGCTACATCTCCTGAAAAATTGGCAGCCTGGGCAGAGATCACTCCCCTCCCTGTGGGATTAATGGGTCCCTCCCTGTGCAAGGGTCTGCAGCAGGACAAGCCATGATCGCTGTTTGAAGCAGGGAGCACTTGCATCCCAGCTGGAATCAGGGAAGGTGTCCTGCTTGCCCTTCACAGTGGGGTTTGTGGTTGAAACTGCAAAAGGTGTTCATTTCCTTCTGCTGCGTTTCCCCTCTGGGCGGGCAGTTTTCCCCTCATGCAGCCACACTTGTCTTTGCAGAGGGATCCTCGCCCACAGCTTCCCTGCAGGAAGTCCTCCAGGAAACCACCCTCCAACCGGGGCAACAGGCTGGGCCTTGCCACATGCCCCAGCCACCAAATGTGCCCTTCATCTCCCCGTGTCCATGGGGCTGTCATCTCCAGCAGGGCATAGGGCAATGCTGGTGGTCCCTGCAGTGGGCTGCCATCCCTGTCCATCAGCACTGCCCCATGCAGGTGGAGCTGGATCTCCTCTCCAGATGTGATGCTTTGTGTTACTGTCTAGGTTGATGCTTTTATGCCTATAAGCAGCCAAAGTACATTTGCTCTCTGAAAAATGGCAAATATGGACTTCCTCGACCACGCTGCCGGCAAACCTTAATGCTGCTGGAATGTCATGGTGTTATTTCCTTAAAAGTCATGCTTAATTTCCCTGGCTTTTAAAGAGAAGGAAATGAAGGGAACAATTTTGCTCTGAAATAACTGCAAGACGTGCACTTATTCCAGTGGGCGGCTGTTGAAAAGTAGTCACATTTATTTGTTGCCATGCCTGCAGACAGTGTCTGTCTGTCTGTCTCTCTGGTCCAATAGCTTTGAATTATGCAAGTGTAGGGAAAAACACCTGAGAAAAAAATCACATTGTTAAAATGACTCTTTTTTTTAAGCCCTTGCAAAAAGAGTTTTCAGTTTTAAGAGGCTACAAGGAGGCTCCAAACAAAAGAAATTTCTATTGAAAGGTTTGGCTGTGTCACAAGACGTTGTACCATGAGAATGCCTCTTCAGCTATGGTTATCACCTCCCTAGGTGCTGTATTTTCTTCATAGCCAAGTAGCTAACAATGTCAGAGTCATATTTTGGTGGCAGTTAGCATCTGTTCGCCTGCATTTCCTCCATCTGAGCATTTTCCCTTATCATCCCCCTATTGGAAGGAGCAGGGATGGGATGCTTTCTCCTACCCCTGTCTCAGGTTACTGCCCATGCAAGTTCCTGGAGAAAGTAGTCACTAAGGTGACCTGGACAAGGTTCTTTCTTTTGTGGAAATGAGATCTAAAAGGGTCTGAGTGTGGTTCATTCCTTGCAGAAAGAGCTTTTTTCCCAGGTGTTAGAGCCTCTCTGAAGGAGACAAGTCCGCTGGATCATTCATGGGCTGGGCAGTTTGTCTCAGTATCCCAACTTCTTTAAGGAGCTTTGCAAACTCTGCCTCTCCCAGGCTCTGGTGCCTCCCAAACCAACTTACAGTCCCTCAGGGAGCAGTGAGAGCGCACCTGAACCTTAGCAAAGGGCGTGCCTAGGCAGTGACAGCTGTCAGCAGCAAGGATGTAGGGACCAAGGACACGGCCTGCCCTTGCCCTCATC
Source organism: Neopelma chrysocephalum (assembly GCF_003984885.1). Classification (NCBI taxonomy): domain Eukaryota; kingdom Metazoa; phylum Chordata; class Aves; order Passeriformes; family Pipridae; genus Neopelma; species Neopelma chrysocephalum. The sequence continues at coordinate 7,386,211 of NW_020897809.1, forward strand.
TGGAGGTTGCCACGTCTCTGTGGTTGGCAGAGCTGTTTGCTGTGGCACCCTGGGACACTGACAGGACTGTCTTCACAACCCCAAAGAGGAACCCCCCGTTGTTTTGCAACATGGCAGTAATTGCACAGCATCAGAGCAAGAGCCCTGCGGGGTCAGAGCCATCCCGGGTTGGCCAGCACGTGGTGGAGCCGTTAGCGGTCATCACCCAGACAAGGCTGTTCCCAGCAATGATGAACACGAAACCTCCCAAGCCTTGTGAGCAAAACAGGGAGTGAGTGGGGAGGAGGAGGAGGGGACCTTCCTCTTCTGACTTCCTGGAAATGGTTTTCCTTCCCTAGATGTTTTAATGACATTTTGGGATTTCTGATGAAAACCGTGACAGGAAAGGTCACATCCCCAAATCTGAAGGGAGGGTTTCAGCTGGGCAGTGGTTAGGGGGCTCTGGGCTCCTCAGAAGCCAGTGCAGCAGCTACCATGCCTTGATGCAAGAGTCAAAAAGGATAAATGACCATGTCTCAATTCCTCGTCCCTGTGACAAAGGAAACTGTGACCAGGGCTAAAGCATTGGAATGGCCTGTGTAGAAAAAGTCCCTCAGTAGAAGGAACCCAAAGCCATCAGAAAGGGTCCCACCACTATCTGCAGCAGCCCCTTGCTCCTCTCCATCATGCCCTGCCACCCCACCTCACCTCCAGCTCCCCACCTACTCCCCAGGCTTGGACTGTCAGCGTTAAAGACCAATTCCCTCTCTGCCTTTCCTTGGCAGCACATCCATGCCTTTTCCATCATGCATACCTGAACGTGTGTGCCACTCTTAGGTGGGGTGTTCACAGTGAGCCCGCGGGTGTAGGTGTCAGTGCAACGCAGAAACGCCCCAGAGCAGCAGGAGGGGCCCTGTGCCAGCAAACAGGCTGCAGTGTCTGCCCCTGAGGCCGTGCATGGTGTAAGGGAGAACACCTTAGGTCAGTGCGTGTGGGAATGCTTTTAAAAGATACTCCCTTATTGACCCTCTCTGCACCACCTGTTCTTCCCTCACCCCCTTTGACTTGTATCTTCACCCAGCTCTTCATCATATTTTGTCCTCCCTTTTGCCCCCAGCCTGTCCAAGGATTAAATGCACCGAATCAAGTTGTGTTCAAAGTCAATGCTGTCCCCAAAAATCCTACATGGGTGACTGCCAAACCCAGAAAAGGGGAAGGAATGGAGACAATTGTGGGCCAAGTCTTGTGTGTAGGCCACAGTTATCTTGGGCAAACTGGTGACCATCTCTGTTGGTTTTTTTCTCCCCAGTTTGAGCAGTCGACACTGCAGGCTGTTCACCGTCAGAGACGGGAGACGTTGAACAACGTCTGCGACCGTTACACCCGCAAGCGGCGCCTCCTGCAGCGGGATGACTTGCGGCATTTGGTGGTGGATGACACGCATGGGCTGCTCTACTGCTACGTGCCCAAAGTGGCCTGCACTAACTGGAAACGGGTGATGATGGTCCTGACAGGGCAAGGCAAGTACAAGGACCCACTGGAAATCCCCGCCCACGAGGCCCATGTCCCATCCAACCTGCGCACCCTCTCCGAGTACAGCGTTTCCGAGATCAACTACCGCCTGCGCAGCTACCTCAAGTTCGTCTTCGTGCGGGAGCCCTTCGAGCGCCTGGTCTCAGCCTACCGCAACAAGTTCACCCTCACCTACAACCAGGCCTTCCACAAGCACTACGGGACCAAGATCATCCGGCGGCACCGGCAGAAGCCCAGCGACAAGGCCCTGGAGCGCGGGGACGACGTGCGCTTTGAGGAGTTCGTCTACTACCTGCTGGATCCGCGGACGCAGAAGGAGGGGCCCTTCAATGAGCACTGGGAGCGGGTGCACTCGCTCTGCCACCCCTGCATCATCCACTACGACGTGGTGGGCAAGTATGAGACCTTGGCCGAAGATGCGAACTACATCCTCCAGCTGATTGGGGCCGACACAACCGTCAAATTCCCAGCTTCATCCAAGACCACCAGGACCACGGACGACATGACGGCCCAGTTCTTCCAGGGCATTAACCCCTTCTACCAAAGGAGACTCTTTAATTTATACAAAATGGACTACTTGCTCTTCAATTACTCCATCCCCTCGTACCTCCGCATCCGATGAGACAGGGGCTGGTGGGGAGAGGTGAGGGAGAGCTGGATAACTCTCATCTTGCCACAATTCCTCTCCTCCCACCTTGTGCTCATCTCTTGGTTGACTTCTTCTCTGTACCCTTTCACTAGGGTCTGCTCCACATCCCGATGCCTTATTCATGTATGGTCTGGAGGGAGGACACCTCTCAAAACACTGAGGCTGGAGTTTTTTCTTTCCTATCCCTCCCACCCTTCAATATCTACAGGGAATGGTGGTGGGACTGGAAACTGCTGGGTAGGAGAGCTTGCCTTGGTTGGGGACTTTCTTTTAACTAAGAGACTCCTCCGTAGATCCAAGTCTTGGGAAGGCTCCTTTTTTGGGCAGGATCCCTTCAGGTCTTTCTCCTCCTTACTGGGCTGTTCAGGGGCAGACATGGTGTCTTGGGGGTCAGGGTGGAGTGTGTCAGAGACTTGCATAGAACCAGAAATAAAGCAATAATTTAATGTAACTTTTTCCTTTTGTTGAAAATTGCTCCCACCTTTCCCATTTGCCTTGTTCTCCTCCATCCTTGTCCCACTTCCCCCACCATCCCCCATTGCTGGAGAAGGCAGAGATGTGTCACTCTGACCACACATTTCTCCCTGACAATACCTGGAGGGCTTTTTTGTTCCTCTCTACATGCTCTCAGTTTGAATACAAAATACACCAAAGAGAGTGAGAGGACATGTTTGCAGCAGGTCCACAGTGCTTTCTGCTGACTCCAAAAGCAGAAAAGTCTCTCTGTGTGTTTGTGTCTGTTTGTCTGTGTGTACGTGTGCATGTGTGTGTGTGTGTATTTGAGAAAAAATTGAGGATAAAAACGGGGAGAGAGACACCTAGAGGGAAACAACCCTTTGCCTGGCTGCCTTTGGACAACCATTCCTTGAATTAAAAAAGGGGAGGATGGGGTGAAACACAAAAGAAAATGACAAACCTAGCCCTAGGATTTTAAATTAAAACCAGTCCAAGGAGCTGTATTTCTTTAAAACCATATTTCAGTCCTCCCTCTTTTCTGTTTGGCTTTGGCTTGGTGACTGCCTTTGTAAATAAACACACTGGTAATAGATGCTTAGAGTGTGTCTGCTGGCTTGACTGCAAACACTTGACTTATTAGTGCAATACAATGGGAGGTTTTATAAAATTACAGTGCTCTCAGGCTCTTTCAAAAACAATGTTTCCATCTAACAACTTTCAGCTGTTATATCTTAACCTTTTTCCTCTCTGCCTCTGATTGGCACCTACATGCTGACACTCCCTCCTTGCTTGCTGCATTTGGAGATTGGGTTTAGCAAAGCAATGAAAAAGAAAAGTAAATGAAACTGCTGGTGATCCTGGCAGTCTGACTGATTCTCCCAATCTGGACTAAAGATCTCGCAGAAATGGCCTTTCTCATGCTGTCTTAGTATCTCCCTGCCTAGCTGAAACACAAAGCACAAAAACAGATTACATGATGCAACAAATTTCATCAGCAGCATTCAGGCTTGGAGAGCATTCCTCCTGCTTTCTCAGGAGTCTCGTGTTCCCCGCTTACTCTGCTTGGAAGAGTAATTGTTCAAGTGTCCACAAGATCTTTTCATTGCTTTTGGTCATGAATCATAATTTGGGGTCAGATGCAGAGTCACAAAGGAACGGATTTTTGGATGGATTTCTTTTTTTTTTTCTTTTCCTAAATACTGTTCCCTGCAGGTACCTCTAAAGAGCTGATGGCACAATGAGTGGCAAGGATAGATAGACTTGCTCCCTGCTGTCTGTGGGTGTTTAGGCAACATCTGGCTGTCTGGGAGCCCCTTTGGGCTCTCTTTGGTGTGAAAGTGAGGGAAGGGCAAGCTCTGGGCTTTGTTCTTTAGCCAGTTTCTAGCCTTTCCTGCAATGGTGGTGATGGGGAGATGATCCCAGCCGTGAACGACTGTTTGATCGGCAGCCTGTTCCTGGCATCCCCATCAGTCCTGACCCAGTGACCCAAACAACAGCCCAGCCACAGGTGTAGGGAGCGACTGCAGCCCTCCAGCCCCAGCCACGGGCTGCTGAAGGCAATACCCTTTAACAAAGTGTCTTCTGGGTCACGTGGGACCTTTGGAAATACCCACTTTTGGGCTTTTTCTGTAAAAAGCCGACAAACGACGTCCACAATCCAGCCCTTTAAGGTCATACCCTTGGCTTCTTCCCGGCCTGAATCTCGCTTTCCAAAGCAAAACCTGCCCGTGCAAACAGAAAAAAAAAAAAAAAAAAAAAAAAAAAGAAGCCACTTTGTGTTTGTGAAGTGAACACTTTCAGCCCGGCCTGGAGCTTTCCGGGCCTGGAAACGCTCCGACCGTGCCAAAGCCGAACAGCCGGGATTGGGACGCTCCGGAGCCGGGGGCGGGATGCTGCGGGGGCGGGATGCTGCGGCCCTCCCGGCAGGCACGGCCCGACCCCTACCCAGTCCCACCGAAAGCGCTGGAGGATGGGAGCAGGACGGAGCTAGGAGGACCCCGTGTGACCGATGATCCCAACTACAGGCGGTGTAAGTGTGCTGGGAACGATTTCTCTGAGGGATCCTGGTTGCTTGTGGCGTTTTTAACTGTTTCACTGCGTTCCTTTTTCTTTTTAGAGGAGAAAATACCAAGGAAGCCTCAGTCACTTCTGAAGCGTAGTTGGATTTCGCTTACTCCTCTACTTGAAAGTGGGAATGTGGCAATGCCTGTTGTGCCACAAGGGCATGGAATACAAGGGAATACCTGGGGTCTGCCCTCCAGGAACATGGAGCAGAGGAGTTTTCCTAGAAGGAAGAGAGTAGTCTGGTGATGAAGGGCACCAATGCACCGCTGGGATCTCAAACGTGACCAACATGCAGTCCTGTGGGATGTGTCTGTCTTAGTGGCAACGGAGCTTTGGTTCAGCTGGCCTGTGGGACTACACACGTTGTACTGTGCTGTGCTTTTGCCAAGGTTTGATGATGAGTGGAGGTGAAGACTCTTCTCAGGCAGCCTCAAGAGCAGCGAGGTGAAGACAGACCCAAACATCCCACCAGGAATGAGCTCAACTGCTGCCACCTGGAGAAGGAGCAAAGAGCAAAGCGTTAACCCAAGGGCAGCAGGGGCATTTCTATCTGTGCATGGACTTCTTTCAGTGCCCTTAAATACAAGCTTTACACTGCCAAGAAAAAAAAACAACTTGGTATTTCTGCAGGGAAATAAACCTTCCCTGTGGGACTGGTGCCCAGGTGTTACTCTCCACCGACCTCCCACATCTGGGGCCTGGCTAGGAGCAGCTGGGCTGTGGACAAGGAGGGGTTGGTCCCACAGAAAGCCAAGCAAGGATGCTAGTGGCTGCTAAAGCACTGAAAGGAGCAGAGACTGCAGAATGGGTGTGGCTGCCACTAGACACCTATCCCATAATGAGGCAGCTCATTTGCTGTGGGGCCGGGCACTGCATCACACTGACTGGGCAGTGCCATTTTCTGCCCAAGATGGAGTTCTTACATTGGCAGTGATGGGTTTGGGCAGGAGGACTGTGCTGGCAAAGGGAGAGCTGCCGTGACAGCACTGCCAGAGTCACCCCAGCTTTGCAAAGGAAGCACAAAGATTAACAGAAAAATCCAAGTTAAACACCGTGATCGCACAGGGCTCAGCCTCGGGGAAGGAATAACCTTGCAAACTCTATTTAAACCCTCCCTTCCTAATCCCCCTCATCAGCTGCCTATTAGAAATAAATAATTTAAGCAGCAAAGCATGGGCATTGCCATATGAAGTAGCATTGAGACTTCTGAGTCACAGAGTGCCTGTGTCACAGAGCCAAGATGGGGCAAGTACAGCATGGGCATGCCTGGGGGTAAGTGCCAGTCCTGGCCTTGCTGAAGTGAGGACCCCGGTAGTAATATCCCTCCACCCTCAGAAAGGCAGCTGGTACCATGGGAGTTCCCATCCTGGCCTCAGACATGCTGAAAAGCTTGGGGACAAACAACTCCGAATCAGTCAAGTTGGTCCTGGAGTTTGGCTTGGAAGCTACTGGGGAGCTCTCAGAGCACCAGGGACACAAAAGAAACAAGAATAGCCTCACTTTGGCATGTTTATGTGTGGACACCTAGGCAAGGTAAATAATGATTATACTATAATATATAATAGAATTATTGCAAATACTTGAAATATTTACAGGTGATAATACATGCATTGTATGTAATATGAATATATGTATAAAGTATGTATTACAAGAATAATTAAAGAGCATTTATTATTATATTTACATATTATATATTAAGTTATTATATTTGTATATGGTTATAATACTTAATAGGCATTTGGCATATGTCTGCATATACATATGTGTACAGCATCATATTTATTATATAAATACAGAGATGCCCCCTAGCATAAAAAAGAGAGTACCTTCCCTTCCTGCAGTGTTGAACTTTGCCACAATCCAACATGGCTTAGCAGTTGATGGAAAGTCTGCCCTTTCCTCCGAGTGCCACTGACAGCTCTGCTTGCTCCAGCCTTAGGAGCATGGTGGGCACTTTGCCTGTGCTGTGGGTATTCCATGCTATGGAGCTGCTGGCCCATCCCTCGTGGCCCATGTGAAGCTGTTGAGTTTCCCCTTCCAGTGGAACAAAATAGAGCTTCAGTAATCAGGAGGTTTCCTTCCAGAGCTTGCTGTGCACCACAGATTGGGTTGTTTACCAGCTGAAGGATTAAATAGACTTCCATTGAAAGGGAAAAAAAAATTGTGTTTTCAAGTATGTCTTGGAAGTGGCATCTCGCTTGAAGGAGGCTTTTCAGACTTGCTTGTATTTGCTGGCTGGCACTTCACTTGTCCCTGGTAAGGATGCTGCATCTCAGAGTTTCTGGAAAATTACTGTATTAGGATGGAGGCAGTGACTGGAAGCTGGGGAGGGGAGAAATATAAATGCTTTGACTATCCCTGAAAACAAACCACTGTTCCCATCTGTCTCTACAGATGGTGACAGTCCCTTCTTTGCCTGCAAAGAGAAACTGCTCTGCACCCAGGAATGGGGGAACCTCTTACTGACCTTTCTTCCCAATTCAGCTGGGATCTCCCTGAGGCCCCAACACACTGGCGCTGTGGTGGTGCATGGCAGACACCCACTCCCTCCCAAACTCCAGTGCCCTTCCTCAGCCCCTGTCCCACAACACTGACATGAACCCAAGTTTACTGGGGGACAACTAATGACTGATGGCAGGAGTGAACGTAACTGCACTGCTAATACAGTGGGAAATAAAATCAAGGGAGATTAAACAAAAAAGAAAATTGTATTTTTTCACTCCCCCCTGCTACAGACTGGATCAGTTGACTGATGGCTGCACAGGGCTCAAAAACAGCTGATCTCATTCTTCTGCCAACACTCCACATTTTCCTTTATTCCCCCTAAAGATTACATCAAGACAAGCCTTCCACTAACGTCTCACAGTATTTCAGGGGTTTCTCAGTCCAGGGCCAGCACTGAGCCCAGATGTGCAGGTCAGCAGACAAGGACTAAAGAGCAGCAAGAAAGAAGCTCTCTTCTCTCACCTCCTCCTTTTTTAAGGATGTTGCTTACTTGGGAGTTACAAGGACTAAATACAAATAGAAGTCACTGTTGGCTCAAACAGAGGTGCTGGTGACTCTGGTGGGGTGGCTCCAGGCTAGTGGGAAGCCGAGCACAGTAATGACACAGACACAGCAGCAGAGAAACCAGGCCCACCGCTGGCAATGACTTCCCTGCTGTGTTAGATTAAAGACAGAAATCACTATGAAATGTCCACACCCTGTCTGGGCTCTGCTACCCACATAGGTTTGCTCAGAAGCTGTGAATTTTGTGGAGAAAAAGGAGGGAAAGCAACCCCCTCCGCAAATCTCCTCCCCAACAAAATCACTCCAACACAACACCACAGGGAGCAAAAAATCAGGTAGGGCCTTCTGTGATGTACTGAAAGCTCTTAAAAGCTGAGGATCCTGCAGGCATTTAAGCACCAAATTTCTGCTTTTAAGGGGAGGGAAGGAGGAAGATACCTGGATAACTCAGGGGCTTCTGGCCCTGCTGGGATAGCCGGGGCAGCCGGTGTCAGAGAGCTGGAGCAGTGCTAACCAGTCACTGGAGGGGCTGGGGGCACTTTCTTAGATGAGCAGGTTCAGATGGAGTTACGTGAATGCTGATCCAGGGTTACATATAACCTTCGTTAGCAAAGGCCCTTTCTCATTTACACAGGGAAAAAAAAAGGAGGAAAGAGAAAGAGTAAACAGTCTGAACAGCCAGATAACTAGCCTCTTGCTGCCCTTAAAAAAAGGAAAAAAAAAATCCCCTTTTATTGAAGCCATTTCCTTTGGTTATATCATTTCGCTTGAGGCTGGAAGCAATTTTGAGTCTTAAGTGCACTCCCTGCACTGTGTGCACAAGCACGAGGCTGAAGCTTGGCTGCCCACCAAGGGGTACCCTGGAGAACAGCACGTCTTGCTGTGCCCTCTAATCTCCCCACATCAGCTCCAAGCCCCAGTGCTTCCTGCAACGTGGGAACCCCCCAAGCCCAGCATGGGCAAGGTGCAGCATAGGTCACCCTGACCCAGCTGAGTCCCACAAATAGGACACGGATGGCATCCATTATGTGTTCCCATCCGTGTCCTCTGTCAACGGTGACAACCAGATTAAACTGAGTTCTTCCCAGAAATCCCTGATAAAGGGATGTACCAGTAACAGGGCTTTGCTGCAAGCACCTAGAGAAGCAGCTGTGTGTTGGGCAGTGGGAATTGATGCTGGAGTGTGACTGGGGTCCCTTGTACTCTGCACCAGCCACAGGTTCCAGTCAGGGCTTTTGCAGGATTGGAAGAAGCAAGGGCAAGTCTGTGCTATTACGAGGAAAGCAGAAAAAGTTTCATATGTTCAGGATCCTGTAGAGGTCTGGGGTGTCTTCATCATCTTGTCTTTAGAACCAGCCTTACTTGATCCATATGAGCAGCAAAAGCACCAAGCTCCAGAGAAGACCTCTCCAAGGCAGTGGGGGACATGCAGCAAGGAGAAGGAATGATGGTGGTGAGGCAGGGGGAGTTATTTTCCAGGACTGCTCAAGCCAGTGCCAAATTGGAGGAGCTAATAAAGGTTTGCAAAATAATGCACTAAGCTCAAGTTTTTAAAATATATACGTATGCATCCCCTCACGCAGCACCGTCAGACTGGGACTGGCAATCAGACGCTCACTTTGCTTTCCCCGCAAGCCCCCTCAGCTGCTGGGCTGCAATTATCACACGTGGGTGCTCGGGGCTGATGGTGCAGCCGAGCAGAGCCGACAGCACTCAGGCTGCAGCGGGAGATAAAGCAGCGAGGCCCAAGCTGGGGGAGTGTGTGCCTCGAATGCTGAGAGCTCCCCATCGTGAAGCCAGCAGGGGGCAATTTATCCTTCAAAACAAAAAAATGGAAGAGGAAGCTTGGGGAAGGGGGAGGCAACAGCTTAGTATTTTTTTAAGGAATGCTTTTCCCCACACCTGGCAGCCCAGAGCTGAACAGCTTCTGCTCTCAGGGACTTCAGCTGTGTGTTGATGCCATGCAGGGGCCTCAGCTTTGCAGCAGCTCTGGGAAACCAAAGCGGAACTGGGAGCAAAGAAAGACCCAACACCAGCAGTCACCCAACATAGCTCAGATTTAAGTGTTTTAGAGCTAGCAGGTCCTTGAACAAGGCCCCTGTCTGCCAGCAGGCTGGGGGACTTGACCTCCCATTTCCCTTCTCCAACAAGAAGGTGGCAGATTATTCTTCAAGTTGAGGCCTAGTGACATTTTTCAAAGGTTTGATCCATGTCCTTGACTCCTGACTCTTCAGCATCTTATTATCCAGATGACCCTATTGCTTCTTCAATTGCGGTGAGAATTGGATGTTTTCAGCCCCACAACCCCTCCCTGACGTGTCCCTGACAGCACCAGAGCCACCCTGAAGTGAGGAGTGAAGGAGTCACTGGCCACATCCTCATGCCCAATTGTCACCCAGCCCAACACAAGCCTTACACACACAAGCAGATTCAAGACTCATCCCAGAGCAGTTTTTAATGAGTGGATGGCAGCTGTGGGAGAGGGAATGGGCTTTAATTCTAACCTGAAACGTGGGCAGCAAAAGGCTTCTCTTGGTTAGGAAACACTGATTTTCCAGAAGCCCTATTAAAATTGCATTGTCCAACCTGAATGGATGAGAAAGAAGCAAGAAGTTCTACCTGACAAGTTAGAACTAGAAACAGGCAGAGCCATAGCAAGAAAAAAACAACCCCCAAATCCACAGCATTTCTTTTTTTACCCACTTTATTTATGTGTGTGTTTCTATAAACATTTTAACTACCAGGTATTTCATAAACCGTAAAAACAAACCTTCCTACCCCCAAAATGCAATCAAACCAGCTTGTCGGTCAGACACCAGCGATGCTGCCAGGGCAGGTAGGTGGTATCCCTAGATAACCTCCTGCTGGGCGTGAGCCAGCAACTCACTGCCTCAGATCCTGAGCGTCTGTCTGAGCGATGGAGGGGAGACAAGTTTAAAGATCTAGTTGCTCTCCTCCTCCAGGGATTCAGCAGGAGGAAAGGGGGGTGAATAAAGAATTTCCCTTGAGGGAAAGTCAGAGTTACCAATGAAGGGGCTGCAACATCCACTTGGAGGATCAGGTGCAGTGACCTTGGCAGGCTTTGGAGCAGCCTCAGGGCCGTGTAGGTGGACTGAAACCACCGACCAAAATGCTCATTCATTACCAATGGCCGAAACGCTCCTTAGCCCCTTGTTTGCCGGGTGCAGGCGTGAGTAGCGGGCGCTTCTTAAAACCGGCTCACTCACTTGCCAGGGTGCAAGTCTGTGGGTGCTGATTCCTCGGGATGGGGGAGCCCAGCTGTAAGGCACGATGGGGAGGGGAGGTGTCAGGGTGGCAGGGGAGGCCCAATCCAGCCGGGTGACCCAGCAGTCATCGCCAAGTACCCCGTTGTCCCAGAGGAAAGCACCGTATCGCACGAGGGATGCAGATCTGCGCATGGTCTCTCAGTTCCCCAGGTTCATGTCTGCACCGTGGATGAGCCAAACCAGGCGGAAACAGATGGCCAGGAATCCAGTGCCCAGGAGATCCCCCAGGGCAGTGAGGTAGGGGATGGAGAAATTATCCGGATCCAGAGCCTTCCTCCACATCAGACGTACAATTAGGTCAGCCACGTAGAGCAGGATTCCCACCTGGGTAGAGGTAAGAAAGGCCCTGCTGTGAGGCAGTAAGAAGGCAACATCCAATCTCCTTCAGCTCACAGCCAAAGTGACATGGTCATGGTCAAGGTACCAGAGCTAACAGGGATCACTGAGAGCTCTCACCATCCCCAGAGAAACGTTGTTTCCCTGCAGGATGCAGCTGCACTGGGATGGATGTATCTGGTTCCTACCCTTTGGCATTGCATTGTCTGGCACCACCCTTGATGCCACTGCCCTGTGCTGCCAGCCACAAGTGTGGAGAACCCCACTTGAACTGCTCACCAGCATCTCCTGCTCAAAATACAAGTCTGGCCACACTAAAAGCTTCTCCCAAAGGTACAGTTCCTACTTCCCATGCCTTGAATTGGACTGCTCCCATTCATTCCACCAGATACAGGGCTGCTCTGAATATGCAGGCAACCCCAAAGGATAACTTCTTTTTTCCATTAGAAATTCAGATCACATGTACTTTGTTTTTCCTAAAAGTCTCAGTGGGCTACTGGAGTTTGAGGCAGTTTTTACATCAAAGTTATCCCAAGCAGCACTGACATGTTAAAAGAATAAAATAATTTCTCTTTTTTTTTCACCTCAACAGTTTAAAAATCTTTGTTGTGATTTCTTTTAATTCCTATTTCATTCCCAATTCTGATAAACAGATGGAAGAAAAATGCTTCGGTTAAAGATTAAAGACTGTCTCGTTAATTGAATTAAGAAGGGAGAGAGAGAGTTTGCTCTCCACATCTGTGGTCCCTCCATGGGAGACCACAGCACATCAGGAACCAAAGCCGGAGGTGGCATTTCTAAAGGTGAAAATTGGTTGAGGGAAAGGGAGGAGGAGAGGTGGGGGAAGCAAATTAAATAACAGAATCACAGAAACTAAAGCTGGCTGGAAACTCAAGAGTTTTACACAGACCCTTCCTTTGCCTCAATTCAGGATCAAATGCACCTGACGGAAAATTTGCTTAACCTCTGCTAAACAACCCTCAGAGCTGGAGATGCCACACTCTAAGCAATCGGTCCCATGGCTTTTTTTTTCTGTTTCTGTTTTTCCCAAGGTCTAACATAAATCTGCCTTTTTCCATTTGAAATCCATGATTTCATATTCCCTCCCTAGTGACCACATAGTAAATGTTATTCTGTCCCTCCCTAAAAAATTTGGTAGTTTAAAGGATATTAACCATATTTTTCTCAAGCCTCTCTTCTTTGGACTAGCTAACCCCTGTCCATTCAACTATTCCTCTGAGGTCATGTCTTCTAGGCTTCTGATCTTTCTCTTTGGGCTTCCTCCAGCTGACCTAAACTTCCCCCCTCATCTTTCTTTCTGTCTTTCTTTACAAAGTATAACGGAGGGGGAAAAAGAATCGGGCTGAATGCATTCTCCTCCACTGGCCTCCATGGGAATCTTTCGGGGTCAGTGGTGTTGCTGGGATGCTGCTCTTTACGCTGTCATTTATTCTGTGTATTTTCATGCTTGGCTTTAGTTGAGGAGTTACCTCGATGCATAAAGAGAAGAATAAATATTTTCCTTTACAACTGTGGCTGTGCTGCTGGGCTTAGGGTTGTGCAAAGGTCGAGAGAAACTGATTGTTTGCACACAGAAGGAATTCACCCGAAGACACGTCGCTGCTTGTAAGGCAAAGTGAGAGTCAGCCACCTCACCCTGCAAATTAATGAATCACTGATTTAAAAGGGCAAGTGAAGTTAGAGCCTCTGTGAGTTCAGGCAAAAGCCACATGCATTTCTGGGTGAGATGACAAAGTTTATAGGCAGGAAAAACAGCAAAAGAGAACAGGCACAACAAATTGAATGAACTGCCCATTGCCTATCCAGAACTTTTATTTTCAAAGATTAACTGCTCAGGCCTGAGTTTTCCCTTCACTTTTGACCTACATGGCCCTGCCCCGATGGATTCTCTAGGTCTTCACCATAATATGTGACACTGGTTTCCAAAATGAGTGGGGAAACCTGCTGGCTGGAGTTCACTGCTTCTCACTTGCCCCTTCCTGGAATGACAAGTAGCAGTCTAGAGATACTTGGAGCTTAGGGACTCAAGGAGTGAACATTTTAAAACAAGGTACTTCCTTGCTAAATGTGTCTCTGCACACTTACTGCAGCTCAGTGGAGGATGAGAACTTGTTCCTCATCTCACATTTGATCCCTCACTCACCCTAAAGTGCAGTCATGCTCATATGGGAAACTAGACCCTCACAACTTGGGTGAAATATTACTGGACCCACAGAAGGTACACAATGCTTGGTAGAAGCACGCCTGAAATGACAGAAAAGGGTGGCTGCTGTTGGATGTTTTACTGTGACTCCTGTTCAACCTGGAGAAGGCTTTTTTTCTTGCCATTTGAGAGGTTCCTTTTTGTCGAGAGTTTGGGGTTTACCTGCAGCAAAGCAGCAGTCAGATAGAACATCACAAAGGTGAAGGACAGAGATGTGTGGCCTCCTTGTAGCAGATGGATGGTGTAGAGGAACACAAGGTGACCTGGGATAACCAGGAGGAACAGGACCCGGGCTGATTTGGAATTCACCTCTGCAGAGGACAGAGACAGAAAGAGGGGTAAGAGCAGCTGCAAAGGGTAGGGGGAGGACAGGACCCATATTTATTGCATAGACTTGGGGCTGTCCCCTCCCACCAGCAACATTGCTAATGCCTTTTCTAGATCACACTGCAATCAGGAGCATCTGCAGGATCAGCCCAGCAGCTTTGTCTAGCACTGAAACTATGTGTCAGGGACTGTGAGCTCCATGCTGATCCACTCTGATTCTCGCAGACACTCCTCTCAGCTGCTCTCTGCCTCCCACAACTTCTGCTCTGTCTTGCTGCAACACATTTTCCCAGATTATAGTCTGATCTAGCACTAACTCCTAACCCAGCAGAGAAAATCAAGAGGAATCTGCAATCTATGAAGACAACAGACCCAAATCGAATTTTGCTGATGCTTAGGTATATCCAATGCTGAAGATGGAGAAATTGCTGATTTTCAGCAAGATTATGGTCTATTCACCCCTCTATCCACAGGTTATGGCTCCAGGTTGGCCATGGTTAAAATGACTTTCTATTAGATCGAATCTAAGATTCTTTTTCAATTACTTTCTTTAGTGCTCCCTGAAGGCTACTTTCTTTCCATGCCAGTGAGCAGTGAACAAGCCTTTTTTTCACGCTGCCCACTGCAAAGATGCTTCTTCTCTGATCTGAGTATTTTCCCTGTAAGGGGGAAGTTCTGCCTTTGAAACCCACCTAGACCTTTTCCAACCAGGCTTGGTAAAGGAGCTATCTGTGGTGACAGGCCTTGAGACATGGACACCTAGGGTTCAGGGTCTACCTGATGAGAAGAATGTGGTGCATGGGTTGGGCCAATTCTGCCTCATCTTGTACGGCAAAACTCCAGGCATGCTCCAGAAATGCAGGAATGTAGAAATTCGGCTGGCCTGGATGGCAACAAGATTCCCTCCAACACCTATGAGGGCAAAACACAGAAAACCTGTAAAACACCTTCAGCACAGCGGGAAACATCAGTCTAAAACCTAGCCCAAGATGAGTCGATCTGCACTCACTTACAAGCTCACAGAGAGCAGCAGTGAGAAAAAGAGGAAACCTGATCCCACACATCAAGGTGATGCTGTGCTATTCACTTTGCAGGAACAGCTCCTAAAAATCAGGAAGGTTCCAGTGATCGTCTCCTTCTGACTGCTGTATTGACAATCTTTTCCCTTGCTCCCCAGCACTGGGTGTAAATGCCAAGTGGCCTCTGGAGATGATGTAATTGCACCTGGTTTGACACAGCCAGTTAAAAACACCTGAGGAAAGCAGTGCAGGCAGTGGCAGATGCTGCTCATGGCCACTTCTTGGATTTACTCATCCAGAGAACCATTATCGTTTAAAAGACAACAAACATCACAGAGAGTGATTATATGTCTGTATTAAGGCATCTGACTTTGTCAAATGAGAAGAAATCATGAGAATGAATTAGAGCCCAAATATGCTAGCTAATTAAAAGGAAATTAATTCCTTCCAGACTGATTAATTCTAGAAAACATGAAAAAGCAGATACATTTTCCAGTAGAAAATAGAGGAATAATGATCTACAGAGTAAACCTCCATCACCCTGAGTATTTTCAGGGTAGAAATGCCGCAGAAAAGATAAAAGTGAGCCAGATGCTGCAGGCTTCTGATGTTTTCCCTTCCTTGAAGAAGAAAGTTTCCATCATTAAATATGAGGTTTTCCAGATGGGAATCAAAAGGCAAATACTAAGACTATGTCGCCATAGCTGAAGATGGAAACTTTCTGAACCCTGCACTGCCATGCTTTGCAGGACTCCCCTGCACAGGCGAAGTGAAGAGCTACTTGTGCAAAGACAGAGAGCACTGCACAACTCTGCCACCGGCTCTGCCAAACACGTCACCTGCCCCCACAGGGCAACGCCTGGGTCAATCATTGTTCAACTAAATTGCTGTTGACATACTTTCCCAATCAGATTCTTTGGGTAACCTTGCTGGAAAGGGTTTGTCAGCAAGGTGGCTGTCTTTACGCAGATCCAGTAAGGTGACAGCTGGGTGACACCCTCTGACACTGCAAGAGGACACCATGATTTGAGAGTGGCATGAGGCCAAGACTACCCTCGGAACATGGGTTTCCCTTGGAATGGGCCTGTCCTACAGGAACATTATAACAGCAGAAAAATAAACCAGTGAATCCTCAGTGATACCAGGATCCCCAGCAGTTTGTAATGATATGTGTGTGTATAAAAGTATTGTGAGGATTCCAATAAATATAAATATACACACAAAAGCTGTTGAGATATATATATAAAAATCACTCTAGATGAAATCCATATATATAATCTTTTATATACATACACATATCTAATCTCAACAGATTGATCTTTTTCAACAACCTGTATAGGGCATGATTTCACAGCTCAAATTACCAAGTGGAGGGAGACTGACAAGGGAAAATGGATTTATTGTGACATCCTAATAGGTTTGATGTTATGAACAGTGTCAACGTAGCTCTCAGAGACAACTATCAGATGCTGTTAACCTTTCCCACAGCTCTGCCAGTATTTTCCAGCCCTACCTGCTGTTTTGCTCCAGAGACGCTTCAAGACATGAGTAAGCAGGGATGTAACAGGGACAAGTAGCTTTGCTTCCACTCATGATGGGAGGAGGGACTTTGAACTCTGACCTCTGTGTAGGGGCAACAGTGGATACCACAACCCTTGGGGAGGAGGAGGAGGTATAAATAAAAGCAAAGAATCCCCCCATGTCCAACCTACCATTAATCACAGGTGTGAAAACTGCCATGCCTTCGAAGTTTGGGTCAGTTACAGTTTTGTCCAGGATGAGCCCACCAATGCTGTTAAAAAAAGGACAGGCAATGAGTGTGGATCAATTCCCATGCTGTGAAAGTAGCACACTGAGATGGGTTACTGCATCTTCCCCATTGCCAGGGCTGGGGAATTCACCCAGGTACTCCTTTTACAGCTCAGTCTCCACCAACAGATAACCTTACAGTTTTTGTTAATGGCATAATGAGTTCACAGAGACCTCCTGGTACACTCATAAGCAAAACTGGTAGTAGTTAGGGAAGCTTTATCACCCTCCCCCAAAGCTTTTTCACACTTCTATACCAGCTTCAGAAGGTTTTAAAAATTCTCTCCCAGATCTCAGTTGGATCTGAAACATGCAGCACAGGAGGAATTAACTACCCGGCTCTACATGAACCAGTCTTTTCTTTTTACAGCTAGATAAAAATGAAGTTGAAGCCTGACAATTTGTGATGGTCATCATCTCTGTTTTCTGTTTCCTGTCTTGCACCCACATGGTGCCTGGATGTGTGAGACTTAAAATGATTTGCTTTTTCCAGTGATTTGGAGGCTCCTTATCTGCTATCTCACAGCCTGTTGGAGGGCCACCAATGGCTCAGAAGCTCTGGACAAATACCCTTCTTCTCTCTCTTCCAGTTTCACTTTTGATGGCCACCTAAGTGAGCACAGGGTCTCTCTGCAGTGTGAATACACGTGTGGGCTTGGGAGCTGCTCCTTGGTTTACCTGCTGATGCTCATTGCAACAATAACCGGTTGCCATCCAGATTTCAGGACTTCAGCAAGAGAAGGGCTTTGCTTGGCAATGGCAACCCAGAGAGGGATCATAACAATGAAGACAGCACAGATCAGAGGAGAAAGGTATTTCACATCTGGCAAGGAAAAGAAATCTTGAATTAAACGCCCATAGCTTCACAGGTTGCCAAAATCAAATTGCACAAAGATGGGAAGAAAGGCAGCGGGACTCTTGCTCCAACCGAGTTATGTTAGCAGAAAAATCACATGAACCATGATGTTCCCCCCAAAACCACCTCATTCCACCACAGAAATCCATACTAAATCCCTGAAATTCACTGCTAGAGAATGCTGTTTGAAAATCAACAGGATTCAAAGCAAGTTATATTTGAAGATGAACAAGTCTCCAATTCCATCTCCAACTAAGAAAGATAAAAAGTTACAAAACTTCTGGCTCTGGGGTACAGATCAAACAGCAGGGCAAGGGGGAAACTCCTGTGTGGAAGCTGTATCACACTTAGGGCAGACACCTCACACCTTCACCTAAAACAAGATGTAAGAGGTACTTTAGGTGGCAAGCTAGTAGAATTTCTGAACAGCTGGTCTGCTCTATAGGAACAAATGTTCTCTTGCACGTACAAGCCAGTTAAGATCTGGGGTTTCTTTTGTGCTAGCTTACATGTGTTTCCATTAGGTGCTTTTTCCATTCAGCAGAGGCATAAAATTGAAGTGATTTTTAGAAGCAAAGGAATCAAAAAATAAGCAAATGTGCAGCACTAAAAGAAAATAAATATGACTCAGAAGCATGAGAAACACCTTCAAGCAATGGGGCTGATGCCAACCCTTTCGATACAAAAATGCTTCATCAACAGAGCTCTCCATCTGGTCTCTGTGTCGGGGCCAAAGGCAGCGGGATGTAATGCCGACTTTGCAGGTAATCTGGGAGATAAAGCAAACTCAAAGTGTTCATTTTTTAAAATGTCTTTGCCAGGGCCTTGGGCTACCTGGATGAGACAGCACTGATGTGATGACATCTTCCATGAATCAAGGGCTCTTACACAAGGAGGTGCACTCTTCATGAGTGGCTTTAGCTGGCGCTGAAATGCCACCACTTCTGGGGTGTAAACAGCTGTAAACACTGTTGTGTCAGTGGACTTTACCCCCTGGAGTCATTCCGGACAGATGGGCTGTATGACAAACTTAGCTGCTATTCTGGGTCTCCTACCCACACCCCTTGTTATTTCGAGCAATTAATTCCTTTTTAAATAATGCAGACACAGAGTACTGGACTCTATCAAACCTTATCAAAGCCCACAGAGAGACTCCTGGTGGGATGAATGGCCTTCAGTCTCCACATTCCAGTTCTGCCACATTCCCTCACAGCCCATAAACAAGCTGAAACCCTCTGGCACAGTTTGTACCTCCATTATGCAGGACTGAGAAGGATCAGAGTCAATTTTTAAAAAAAATTAAAATCTTCACTGGCAAAAGGGTATTTTGCAAAAGGGAACAGTGCTGCATCAGATGGCACATAGTACTCCAAACTTACAGTCTCATCAGTATTTTTGAAGGATACAGTTTGGTAGGACCCAGAAGTTTTCACAGCATGACCATACCTTCCTACACAGTGGGGAGGGAAATTAATTTATTCAGCCACTATCAGTAGTGCCTTCCTCCTACCTGCTTCACTTCATGCTCCCAATGACTTGGTGTTCATATGCTGGGTATTTTCATTCTCAAGAGGGTATTTAAACTACTCTGAAAACTCCACAAATTCCCTTTGGTCACAGCCATGGAGGTTATTATGTTCTTCTGCCCTGTGCTCCCTAGGAGATATTATCTGAGGTGGATTGACTGAAAGACAACCTAGCTTTACAGAGGAAGGTGCAATGGCATCATGGAAAAAGCCTGTTTAAAAAACTGCACTCTGAAGCTCAAGGAGAATTGGACAGAAGCAATTCATAGGCCTCTCCCTTCAGTGTGTGCTCCTTCACTCCCTCACTTGCGTTTACATATGGAACCAGTTATGCAAACTGAGAACAGCTGCCTCGCTGCTTCTGCTCAGTCTGAAGCAACAGTTTGAGTGTCAAATGGTTTTGAGTTTGCTGATCTTTTTATTTTCCCATTTCTGTTCTAGGTTAGGCTCATGGTAAATAGCCCAACACTTTAAAAGCAACAGTCAGGCATATATCACCAAGTAGCAAGATGTTTTGGGCTTTTCAGAATCAACAGATACCCAAGTCTTTGCCAATCAGCAGCACAGCTTAACACCATAGCCATAAGTCCTTCTTAGAGTCCTGCAAACATGAAACACTGCAATCTGCCTTCTTCCAATTTGATGTCTTGTTCATCCGTGACTCCCCATGTAAGAAGGTACAAGAATATTTTACAAATGCTAAAACCCTGAAATTGCTTTGCAAGGAAGGACCTGCTGTTACCCACACACAGAAAATAGTTATGCTTGGCTAGTGACAGATCCAGGAACAGAGTCAGTGTCACATATGCCAACCTTCTGTTCCAAAGCTACACAATATCTGTTGGTCATTTCTTTGACAGATCCCAGTTGTGTTTCTTAGAGCTCTGCCTTCCAGTTTGTTACTAATAGAAACTCTGGAAAAAGCCTCTTTGGTCACCTTTCTACCCCAGTGGCACAACAGCCTCCATTCTGAACCATACCAGAAACAGGGAAGCACCCTGCAGTAATTTCACAAGGATTTGTCCCTTCCTTGCTAAGCTACAATTCCCTGCTAAACACTGTACCTATGTATTTGAAGAGTGTACTGCTGATTCCCGCCAGCAGGGAAAGGGTTATCAAGTCTCCAAGGCTTGCTGCTATGGGTGTGGCAACATTGTCTGGATTGATCCCAACTTTCCTTGCTCCGATGATCACGCCAATCATCACCAGACCTAGAGAAGACACAGAGCAAGCATCAGAGAATGTATCCTGCTGCGTTTCACCCCAGAGCTGCTGTTCTGGCTCCCAGAGGGACATGGGGATCTAAGAAAAGTGAGAAGCAGATTACTCATAGCAGCACCACGCAGCTGGAGATTGGACATCCTCAGGAATTTGCCCTCTTGCTTTCACCAACCCGAAGGGCATGACTGCCCTTATGAACTGCTCCAAAGGCCCAGAGGCACACAGACAAATTCCAGGGATCAAAGAAGATACCAGCAGGCAGCCCAAATGTAGAAGCTTCCCTCCTGAGCAGCCTAATCTCGGCTGCCTTGAAGGAGGACCAAGCACGAAGCACACTCAGAGATAAGCACACAGCAGGCATGCAGCCCTAGTGCCATCCCCTGCTCTGGATTCCACAGCACAAAGATATTTTCCATATTAGACCAAAATTTCTCAAAGTTTGAATCACCAAGGAGCAACGAGCTTCTTTACAGTAGCCTGCATTAGCATGTCAGTCCATCCATCAAACTGACCCCTCATGCCCCAGGGTCTTTGGGACTGCTTTAATTTGCACTGTGTGGATGTTGATGCTCTGAGCATTATGGAGATGGCCCACATCAGCTCTCTTCCCTTGTCCTTTGAGCTGCACCTGGAAAATTCAGCTGCTTTTCAGCATTCTTGGAGAGGAGGGAAGTTTTGCTTGCCAAGGTGAGTTAAGGAGCACAAACCCCAAACCCTGATGAACATGTGGGAATCTCTCAGCCGTCAGATCTCTCACAGGCCTGCAGATAAGCTAACTGGAATAAACCCTGCCTGGCCAGCCTCCACTGCTGTGTGACTAGCAAGGGCAGCCTTGAGACAAGACAAATGACATCTTTTCAAAGTCCTTCCATGGTTGACAGTACACAGCAAAGAAAGCTCAAGAGATGGTGGTTCCCTCCAGCTCGCAACTCCTCTGTACTTGTCTACAGAGCCCCACCAAAGATGACCATACAGAGGATTATCAGCTCTCCCATAAGAAATGCCACATGTGCACCTGCCTTGATACAAAATCCCCTATATAGAAACACATCCTCACACAACATGGCATTTCCACAAGAGTCGTCCTAGACACCCACACTCCCCTCGCCACAGCACAGTTCATGCTGTTTCCCTCCCTGGCCATAAAAATAGCAGCTTCCCGTCGTGCACACCCACACACAGGCTGTCTGTGACCATGTCCAGGGAAGAAACTAATGCCAGCAGCAAGCCTGTGACAGTACAGCAACAAAGCCTGTCTGTGTCACACCAAGCAGGGAGATTGTAGGGAAGAGTAATGAAAGCTGTTTTTAACAACTGCCTCATGCCATGCTTTTCATGAAAGGCATCTACAATCACCCTTTGACTCCAGCTTCAGGATATGCACTTGTTCTAACTTGTTCCTTTCATTTAGAAAACTTACTTTATTTGACTCTGCCAGCTGACTCTATTCAGGGTATCATGCTGCCCTCATATGGCAGACCTACAAACTGATGATCTTCAGGCCACTCAGAACAGATCCTACCATCCAGCCCATCACACTTCCCTTGAAGGGGAAGAGCCAGGGGGGAGGAGTGCCCAGCTCTGAGCTCACAACAGGCAAGCCATAGGGCTGGCCACAACCCTGCCCAGGGTATTGGGTGACCCAAGTCCATCTTGAGCATGGTCTGGAGTCGTCTGCTGACAGACTCTCCATTTCCTGCTTTATGCATGATATTAGTTCACCTTCCTCTAGAGAAAGGGCCAGTGTAGATGGCTCGTGTCACCCAAGAGACATGGAGTAAGTATGTGCATGTTTATGTACTTCCATGCACAGCATGGGGCATTTTTGGTGTGTCAGGTGAAGGACATTTTGATTGCTGCTGTGGATGTCAAGAGCCCAGGGAACAACAGATCATGGGAGAAGAGAAGCGTAGGCAGGATGCAGAGGGGATGAAAGCAGCACACATAGGACTAATGCTCCCTGCATCCCTCCTCCCTCTGCCAGACCAGAGGGATGTCAGCTGGGTCTCCCCAGCAGAAGAGGCAGTTTATTCCACACCTGACTGCTGCATGTTTGATCTGAGGAACCAAAAAGACCCACCAAGTGACAGTGCAGCTATGAAGGCCGTGGTCACGCTGCTGGCACACAGCACAGCAGCCTGGCTCAGCTCCACAGAGCCCTTAGAGATGGCCCCCAGGATCACAGCAGCAACAGCAGCCAGCAGTCCCACCACAGTGGCCTGGACCTGGGGATCAAAAGACAGCTGGTGAGCAATCATCCACTTCTGTTTCCAGGCAGCCCTGGCTCCACACGACTGCAGTGCTGTCACATAGCTCAGAGGGCAAAGCCTGGCACAGATGCTGATTGCTTATGTATTTAAAGCAGCATCCCTGTGAGGCTCCACTAGATTCAAAAGAAAACCTGACAAAGTTTGGAGAAAAACTCTGAAGGCCTGCAAAGGCCAGATAACATTTCGGCAAAGGACACTGAGTTCATCAGCAAAGGAGCCCTGGTCAACACAAAAATGGGCTCCCCATCAAGGTAGCACTCCTGAAAGCTGAGGAAGGAGATAAGGGAAGGCACACAGACACATGTTGCAAGTCTTGTGGTCTTGCCATGTGAAAACTCTAGGCTGGTTGCTGGATTTTAACAAGCAGAAGGAGCTACAAGAGGTACATTTCTCCCACCTCTCCCCTCCTGCCCAAGGCTGATTCCTAAACGCTGTCAGTAAATGACAGGCTTTATCTGGGGGCTGTTGTGAAACAGGGATTGTGATGTAGCTCCCCCTGCAAAAGGAGGTTTTTTATTATTTCAGTTTGCCCACAAAGACAACGAATGTCTAGATGTATTTTGCAGCTAAACTACAAGCTCTGGGGTCACACAGAGCTTTATTGGAAGTAAAGCCCTGGCTCTGCTTGGCTCTGTTGAGAATACCCACCCCAAATCACCAGCTCTGGGTTCAGCACTGCTGGGAAGAGATGCTGTTGGTCTGCAGCATAGCAAGAGAAGAGGGACTTTTTCATCTCCCAGCTGAAGTGACTCACCTGGATAAGGGCTAAATTGCAGGTGGCCATTTTCCATTGCTTCTGGGCATCATCCATCTGTCCGGTGTTAGCCTAGGAGTCAAGAGAGAGACCCTGAAAGCCTGTTTCTGTGGCACAGGTGGCTGCTGAAGGCAGTTTCACCTGGTCCCTGTGGAAAAGAGGCTGTTAAAGTCAGAGAGAGGCAACTGCAGACCATCATCCCCCAGCCTTCCCTGCACTTGCTTCTTGACACTTCTCCATCATGCTCTAGCCCAGTGTCCCAGGGGCATCAGAGGCTCACACTGGAGGTGCAGAGGTATTGCAGGGCACCCAGCTAAAGGTGGAGTGGGCATATCCACCACACCCCACACAGAGAAAAAACTAAACAAATTAAACCAATTTTCCTTCTTTGTTCCCCCTAAATTGCTCTGTTAAGCTCCAAATTCTCCTGAGACATGTAACATAAACAGCCCGAAGTAAACAAAACAGCTTAGGGAGATACAAGAGATCAAATAGAGTAGCGAAAGCTGCTGCACGTTCCAAGAAGCCTCAGTTTGCCTCCCCCGAGTTGGGATAGCTGGGAAGCCCTGGCCTCTCAAGAATCAATACCCACAGAAAAACAATCCAATACTGAAGCTGACAGCTGTGGAGCCCTGTCTTTGTCTCCTTCATGTGTCATAGGGCCCCAAATATCAGCAACTGGCCACCCAGGGATTAATTCACCTTCAAAGCACAGATGGAAATTCTCTGTTCCAGTTACAAAATGAGGGCAAACACATTATTTTAACACTCACACACCACTAGTTTCCACTTAGCAGAAAAGGGCATATCTCATATATATTGTGATTATATAAATGAAGAATCTCCTGATGTCTCCTGCTAATCACCCCCCTCCCCATACACACGCAGCCACCACCTTGTTAACACTCACAGCAGTAGAGAGCCTGGATGCCAGTGTCATCTCAAGATTACCCTTCAGGCCAACCAAGGCAGGAACCAGGATAAACACTTCCGTAATTGTCCGAAACACATCCCAGTGCTGGAAGAAAACAAAGGCAACAACTTCAGTTTATGATGCTGACCAGTCCAATGCTGTTGCTCCACAGGTATCTGCACACGGGGGCAGATGCTGCCCTGGTGCACTTTGTTGTTGCATTTTGGGAGTGAAGGAAGGAATTTTCAGCTTGCAGTGTTCTTTCTCATCTCATACACAATAAACCACTATCCTAACAGGGAAAGGTCTTAAAGGTCTTTCTTCCTGAGGGTAACAGAAGATTTTGGAAAGCCACAAATTAAAATGTGCCTTTTGAATTAGCCAAGAATAACATGAAAAATAATTAGGGTTCACAAGCCAAATGAAATACAGCATGTTCTCCATCCTTTGCACTGACACTGGATACATGAACATCTCTTGCTAAACAGACTCATAAGAATAAACACAAAGATCTGAAAATGATCTAACAACAAAAAGTTGTGTCTGTCTTCTCTCACCAAACTTCAGACTAAGCATCTAAGACTGGTGGTGGAAGGGAAGGAGATCTGTGCATCTCTTCTCCACAAGCAGTTCCTAAATCTTCCTGTTACCAAGTATGTTCCCAGCACAGCTGGAAAAAAGGATTTTGAATTAAGATATCTCATAAGCCGAACAGCTGAGCCAGTATCTTGACTGTTGTTGCTTCTCTGAAGCTGAACTATACAAAGCTGTTGGATCAGCTGCAACACTAGAGATGATCTGAAACCTTAAGAAACTTTGTTGACTGACATGTCTTCCCTAATTTATGGACCATACAGTGCCTTGGAACATAATTCATTCCCCCCTCTGTGCATTCAAGGATGTTGGCAAAGTCCCACTGTAGCCAGAGAGGTTTACATCAGGATGAATTCACAAAATGGGGCAGCTCAGTGTAAAGTAAAACCAACAACCATCTAAGAGCAGAACACAAGAAAAAAAGACTGACTGCTGTGAGTCAGGTCAAAGGTTCATCTAACCCATCCTTAGCTCTACCAGTAGTCAAATTCAGGTGTGTAAAACATATCTACAAATATGACAAGTAAATGGGATAATTCTCCGGTGTGTTTTCCAGCCTATGACTGTCTGTCACAGGGTACAGAGCTGGTGGGGCTTTTCTGCACATTTACCAGTGATGAAAGGATTGCTCTTTCAGGTGCTCATCCAATCTCCCCCCTCCAACCCATGTGCCGCCCCATGGCAACAATTTCCATAGTTTAGCTACGTGTCATGTGAAGGATCAATGTGTTCATTAATTTCATCTTGTCACTCTCTAGTATCCCGTGATGGTCCCGAAATTTGGCACTAGAGAACAAAACAAACAACATATCCCTGCCCACCTGTTTCACGTCCATTGTGACTCTATAAACCTGAAAGTCTAGGAGGTTGGACAGACTCAATAAATGTTGACACATTCAGCTGTCTGCCTGTTAGGAAATACGTGCAGGGTGTAACAGCTTGGTGTTTTGCTTTGGCTGTGCCATGGGAAGCTGTGATAAGCCAATGGTGTGGCTGTCTGCTGGGAAGACCTCACAGCTTCCTTCTCAGGAAGCTGGCATGAAAAGTGGGGCTGAGCCAGTCCTGAGCACGCGGTGCAGGACACCCCTCAGACGTGCAGATAAGAGGCAAAACATTATTATCAATGTAAAAAAGGCATATTTCCTGGTAGTAGTGGCTGGGAAACGGGCATGTTTCAAAATGTTAAAGGTAAGTTAATTACTGTTGAGTAAATAATCAACAACACAAAAATAATCATCTTATTTGACACACTATAATTTTGTTTAAATTCTTAACATGGAACCTAAATACCTGAGGAAAGCTAGGGGTGGACATCTCTTTTAAAGATTAATATCCCCGTCTCTCCTCTTTTTGATTAAGAATAAAGATCCAAACAATCTTTGAATCCTTCAAAAGAAAGAGGAGAAAAAACAGACTTCATAGTCACAATGTTAAAACCCCCACCCATTGAAAATACAGAGATGTGAAGACATTTATACTTTAGACCTTGCATATTTTGCATATAAAAAGACATATAAATAAGAAGTAACAAAACCCCTCAACTCTTTGTATTTCCTGTGCATGTCACCTTTGGGAAATATGATTTTGGTATATTTAGGTAAGCTCCAATACTTTTGTTCATGATGAATTTTGCAGGTTTAAAACCATCATAACAGAAGTTTCAGCATATGAGGTATGATTTTTTGGGACTCTCCCTTATGTATCATTAAACTTAAAGGCTCTGAACGATTAATAATCACACAACCATACCGATAAAAAAAGCTGACTTAATTGCCTCTATTTGAGCCTCATTAGTGACTCACCAACAGCCTAAGGACAGATTCATAATGATTTCTACCACAGTATCCAGGACTCCATCATGTTAGCAACTGCAGAAATACAGAATAAACAGATGATGCCTGTGCCATCGACTTGCAGGAGTGTCAGCTGGAGGAGTGGGTGAGTGGGGCAGGTTAGAGCTATGCAGGCAAGGAATTACTTGAATAAAGACAGCTGAACTAAGTCTAGGAATTGTCTCTGTCCTTGGAGATGAAAACTGTCCTAAAAGGAACAGAAACATTCCATGCAGCATTGCAAACCCACACAGGGACACAGAGCCAGAAAGAGACTCTTTCCAACTTCACATCTCCATAACGGAGCTTCAGCCCTAAAACTGAGCTCTGAAGAAACTTGGTTAACCCCGTGTTCCACTGCAGCTGGTCCCCACGGCAGCTGGATCTGACCAGGGGATCCCTAAGAGGAAGGGAGGCTGTGATGTACTGAGCCAGCCTCCCCAACTGCAGTCCAGCCCTGCTGCAGATCCTCACATTGTCCTCACTGTCCCAGCCATGTCCCGTTACCTCTCCAGAACATCCATCTCCCATGGCAGCAGCTCAGAAGTCTCAGAGGTTTTTCATTGCTCTGAACAAGTCAACAGAAATATCAAAATATCCTGGAGTAAAAAAAGGAAGCCATTACGAAATCCTTTACAACGCCCATCATCTCATGGGCTTTTATCAACAAAGGACAGGGATATCTTATGTCTGTGACTTTTATGTGGACTGTGTCCCACTGCAGTGGCATGGAAGGGGAGAAAAAAAGGGAAGCTTTCCTCCTGAATTCTCTGGTTTGAAATCTGATCATGCAGCTTCAATTTGATTCTTCACCTTACTGTAAAAGAGTGGGCCAAACACTGGCAGGGCCCTGCAAGGTCTCCAGCAATGCCAACCAGCCCAGAATCTGGATCAACCAGCTGGCCAAGGATCACTGGAGCAGATGCAGAAACATCCAACAAGAAAAGACCAGTGCCATGCTATCGGTCCTGCAGAGAGGCTGCATCATCTGCACACCCAGGAAGAGAAAATGGCAAACAGCTACTTCTTTGGGTATCTTTTTATTACAATATGAGAGACTCAGGTTTGAGCCTTAGAGTCAACTGGGTTAGAAAAATCTCTCTTGCTGATTTTTCTTGTAAACAGTAACATGAACAGTTCTTGGTTTCATCCCAGGATGGATCAGAAACTGCTAAAATCCTGGCAAGTTTGATAGGACTCAGAGTAGCAATTTCCACTTTGTTGTCCTCTTTACAGCAACATCAGCCCAGAAAAAGAGAGTGTCAGCTCGACTCCCAGCACAGAACCAAATTATTTCAAGATATTTTGTATGTAATAAAACAAGGGCAGCTGCATTAAACTCACACATACGCTCTTGATACAATCCTTGAGCTTGCTCATATTTCTCCCTGTCAAAGGCAAACACAGAGTTTCCTAAGAACATTTTGCAGTGAATGCAAATAGGATAAAGCATTCCTCAGCCAGACCAACCACTGAAAAAATGGGCAAATCACAGACTCCTGGACCAGAAAAACCTGTAGTTTGAGTGGTGTGAGGCCTCATGATTGGCAATATAAGTCTTACAGTACCTCAAGCAAACAAACTTAGACTCAAGTTTTAGTTGGACAGGACAGTGAGTTTCTAGCTCTGACACTTGCAGCAAGAAAAGTTGAAAATAAACAGTTCAGAGACAAAGAAGCACAGAAGAATATTCCAAACCTTTAAAGGCTAAGATCTCTGGATTTTCCCAGCTACTGGTTTTGTTTTTAGATGTTGTTGATACATGGTTGTTGACATTGTGGCAGTTCACCTCACTAACATCTCTCCTATGCCAACCGTGACTCTCAATGCACTGGGCTGCCTCCTCTGGGAACTGAACCTATGGATTGATGGCTTCTTTTTCAATACAGTTGGAAAGACCTTCACCAACAAATACAGTTCCTATGGTTGCACTTTATGTGTGACTCCATTTCAAAGAGTCTAATGAACAAATACACAAACTAGGCTGCACACTGGTATTTAAAGGACACATGCAACATGGTAAACATGTGTTTTCCATCAGTTTGGATACAGTTACATTTTTGAACAGAGACCAGTTCTTAGCAAGTGTGTTCCATTTCTTCACTCCAAGGCAAGTACTATGTCTTTATCCTTCTCTGAGATAACTGCTAACTACTAACATAACATCTTGGGTACTTTGAGAACTTCTGTAATGCTGCAGGACAGGTCTGTGCCTAAGCACGGCACAAGGTGGAGATGACAAACAGCACAGCAACAGTGTGTGCCACTTCAGTTAACCCTTCTTTGATATTCCTCATACTCCCTTTAATTCAACTTCTCTGTCTTCTTTGTTTCTTCTAATGCAAGAAAAAAACAGCAAGGTATTGTCTTTCCAAACATTCAAGTATCCATATTTAGCTTCTCTTGTGGTATTAATGCCAGAGAATCCAATGTACTCCAGTGAGCTCAGACTGCAGGATATATCCTTGGGAAACTCTGCCAGCCTTTAGATTTGTAAATCCACTGGCATGAGACACCCAAACTAGATCAAATTTTACATTTCTATTTGTGCCACTGGTACAAAGGAAAGACCGATGGGATAGATTCTGGTAGTGGGCACAATGTTGTAAATGCAGCAGCACTCCCTGGAAGTCAATGGAAGTTATTCCAAATTTATACCCACCTCAGAATCTGCCTGAGAAGCACTCAGTTGGTAGGCAATGCTAATTGTTTTATGCTGGCAAGCCTCTCATAACAGTATCTAAATGCCTTCTAGACCAAAGATTACACTAGGTTGTTTGCAAAGATCTGAAAGCACGGGCTTTCTTTCTTCTAAGACAGGTAGCTAATAACAACCCTGACCTAGATCTCCTTATCAGCAATTTTTGAAGGAAAAAAATAATATCATGCAACAGGGGAATGTGCTGCAGTCTGATCCAGTTGCTTCATAGCAGTCACCACCAAAGTGTTTTAGCTCAATACAGAAGAGGGAGCACCCAGTCTAATGCACCAAGGGCAGTGTTACACAGCCTGTCTGAAAGCTGCTATCCCACTTTACAAGGAGCCCAGCTACTGATCTAAAGAATATGAATAGTGTCTTTCTAGCTCAGGAAAAAGCCTACAGCCATCCTGCTGACTGGCTGCTAGGACCACACAAATTAAAAACAAAAAAGCACAAATACTCAAGGTCAGTGTCTTAGCCCCCCCTCTCACTACAGGTTTCCTAACCACATGCACCTACTTGAACAACATCCATCAAGAGGCCAGCAGCTACCATTCCCAAACCAGCCAGAAGGAATGGCACGAAAATCTGGGAGGCAATGGAGAATGAAGTCTCTGGGAGAAATCCACTAGCTGATCTGGTCAACTTGCAGGTGAAACCTCTCAGCTTCTTGCCATGGAAGCACAGTTCCAATTGTAACTGAGTGACCACCATGGTCACACACTGTTACCCCATGCTCAGCAGGGAAAATGGAGGGAGATCAGGACATCATACAGATCCTTCTTGTAGCTCTCTCTGAAGTCAGAAGAAATGTTTTTCCTCAAACTACAGCAACGATGCCAAATTGGTTTAGCTTCTTCTTCTCTTAGGAGCACATCCAGAGGATTGCAGCAAGGGTATCCTCCAAAATTGATTCAGCTGGGTTGAGCTCAGGTGGCAGAAAACTTGATGGACACAATTTCTCTGATTTATATCCAGGGGGAAATTAAAAAAGAGAAGAGAAGACTGTAGAGACGTCTGAGGATGAATAGAAACGAGCCCACACCCCATTCAGCTCCCACCACTTCGGCAAAAACCAGTAAGACCTGCTCAGGCTACGGCACTGAAAGAG
Organism: Neopelma chrysocephalum; assembly: GCF_003984885.1. Lineage (NCBI taxonomy): Eukaryota > Metazoa > Chordata > Aves > Passeriformes > Pipridae > Neopelma > Neopelma chrysocephalum. The sequence goes on from NW_020897809.1 coordinate 7,416,681, forward strand.
TGACAGGTCATGCAAGAATCCCTCAGCGTGCTCAAACGCACTGGTGTCCTTTCTCCTCGGGTTACATTTCTTGTCAGACCGTGGCTTGCGTTTGATATGACGGTTTAATATGTAAGCCTGCTTGAACCGGCCCAGTCCCTTCACTCCCACCGTAAGCACCACTGAACTTTTCTCACTGTCCCAAGGCCGAGGAGGTGGGGAGTCAACAACCCTGATCCATTTTGCGCTTCTTCAAGGTGAAGAAAGGTCAAGGAAAACACGGGGCCACGTTTCTCACAGCCGACGATATAACACAGGTCTCATCCCCAGGCAAGTGACATGGCTGAGCCGGCTGGTGAGAGAAGATCTGCACTTCTGGACCCCGGCCCCTCGTGTCCCCTCCGTGGTCTCTGCAGGATATAACAATCGGTCTGTGCCAGCTGTACCTCTGAATGACTGGCTCTCAGGGGAAAAAAAAAGTTCAGAGAACCAGCCAATAAGCTTCAAAAGTGAACACCCTTATCTGCTGTCATCACTTCAACTTTCTGCTAGTTTGCAAAGGCCAAGATAAGAGTCATAGCCAGAGCTTATTTAAGGTAGCTCCATAATCTCACTACACCACAGGCAAGGGAGAGAAAGGACACTCTCTGATCTGGTGTCCCTTCCTGTCCTAAAGTGAAACACTCTGCTTCTGCATGCTCCCAGGAAGCTGCTGCCTTTGAGAGAGGGGATCTCATCCCAGAGATTCCATGACAAAGCATCTGACACAGGGTCAAAAAACCAGTGCTGCACCATGGCCACATACTGCCAAAAAAGTTTATCCTGTTCAGTAAAGGCTTCAGCTCGAAGTCACACATGTAGGGAAAGGAGTCAGGATATTATGTTGGGGATCCTTTCTAATAATTAATTTGGGTAGACTAATTGAATCAGAGGGTCAAAAAGTTTTAAAAACACAATTTAGGATGGATCAACCTCTTCCCAAACACTCTCTGCAGAGAGATGTAAAGATTAATGACTTGTGGACCTTCCTTCAAGGAAATAAAAGACAATTTTTGGAAAACTACCATAGGTTTTCAAGGTCTAATAATGTGCACACCTAGTCCCACACGCTGCTGTATCAGTCAACTGGATTGATGTCAGGCAGAAACAATAACGTAAAGAAAATATTAGTGAGTCTGAATGACTCAAATGCCATTAAAAAACAGAGCAGCAACACTGAAGCGTCAGACTAGCAGGGTTTATGAGTTTATCAGGCTTTGGCTCTCCCTGTTTCTAAGCAAGCACCATAAAAAGCCCTCAACCGATGAATCAGTATGCAGAGAAGGTAATTGGTGCAGGTGACTCGCGTGTGCACACTGGGTCATTTTATTATACATTTAAGGAGCCTCTGATAAAGATCCGCACCATATTTGTCAGCAGAGAGATGCCTCATATTTTCCTGGCAAAGAGATATACCATATTTGTCCACAAAGAGATGCATCAGGTTTGGGAAGAAAGAGAGAGTTGCTCAACAGTGGGAAAAAGATTATAGTTAGCAGGAGAAAAAAACTATAAACCAACCACCTTATTTTCATACCACTCTTCAAGGCAAAGCCTGAGGAGGCACACTGCTGCCCTTCTCTGCACACAGATGCACTGTATCCCCATGCTTGCAAACTAGCCAATAAGTAGCATTGCCTTGGAGGAGTCAAAGCAGAAGCAGACTTTGGTGAGTCCTGACCCTGATCTAGGGCCTCCATCCACTGCCACGGTACAAAACACGGAACAGAAAGATGACAAGTGCCAAAGAACACAGTTTCATATGTACGTCATCATCCCTGCAAAGAAGAGACAGGAAGACAAGTGAATGCTTTTACAACATGCCTGTTAGCAACAAGCAGCACTAGTCCAACACTGTGGACTCATGGGATGACAACACTTTGCAGGGACTGCACGTCCTATTTGTTTGAGTACTGTCACTCCTGACTCTTCTCTTCCCCGCTTTGGGAAAGGGCAAAGAAGAGAAGTTAAGTGGGGAGACTGAGAGCAGGCAGATGCAGAGCCCCACAGCATCCATTGTTGTTCTACAGAAACAGCAGCAGCCAGGGCAAAGGCCAGGACTGGCTCAGGAAGGAAGGGCAGTTTCCAGCAGCAGCAAGTCCATGATGAGACATGCTCAAGTAGCCCACGATCATGCAAAAACAACCTGTGTGCTAGTGGCCAAAGGCCTGTGCTTTCTATGAGATGTGGCATGGGTTGATTTCCCAGACTCTAAGCACTAACATGACAGCTCTTTATGAGCTCTTTCTTTGCAAAAACAGAAAGCAGACTTTTGCAGTTTCAGAGGAGTGTGAGGTTTGCCTCGCATTCTGTTCGTATTAGTGGCCCAGTTCTTCCTAGAAAAAAAAATTAAAAAACCCAAAAACAACTCCCAGGGAAGAAACATTGAAAGAAAAGCACTCCTTCAACGTCATAAACCCATCTGCAACTTATTTCACACTTTAATAACTCACAACAGGAAGCAACATACATTTAATGTCAGAGATCCATAGGACTGGGCAGGTCTAAACAGTCTAAAATATAAAATTGGAAGTGGCTGCTCAACACTCAAGAGTCTCAGAATAATGTCAAAGGAGACACGAAGTAGTTTGTCACTGGGTTCTGGCTTTGCCTTGGCATTTTGTGATCTGATGAGACATTCTGCTGGGTATTGAGTACATGCTAAGGTCAGTTAAGGATACTGTGTCACTCCTAAGCCTTTATAGCTCTTCTAGCTTAGGGAGATCAACCCTGGGTTAACAACAAAGTAACACAGCTCCGGATTTGTGAAAGTTGTCAATGCAAGCATAGTGGTTTCAGTGTCACTGTATCGATAGGTCAGAATAGTCTGACCTCACAGCTAGTTAGTCAAATAACAAGGGTTAACAAAAAGGCATGCAGTAGTGAGAGTCACCCAGAGTGCAAAGGCACAGCAATTTATAATCTGGAAATTAACTGCATCTTTAAACTGCCTAAAATCAGGTGCTCTCCACTATCTTAAAGCTCTGTACTGCTGCACCATAGGAGGGAAGGTCTCATCCTGACCATCATAGAATCAGAACCTGAACTGGAAGAATTCAAGTCATCTGTATGAGGCCTCAGTCAAGGATGTGGTGCACAGGCTGGGCTGGGCTGGTTGTATGAAGTGTTAGCAGTGCTGGGCTGGCTGATGCCTTGCACAATGAAGCAGTAGATGCAGGACTATCCAGAGCTACATCTGTGAGTGATGCTGCTCTATCTACTGCAGGAAAGCACTGTGTCACCACAGCCCTTGGGGCTGCAGGTCACCCACCCTCTTTCAAGGACCAAGGTGAGGTCTTTGCACAGGACTGCACATTCCTACATAGATACCTCATGTTCTTTGTGTACACTTTAGCATCATATTTTCTTTTTTCTCCAGGGCAGAAAAGGGGCCAAAAAAGTCCCACATGCTGTCTCCTGAGAGCCACACAGAACTACTTAGTAGCTGACTGAAGGACATGGTGGCATGTGAAACTGCTGCAAATCCTCCCTTACTGTGTCATTCACAGAGCAAATCCTCTGCCTTCAAAGAAAAGTCCCCCACCTATCCCGTATCAGGTATGTCAGATGAGTTTCTTTCCCTTACCTGAACATAATCCAAAACCATGCCTGCCAAGACCATGCCAAGCCCAGCTAGGAGGTATGGCAGGAGCACTTGCAGGCAAATTGAGATGGCTGACTCTTCCTGTGACTTTGCCATGGCCACTTTCTCCTCAGCCAACAGCTTCTGCTGTGCATGCAGAGAGACATCCTCTGCCTCCTGGCCGCCAAGTCGGCTCTCTCTGTGTTTGCCCTTGCTCCTTCCTTTGTGCCTGGATCGCTCTCCATTCTTAGTCCTGCCCTCTTTCCTCCTCTGCCGAACTTCCTCACCTTTCATGGTGGCTTCCTTGAATCACAGTTTTTCTGAAAAACAAAGTGAGGAACAATGAGATAACAAAAAGAAGTATCCGGCACATGAGAGACAGGAAATCCTTTGGTATTTTGTGTACTCCACTAAACTGAAGGCAAATAACCACCTACTCCCCAAACCCAAAACACTCTGCTGGCCCAAATACTAGTACTTTCAACTTTGTATAGCATCCAACCAATCTCCCTTTCTGTACCAGCATCTCATCCTAGGCCTGTGTTCACCCTGGAGTGCTTGCTGTGCATCATGGCTCTTACCCTGAGAACAAGTAGAAGAATTCAGAAGACGTTGCACATGGCCTGAACCCTTGGGAGTTCTTGAACCATTGTGAGTCACGAGAACTTATGAACCCAGAAGAATTCAACCCTTTTCAAGCTCTGACCCCCAGCCAAGAAATGGGAGCAGTTGACATCTTTATACTGTAGCATCCTACAGTCACACAAAGGACTGGCATCCAGGTATGTACTATGCATAGTACCTAGCATAGTACAGCTAGATGTCCACCACTCCTCAGTAACAAGGTAATTCTTTGATCTTCTCTCTAATCTGGATACTTCTCCTTCCTTTTGTGCCTTACTTGACGTGCATACACCACATGACTCATCTGTCTATAGAGAAGCTGCAATGACCCCACACCATCTTATAAGAAAAAAATAAACATGAAAAATTGTTACCATTAGCCCTGTTCCTGCCATCACATCTCATTTCTTGATAAAACTGTCATTCATACTGCCTGTCCCACTGCTGGCCCAGGCAGTGCCCTGAATCTTTCCCCATCACCTGCTGCCAGATGTTCCCTGATGCTCTCATTTCCAGGATGGGCCCCCAGCGCTCTGAGCCCCTGCGCTACCCCAGGTAGGGACCAATCCTCTCCTTGCCCAACATCTGGCGACCAGAGGAAACTGCTGGGAGGCCCCAGCCACGGCTGGGGAGGGGGAGGGCGGAGGGATGGACAAGACAAAAGTCCCCCTTGGCGGGAGGAGGAAACGCGGCCCCCGCTCCCCCGCGGCGCTTACCGGCTCGGTGCCCTGCCCGTGCCCTGCCCGCGGCGGGGCTGTGCCCGCAGGCCCGCGGGCGCAGCCGGGACGATGCGAGCGCGGGAGGCGCCCGCCACATCTGGGCGCGGCGGACGCGGCTCGGCGCCCGCCCTGCGCGGCGGCCGCGGGTTCGAGCCCGGCCCCCGCCCGCGGAGGCGGCGCGGTGCCGTGAGTGGCAGCCGCCGGTCCTGCCCCAGCGCCGAGCCCGCACCGCGGCTGCCGCAAGCCCCGCGACGCGCTCATCCCCCTGTCTGTACCAGGGCGGACAGCCCGAGGCGGGGAGGGAGGACTCCCAGCTGGGACGGGTCCCGCTCGGGGAAACAGCCCCCTGGAAGGCAGCGCTCGGGATGCCCCGAACACCCCCCGCTCCCCACCCCTCCGGGCCTCCTGCCGCCCCCAGAGCCCGTGGCGGATGGTAGGGAAAGGGTGACAGCTGTCAGCGTGGGCAGCGCAAACAGGAGGCTGCAATTAAGAGCTGCGGAAAGACGTTTCCTCTGTTTGGGTTGGGTTTGGTTTTTCTTTTTTTTTTTTTCCCCCTCCTTATTTTGGCATTTGCAAGAGCTCGTGTTGCAAGCTTCCTGTGCAAAAGCCTGCCTCCACCAAAACTCCTGTTGATTTGGTTTAGTTTTTCTTCCCCTTCCATTTTGAACCAGCATGTTAGAATTGTAATTGCAGCATCTGTCACATTTAAGCACATAAATCTCATTAAGCACTGAAGTAACCGTACTCATGCAAGTCTCCTGAATCATGCAGCTCAAATTTCCAGAACAATTGAGGATATTAAATCATACCTCAGCACCAGAGCAAACTTATATCCTGCTGGAGTCTCTCAGATGTCATGCTACGTTAAAGGGCTCTTACAGATAAAACGGTGCCTCTGGCTCAAAGCAGGGCACACCAAAAGGGGTTGAAGGTTTTTGTAAATGGCAGTAACGAAACCCTGCAGCTGCTGCGTGTTGAGGGTGCACGTTGACTGCTGAACGTCACTCTGTAATGGCAAGGCTCAAATTTCAGCTCACTTAGTGTAATTTTATGTCTTCAATTTGCAACTCATGCTTCCCTGAGAGTGGTCAGAAGACGGCGTCTTAGTGTGAGAAATAAGAGGGGAAGGAACGCAGTTTAAAAAAGTAACAACGTTGCCAAGACAGTTTTAGACCTGTTATTCTCCTATCACTTTACCACTGAGCTTAAAAGAAAAATATCTACAGAGCAAGCAGAAAGTCTCCTGGGGAACTTGATTGACAAGGGCATTTTGGTAATGGTTCCAGCTCAGTAGTGTAACCATTCTACCAGGGATCTCCTACCTAGGTCTAACCAGGAGCTACAACAAGAGCTCCCAGCCAGGCCTCTTTCTGTGTGCAGAAGACCTGTTTGTCTTGTGTACCATGACCTCATGTACCAGGCAGAAATCCCTGGTGCATCCCCAGTGGGTATATATTTGAGTAGGCTGCCTTTCAGCAGCGGCACAAAGCTGCACTTTCTCGGAAGTGCAGCAGCAGTGTTTAGATAGATCCTGGCCTTGACGTAAGGGAGCGGTGGCCGGACCTTGATTCCAAACAGAGCTCCTGTGACTCTTTAGATATGATAATTCAGCTGCTCCCTGCAGCCTGGGAAGTGCCTGTTGGCACAAAGCTGAGCAACTTCATGATAAAATGTTTTATCTCCCCACGGATTTACAACTCACGTGTGCTGCTTTCCTCTGCTCTCTCACAGACATGCAGGCAGCACCAGCAGGTACAAGGGCATTTGAGGACTCACTATACTCATTTCTCTTTCTCTCCACAGTGCTTTGGAAGAATGCTTCTTCCAGCAGGAAAAAGGGAATAAGTTTAGTATTCTCTTTCTCTCCTCCACGTTGCTTCACTACTGGATTTTCTTTCCAACAATTATTCCTTCAGTTAAGAAGGGTGGAATTTTACAGCTTTTTCCAGTATTGTGTCTGAAGACATAACTTTTTTTTCTTCACAGTTTTCTGTTATAAAATGACATTTCTCAGGTGACTAGGGACTACTGGAGCTATTTCTCAAATTTAAAGCTTGATTTATGATTTCAGTTAGCCCTGGAGACAGACTTTGTTTGGCTGTTGGGCCATGCAAGCTCTCATGTCACCACTGGGGCTGTATTAAGGCTGCTGGAGGCTGCTCCATGGCTCATCAGGCTGCGGTTCCATCATGGGACATGCCTCTGGATACCCAGTGGCTGCAGTTCAGGGATGCATAAAGAAATATCCAGTCTCTAACCTTTCTCCTCTGTGGGACAGTGTTAGCTAATGTGGCTTAAAAGAATTATTTGGAGATCTGTGCATAGGCAGTGCAAAACTGATAAATGATCAATATTTTTTGCTTTGTAAATCTGGAGTTTTAGAGACAGAGAACAATGCACAAACTTCCTGGAGCCCTGGAGCTGAGTAAGGTAGAGAAGGAGATGTCTCTCCTTCCCTTTACTTTTTTCTTTATGTAATATTTGAAGGAAAGTGTCTGCTAACCTACAGGCCCAATAATGGCAAGTCCAGATGTTTTGTGTGCACCAGTGGTATTAAGAGAAATTAAAAGTGCCATCTCCTACCTACTTTCTTTCATCACCTCCCCTTGTCACAGGCACCCACCACTCAGTTACCATTGCCCTTGAGACAGTTGTTAAGCCAGGTTACAATCACAGACTTTCCCTCAGGTTTCACATACAGAAATAACCCAGCAGAGAAGAGCAAAAGCAGTGTGAAGACCTAGTGTTTGTAGTGGGACATTTCTTTTTTGATTTGCAGCACAACACTTCTTTGTCAAACTATTCTTTAGAGGAATAAAGCCAGCCTAAATCACCATGCTTCCCCAGCACTCTGATGAGAACTATTTGTACAGGTTCTCCCACACCCCAGACTCCCAAGGACAAGATATTTATATTGCTTGAGGCCTTTCCACTCTCCATCTGCCATTAGATGGCAGCAACTGAATGTGGAATGAGAGCACATAGCTCTGCAAGTCCTATTTATCCCGTGGCTTGTGCAGGGATTTCAAGCTTTTCACTTCTAGGTCAATGGTTCAAATCTGGCCCAGGTCAGGAGGGGCCAGAGATCTTTATAATCCAACAGCTGCTCAGTGTCCTGTGTGAGAGCAGTTTTGTGCGTTTCTGTTTCTGGTCTTGTGGACGAGTGCCCATCTCACCACTGGCACTAACTGGCACCCCCACCCCTGCTTGACACACCAACAAAGAGGCAGAAGATGCTCCAAAAAGACTGAATTCTCCTCCATGAACTCCAGATGATTCGACAAAGGGGAGCACTCATCTCTCTGCACAAGCCTGCCCTTGGTAACGATGCCAGAAGAATGTGCTGGCCCCATTCCTCCTTTAAGCGAATAACTGCCCAAAATTATCTCATTCCAGACAGGAGGGCGACAGTTGGGGTCTTTCAGCAGATAAAATTAATTTGTTATTAATTTGAGATATGATATTCAGATAGACTAGTGATGGTGCAATGAAATCCTGTCAAACATGTTGTAACACCTATGTTATTCACAGCCTCTATAACTGCAGGGACAAACTCCATCCAGAACTGCCTTAGAAGGTGACCTAATTTGGAAAAGAAAACAGATACAGAATTTTCTCACATTAGAAGATACCTCACTGTGACTCCTTCCCTTACAAATTTAAATCCCTGTGAAGGACTGGAGCAACAGATACTCTCCAGAGAAACTCATGAGATAAGAAATGAGCCTAGCAAGCATGTGACTGTGATACAGTTCAAGCCTGTGTGTGTATCACTCAGCTTGTTCTATTAAGATTTGAGCAGTGTGTCACTATGTAAATCCCTTTGGGCAGCTGGGCACCCCTCCAGCACACAGATTTCCCTTGCTGCTAATGAATCAGCCTCTTTTGCTAACTTACCTCCAAAGCTCATTTACTTGGAAACCAAGGGAGCTTAGGGAACAGGGTTCTCTCTGCGCATAACAATGACCTATTTTAGATACTTCTCCTCACGAGGTCATGGAGAAGGGGCAGCAAGAGAGAGTGCCTCCATCCAAAAGGCATTTCCTGGAATCAGTCCGAAACAATGCCAGGCCATTTCCATTTTGAGACCTGACATTTCATGGTGCCAGTGCCACCACACAACAGAAAATGCCAGTGTGAGCCAGGGATGGGATCCAGCTGCCTCATTCCAAGGACACACACTCAGGCCCTCTGCATACACAGTTATTATTCTCCCAGCCTCCTTCACATGGAAACTGGTAACAGAATGGGAATACTTCACAACAGTCCCAGAGCAGGATGGCAAATGAGACCAAGGGCACGCTTCCCATCTCTGGGTATGTTTACATCACTGAACTTTCTAGGTATCATGAGCAATATAGTAAGGAAAACACAGACGTGCATTAGGGAGTCTGTCCTTCCCCCCCAAGCTCTGCTAACAGGCTGCTAAAGTGCTCCCATGCTGAATTAACAGCACAGCTCTACATGACTGCAGGAAAGATGCACCTGATACCCCAACAGGGAATGTCTGAAAACAGGAAATGTTTCGTTTGCCTCTGAGATGTGGGCTACTGCCTGAGCTTGGGAAGAAGCCAAACACTTTGTGGCTTTCCCACAGTTAGTGTGCTGAAGAAAAATGGTAAGAAAAAACACATTATAATGTACTCATTTTGTATTATATTTAACCCAAGCCTCACCAACCTGAATACACAACTCAGATCCAAGACTGGAACTCTGTGGTTTCAGCCCATCTGTGGTTGATACCTTGCAAGACCAGAAAGGACCATTGTCCTATATGACTCAAAGGACACAGCATGTTTTTAGATTAGTTCCTGGTTTAATTGCAGCATTTCTGTTAGAAAAGTACCCATCCTGCAAAAAAACAACCAGTGATGGGGAGAATTGACCACAAGGGTTAACAGCTCATCCACTATGCACTTCTCTACAAGGCTAAATTTGACCCATTTCAGCTTTCAGCTCCTAAATGCAGTTGCACCTTTGTGACTACATAAGCTCATTTCCAAACTGCCCTTTCCTTTCTTGTGGTTCTCCTTGAGTCTCTCACCCTTAGGTAAGCAGATCAGCTTCCACTCACTCATGTGGCTCTCCTCAAAACTTACTCAATTAACTAACAAATTTCTAAACAGTGTGCTACAGAATGGGGCCCAATATTAGGCAGTACTGCTGAATACAGATAGACCTGAAACTATCTGCACCAGCAGATTTTGTCAATCCAGTGACCATTTTAGCCCTTCTAGACCTCTAAAGATGGGCACATTGGCCCGTGGATTTTCATAACTAAAATGTTGGGTATTTGCCTGTACTACAGGAGACTGTCAGTGTATTACAGTGTCACTGTCAGCCAAGCAATAGATTACTGCTTGTAACCTGTCAGCTTAACCGGATTCATTTGAAGGGACCTGTTTTTCTTAAATAAATGTTCACTGCTGCTAATTACCCAGTTATTTTCATTCATGAGTCAGCTCTAAGTTCTTCCATTATTTTGACTAATAACACTGTCACAAAGAGTGACACATAGCACAGCCTTTTTTCTCGTTCTCCGGGAACATACCTGTCCTTTGCTGCCCTTGCAGGGTCCATTTCTCACCACCACCGACAGCTCAGGCTACTGAGTAAGAGGGAGAGAAAAAAAAATAAATCAGTGTTTTCATAGAATCGCAGAATGGTTTGAGTTGGAAGGGACTGTAAAGATCATCTAGTTCCAGCACCTTTGCCACGGGCAGAAGCTTTTCTAGCTACCAAAAAATAGTTACTCTGTGCGCTTCATCTTCCAAATTTACTAATGGCAGTGCCAAATATGGTCTGTTCAGCTAATGCAATTTTTATTATTAAAAAGGGAGTCATCTTCCTGACCCCTGAAAATTCGGTAAGATGTCATGATGAATAATTATTCTTAGTCATCCCAGCATGCTTAATTTAGTATAACTGCACCTTTGCTAAGAAACAAGAGGATGTATTTATGCTAAGCACTAAAATTAGCTCCATGTAGCGAACACCAAAATGTGAGGTAAAAGATGTACTCAGTCTTCCTCGGGTTCCCAGTTTGTAGTCATCACTTCAAAATAACTTGTAGAACCATTTAAGAATATGTTACACTTGCAGAGTCTTGATACAGGACACAGCCTTATGACTGGTAGCTCTCTGATTTTTCAGGTGCTCTGAGTGTGATGAAGAAGGCAGGAGAAAACCCTTCTGCTGGGTTGTAGCAGCTCCAAAAGTAGGCAACATGAGCATCATTTCTTCCATTCAGTTCTGCCTGGAAATGATATCTTCAAGTAAGGCAGTGATCCTTTTACTGAATTTTCTTTGTAACTGTGAAAATAAACCATCTTTCAAAGCCACTCAGTTTTGCAGAACGTTGGACACCATTGAATGTATTTGGAGCTGTGTCAATGCCCCCAAGGAAGACGAACAAAGCTCTCATCCAGCAAACCTTCCCTACAGATAAACGCCTCTTGCTCAAGAGGAATTAAATATAGATGCTTATCCTTAGGGCACAGTTGTGCTGAAATGAATTTTACTGAGTGACTTACAAATTATCATTTTGAAAATTTTTTCTGGTTTGTTAGGATGTTTCCTCAGGAAACTGTTTCATTCTTACCTTTTGCTGATCTGTATTATGAATCATTGCACTTGATTTCTTAGCTGTTTGCTGCTGCAAATAGCAGCAAACATTCCTGTTTGAACTCTTTCCAGAGAAGCTGAATCTTTCTGGAGAAAGGGTCTGGGAAGTCCAAGCAATATTTTTTGACAAAACACCCAGAGGTGTCTCAGAGATCACCATAAGAAATGGCCTCAAGCTTGGCCCAAGCTTACAAGTCTTAGCAGAAAATTCATGGCTTAAAGAGGACTATGAAGTCCAAACATGGACACATCCATTACCAAAATCAGGCTTTTAAAAAGGGTAGTTATAACCATAGAATTTCATGGGCACCTTTTCAAAGGAATTGTCAAACAAGGCAGCTGCAGGTTGTGTATCCTGTCTCAAGACCTGCCAAATGAATATGCAAACTGCACATAGTTATTATGCAAATGCCTTTTAATCCCCCAACATCTCAATGCAGAACTCCCATAAGACAGCACTGAGACCTTTTGGAAATCATGGGAGGGACCAAGTTCAACCCAGCTCCATGGATTTTCAAACTGAAATGCATGTACTTCTGAGGTGAAGGTGATCAGAGAAAAAAACTCAAGCAGAAGCATTCTTAGAGAGGAACATATCTACAGCTTCCCTAACCAGAGGAGGTCTCCTGCTGTGGCTGGTGTGAGGGTTGCTTGTCCCCAGTACACCTCTGTGCTTCGAGGCATGTTCTCCTTGCCAGTGTCCTGCAAAAGTGCTGCAACAAGGGAAACGGAGCGAGGACAATTTTGACATTTGCCTATGCCCATATTAGCAGTGCTACAAAGCCACTGTCCAGTTTCTACCCTTGTGCATGGGGCCTTTCTCCTCCCCACTCTGTATCTGAACAAGACCTGGGCACACACCAGCACACCTCTGACAACACCCTTTACTCAGCCAGTCCTTGGTCAGCTGGGGGACCAACTGCTGTAGAATAGACACACACAAGTGTTGCAGATCACCTGTTAAGAGCAGAATCTGTTCATGGGTTGTGTAGCAGGGAAGATGTATTAGCAGCATGAGAATAATAGAGACATTTTCTCCATGGATCCTTGAGCAATTTACAAGCTTCCTAAAGTAGATTTATTTGGTAAATAGTATTCTGAAGAGATGATAAATGTTACATGAATGTCCTGATTCTGCTGGCCCAAAAAGGCAGGTTGTGGAACCAGACTCAGTCTCCTTCAAAATGCAGATACTGAGGGTTTTCTCTCCCCATTGGTTTCCATGCACTCACGTGCCCCTTCCCTGGGCACACAGCTGGCTGTAGGCCTGCATGCCTGTAAACTCTTGCTCATGGTATCATTTATATGTGCAGAAATCTGACAAACTCTCCTCACTGAAAACCATCAGCAACAACTTCCTCAGCACTTTCAATTCTGTTTCAGTCATGACTTTTCTCCTTTTTCTCCCACACACCAAGCAAAGCATCCAGTTTCTTTTCCCCATCAATGCGTTCTCCTCCACAGGCAGGAGAAAGGGATGTTACTCATCCTTAGCCTCTGCAGCCCTGTTCAGAGCACCTCACCTACATGTAGAGAGAAATGAGGGGAAAACTTGTGTCCCTGCTCTGCAGCTGGGCTGCAGCTTGTCAGCCTGTTCACGTAAGTAGCTTTGCAGCTGCCTGTCACTCAGCTCCACAACAGAGGCTGATCAGGCTCACTGGAGCCATGCCAGGCTCTCCTAACAAAGAAAAAAAAAGGAAGAAGTATTTATTTATAACTGGTTTGTGAGATGGAAAACTGGTTTGTAGAAACAGAAAGTGTTCCTAGCAGATTAACTCTGGTAGTATTAGGTTTGGGGACTTGCTGGGTTCTATTTGAGTATCAGCTAGTACACCTACCATATTTCCAGGTCTAATCCTCCACAGAGCTAGAGTCCAATAGCATAATTGTTTACTGTTTTACAGGGGATAATTTATTCTCAACCTGTCAGAAGATTCAGACTTAGAATTGTACAGTCAAGAGGAAAGGAAGACAGTAACTCTCAAAGTTTTGCTGAGTCTTATTTCATATTTGAAAAAGAAAATCAGTGTTTGAACACACTCTTGGTGCTTTGTGCTGCAGCCATCGGTACCACACGAACCCCTGTTCTGTGATGCTATAGCAAGATCACTTCTGCCTTTTGAGGACAAATTGAAGGGCATGTTCACATCTAAACAGCAGGTTCAGAAACACTACATCAGATCTTTTGGGGGATACACACCCCAAAGTAAGTTTGTCCAAGTATTTCCCAGGGGTGAAAATTCACCAGCTACACCCAGCGAGGTGATACAGTGGCTGTGACGTCCAACAGCTGGATGCAGGCAGACACTTCTCTCACAGCTGCTTCTGGAGCTGCTCTGCCAACTCAACACGGTGCCTCTGGAATCAGTCTTCTGCCACCATTGCACAAAGGCAAAGGACACCGTGAGAGAAGGACTGTCAAGCATGTGTGCAAACTGAAGGAACAGATTTCCTTACACACATGATCTCCTAGCTTCAGCCTGGGTAAATTACATTCTTCAAATTTGCATCACCATCGCTTCTTCAAAGGTATGCAGTGCCTGATCTCTCTACCCTGCTGTGAACTGCTTTAGCAGTACTGTGAAAAGAGTACTGCTGTAACATTCAGTTCCAGACATGAGCACATTCCTGAGCAGAGGACACTATTTCTGTGTATTTCCTCCTACCCCAACCAGCTTGTTTTGAACCTGGCTTTCTATTTGTGAAATACTTTGGGGATACTTGGCTAAAAAATATACATGGATCTGCCTTTCCAACTTGGGTTGCATTCCTCCTGTGGTATATTTAAGGAAACTGAAACACAAGGAGCTTTATCTAATGAACACAAAACTATGGGCACAACAGCAGAAGACTCCAAGCAGAAAAAAATTTCCCTGTTTAAACTCTATAACCTTTAAACCTCTTTATCACCTTTTATTCTTCTCCCATGCCTTCTTCCTAATAACGAAGAGCCTCTTTCCAGGCTCAGACTCTAACCTGGAGGGTTCATGTTCGCAGCCATGCAGGAGATCTCATCCTGTCATGGCAAGCCCAGATACTCTGTCAAAGCAGCTTAGAAAATCTGATTACATGTGAGTATGTATATAACATTACAACACCAGAGGCAAATATAATTCTAGGAAATCTTGTTTTTCCTATTTAACTCGCAGCCTAGACAAAGGGAAGAGACAGCATGTCCTTGCTTGCATGCCACCACTCATTTTGTGCAGGGAAAGTCTCAGTTCCTGAATGCAAGAAGTGCTTTGTCAGTGAGAGGCCTGTCCATCGGGATACAACCCACGTGCTGCCTCTAAGTCTCATTCCAGCATGCTGAGAGTAGCTGTCACATGCCTTGGCTTTTCAAGAATCTGTACCCTCAACATTACCCACTCCTCTATATGCCTCTGGCCATAGGGAGAACTATTGCTTCCCTCTATCAACAGTGTTAACACCAGATGCAGAGCCTTTCTGGTTCAGAAAAAAAAGGAGAAGTCATAGCACATGATATATGCTAAGTGGCTCTTTAATCTGTTTACCAAAAGCTCTGATATGACTCTGAAGGATATTGGCACTGCTGCTGACTTCAGAGGCAGCACAGTCCAGCTGTCGGAAAAGGAAGTTTGGAGGGGACAAAGCAAAGCTTACATTTACACATGCTGCTAGTTTGAGATTCATTTTAGTTTCTTGTGCCTCAGTCTTCTCATTTATGCTACCAGGATAATTACAGTTAACAACAGAGCATTATCTGTGGTAAAGCTTCCTTAAACACTTGAATGAAAAAAGCTGCAGATGCATTTAGGAATTTTTATTCCATTAGTAGTTAAGCTTCTGCCACAAATAGGATGCACACCAGCTTCGATATCTTAAGATGAGATCTATTTATGTATCTGTGTACTAAGCAAAAAGACAGAGTCCTTGAAATGACAGACAAGCAGGTTTCTCTGTTTGGAGAGCCTCCCTAGCACACGCTGCTGAGCACCGTGTGCTTAATGCTCCCCTGTGCCACGAGAGACACTGGTGAATGAATTCTGCCCTGCCCTGCCTGGAAACTCTGAGCTGGCACCAAAATGGTTTGGAGTAATGGGAGCCATAGTAAGTATGTGGGCCCTGAGCTTTCCATATTTATGGCAGTCTGCTGGTACATTACATCTTGTGATGTGCTCTGTAATAATAAGCCTGAACGGACGGTGACATTAAGACCGGGGGGAAAATGTTTTGCAGTGTGCAGTCTGGGGCAAAGGTAATAATTTAATGAGCTTCTGAAGAATTTGCACCCTCCCAGAAAACTCTGGCTGTGAGTGAGCTTTAAAACAACTTCCATCCCATCTATAACACCAAGGGACTATCACTCTAACTGAACAAATACCAGGTCACAGGTGTCAGAGAGAATCTTGTGCAGATGAAAAAAAGATCTTGCTGAAGCTCTCCTTACTTTTCAAATCAATATATAATTAAATATATTTCATTAACTTGATCTGGAAGAGCCCTTCAAAAGTTCTTTGCTGTTTTTCCAAGTAAACTGGCTTAAAAAATGTAAATGCTCCAACCTTACTTCCACAAACAGAACACCTCCTAAAATATCTCCTGAACACTGTAGACAGTCACTGTTAAAATCTAGCTTTGTACTAGTAAACTCCTTTCTCATCTCTTGCCCTCTTAAACATCCTCTGGGAATTTTTGGGGTTTTTTTGTTGTTCATTAATACGCTAGTTTAATTGCCTACATTGAAATGCTAACAAGCATCCAGAAAGACATGGGAAATTGGACTTCAGCTCAGGAAGAGCTTTCAGACTACAGAGACAATGAAGCATTAGGCCAGCATGCCTCCAGTAATGGAGATCTTTACAGGAATAAACATCTACACACAGGTAGCTACAGCAGAGGATGGATGAGATGGCTTTCAGAGGTCCCTTCCCACTCCACAGTTTAACTAACTATGATAAACATTGACTAGCTACTTTCTGAAAATCATCCAGTATCAGCAACTGGAGGTATATCCTTGGGTATTTTATGAATTGCAGTTAACTGCATTTCTCATTCTCAGACACTCTATCGAGTTACTCTGGTTTACTGAGCTACTGAACATCAGCTGAGCAACATAAATCTCTGCTTTTCACAGATGAGAGGGAAAATGTGAGCTGTGAGCACTGTTAACCCAGCAGAACCTGAGTAGTGTCTAAAGCCTCTGACTGCATATGTTAAAATTGAAACAGGTTGGATTAAAGCCACTAAATATTAGGAAGGTTAGAGACTCAGGGAGCAATTCATTGAATCCATCTTAAACACTTCTCTTCAGATGGGACCCAGTAAAAGTGCTCATCGTTCTCCGCTGACTACTGAAGGAATCTGCTTTAAACACCAAATTTCAAGGTGCAATAACAGATAACATGAATCTCAGAAGAAATCTTCAGAACTAAACAAAGCCTAGCAATACTTCCCACCTCTCTGCTTGGACATGGATGTGCTGATCTTGGTTAAGCAAGGACAGTGAGGAATGTTTTTATATCAGACTTCTGTGACCAAAACACTCGAGTGGCTTCTGGATTCATCAGGGCTCATGCCTGCAGACAGGGTTGGATTTCTTCTCATCTGGTTAACAACTCTTGCGGCATAACTACTTATCTCAGCCCTGCAGCTATGCAGGGAGGTTTGCATTCACAGGAATATGTTCTTTCACACTGGGAGAGCTGAGGGAGACCTGCCCAGCATTTGTCCACATTACAACCTTAATCCTCAAAGTTCACACAGTAAGTGCCTCAACTCACTGTGTCTTTTGCACGTGTGAATAAATTCTGTGCAAGGACACACTGAAATCTGAGTGTTAAGCATTCATTTCCCAAAGATCCTTTCAGAGGAAGGAAAAAGCTAAGCTCACTATGAGATATACTGATGTGGCTTGGTAGAGTTCGTCAGAGTAAAATATAGATCACTTAATCTTCCTTTTCACAAGCTGTTTTGCTTGTCAGGATTTGCCCAACATCCTGCCCTGTTCCAGGCAGGAGAAGGTTCTCTGTCTACCTCTATCTACTGGCAGCCCATCCTCTCCACAAGTAGTGCAGAAACTTTCTTAACATGTTCATTTTTCAGTATGTTACTTCTCCTTTACCTATGCCCAAAGAAACTGATACTCAAGCTCAAAATTCACCAGAAGTTAAAACCTTTGGAGATGGAATACAAAGCTGGAAAGGGGTGGATTACTGTGGTTTGGTGTTGCAGAGAGCAAGCTGGATGTCAGAGCCCAGCGCTGCGGTCACAGCGAGCATCACCACACAGCAAGCACAAAACGTGCCTGTGGGCAGCAGCTGCTCCACAGCTGGTGCAGGGCTGGCTCTTGCTCCCAATGCTCCCAAGCACAGCCACTCCGAGTGTTTTGGCAGTGTGTGTCTGACAAGCACTCTAAGCTTGGCCACAGTGCAAGTGCAAAAGGAACAGGGGTGACTGAAAGAAGCAGCTCTTTTTTCCTTCCACCCCTAACATCTGGGTATTGACATGAAGAATAAAATCATCACCTTAATACAAGACTCTTCCTTAGAAAGAGAAACCTAATTTGTTCCTAGGAAGGACAATGCTGCCAGATGAGGCTGTCTACAAACAGCAATAAATGATGCTGGTTCTGGCCGAGGTCCTCAAAGTAACACATTCCCATAAAGGACTTCCACACTCATCTGATCTCATTCATTTCCCAAAAGAGTGAAAGTCTGCTGTCTAAGGGACATTAATGGCTAAAGGGATAAAGGTCCTTCAGAGAATAAAATTCATTACAGGTTTCCAGAAATGATGGGTTAAAAGGCTAAACCACTTGTAGTGAGAACATCTCAAAGGTGTACCCACAAGGGGTAGAAGACGGGGCACAAGACCCTAATATTTTCCCCAATGCCTGAGAAAAAGACACTTAAGACAACATTTTTAATTAGCTGCTTCTACTTAGGTCCTTAGGAGAGGGTACAAACTAAGTAACACTTTCTTCCCCTGTTCCAGTTTAAAGTAAGATCAAGTTCTAAATACAATCCTATCTTGAACTTCTCAAGTCAGCACTCCTGTTTCCAATCTAGCCTCTGCCAAAACCCCCAGTGATTCAAGTGAGGCCAGAGATTGATCCCAAAATGGTCACACCTGGGGTTTTATGCCATGACAAAGATTTGCTAAACTTGGAACCTGGTTGTGGATCAGCTTCCTAACACTACCCATGTTTGGGGCAGCTGGAGCTGAAGTTTCAGTGCTGGCCCTTCTCCATGGAACTGAAAGCCAGAATTATGATAACGCCAATAAATATTCAGCCCTTCATCTTCAAAGGGTTGGGTGATGGTTCAGTCAGTGGCTAACTAATCAATGGCATAATATAAATCATGCCATCAATCATTCATGTGATATCTTTGCAAGCTACATATGAAGATAGACAATGGGGTTGATAGGCACAGTTAGATTTATTTTGCTCTAAAGACTTCGTTATTGCTAAATTCCCCAAGCCACAATAACAGTGGTAATAAAAACTTTCACCAAAGGGTGTTGTTACAACCTAAAGGCAAGGTGGAGGGGAGGTGTGAAAGGATACTCCTAAAGTGATCACTTTTCACTTTGGTTGTGGCTTTCTGAGCAATTCTGTGTCCCTTTTTACCATCCTGCTAAGGGATTTGGCTGGAAACATCCTCATCAGCTGTACTGCCTTCTTGATTGTTGGAGACATTTCCTTGGTGACCAGAAAGTGGCATAGAGGGGTAATTGAACATGAACCCTTTAAAGTGCTGGCACGCTCCCAGTGAATGAGTGATCAGCCACACTTCCGAGCAGCCTGAGAGGAAGGAGCATTTTGCAAAGCAACCAGCCTGGGAACAGAGGCACTGTGGGAGCTTATGCTCAGGGGTTTTTTAAGTCTGAAGCTTTTTGTCCAGAGGATCAAACTAGGTGCATACAGAAATACAGAATGAGTGTATCAGAATGCAAGAGGTGCCTGGAGAAGTTGCTTGCTTTCCTTCTTGGCTCAGGAAGGGGAAGTTTTCTCAACACACACCAGTAGTCTTGCTACGTGCTAGAGAGCTTTGGCTTTCACACTCATCAGTGACGTGAGGTCCTCCTGTATTTTGCAGGGACGCATTCCCTGGCAGGGTCAGGCTCTAAAGCATTTGATGTCCAGTCCTTTCTTTGCTTTTAAACATGTCACATATCTGTTTAAAAAAAGGATCAAGCTCACTCCAGGGTAAAATACCCTCAGGCCTTTTTCTCAGTGCAGAGAGCCATGCATTTACTCTTCAGTGCACTCCTGTGGATCACATACTACACACTGGGCTGGGCTGGGCTGGAAACTCTCACAGGGCTCCTTGTACTGCCTTCAGTCAAGACCAAAAGGCTACTCTACTTACATCAGAGCCTGATGTAGGTAACTTGAAATAGTTTCCTGAATCTCAGTAAAATCTCGTGTAATCCCTCTCCTTTCCTTCCTTTCCACAGGCAGTTTGCATTGATTTTTTGAGCTATAGTCACTCCATAGCCATCTCTCCTCTGAAACTCTGCTGTTGTTTTTACTTTGAACTTCTCCTCCTGGAAGGGTGCAGTGTAAAACAATCATGTTATGGTTGACCCCTCAGCACTTTGTCTGGGGGCAGAGGGATATCACGGTTTCATGGTAATTACTGTAATCAGAGGAACTTTCAATCACTTGTGGTAATCTAAATTAAGACCCTTCTTCTAAAATATATCCTCAGAGCTCCCATACAAATAGAGGGCTTGTTCCAGGAATTTTTGGGCTCTTTGGCCTATGTTATGGAGGTCAGAGGATTTGCTCATAATGGTCCCTTCTGGCCCTAACATCTATTAATCTATGAATAATTTCATTTAGTCCTGTGATCTGGTCTCCATTATGTCACTATCTCTTTTCAAAACAAAGTAGTGGGTCCATCATCTCTTGGAGAATGGAAGGAACAGAAAATCAAGCCAAGAACACCAAGAAACAGCGAAGAGGCTCTCACAAGTCTGTTATCAAGTACACCTCATTATCCAAAGACAACTGGTTATTTTTTCCCAGATCTGGATGAAGTGGATTTATTCAGCTCCAGTGTCAGTTTGTAGTTAATGTACCTTCCTGAATAGTGTGACCTTACAGCAGAGTTGGGTTGTTCTGTCTCAGTGACAGACTTGGAGGAAGTCTGCTGTATAGTTTGAGGGATCTTGTCCCAGCCAGCAAATATTAAGAAATGAAGCTTCACAATACTACTGTGAGGTAGGTCATAATGATCCAAAACTTAAAGAGAAGCAAAAAAATGTCTTGCTTTTGCACACTGAATGTTACAGGACCCTGCAATAAAAACACAGAGCAGAGGTAGTTCTGGGCATGTTCCTGAGCTGCCCATACTCCTGGACATCCCTTCTCCTCCAGTGGTTCTGTGCCTTGCAGAGGGGTTAAGAGTGTCAGTGTCTATGGACACAGGTAAGAGCACTCTCTCGGCCCATCCTCTTGCCACAGGGCAGGGAGTATTAATTCTGGCACTGCAGTCTGGAGAAATTGGGCTCACAGCACCTGGACCAGGACCAGTTTGTGTCTGGCCAGCTCAGACACCGGGAGGCAGAGCATGGCTCTGCCTGTTCCCACCTGCACAAATATGTCCTGGAAAGATAAGGGAGGGGGCCAAGGATTACAACAGGGACCTATCAAATGCCTCAGCTCTCTGATGCACAGAGTGAGTGCCCCTCTTTCCCTCCCTGAAATAGGGAGCAGGAACATGTACCAGCGAAAGCCCTTGGAGCTTCTTAGCTACACAAAAAGTTATGTTGACCATCCCTACACCAGGAAAACCACCTGCCTGGGGAGCTCATTTAATCCTGGAAACCTTCTGGAGAGCTCCAAAACATTTATAAATGTTGTGAAACATGAAAAACTGAACCAAAATCCTGAATACTGACTGTTCAGGTTGCAATACAACTGCAGTCCAGCTCTAGGAAAGTAACGCTCTGCCTACTCTACAGAGATATTAATGAGATGGTCCTCTGGAGGCTCAGGCACTAAGAAGCATGAAATAAGACACTTATATGTGGCAAGTCAATTCCATCTTCATCAGTAACAGGGAATTGATGGCTAATGGCATTTTACCTGATTGTAATTACATATTAAGTATAGTAATGAATGAAGATGAGAAACATGAGAGGCTTCATATGCAAAATTATCCAAATTACTCAGTCCTTTTGGTTTCCTAAATAGTCAATCAACAACCTCACGAAAAAGGCTTATAATATAAGGGATTTCTGCATTTTACTACAACTACAGATATCCCAGGAAAGTCAGAATGGTTTCCCTGGAAGTCCAGGGCTGCATTTGAAGCCCAGTTTATGTTTTTGCAGTGGAATCAGCTGTCTGGGCCAATAGCTGGGATCATCTGTCATACCAAAGGGTAAGAAACCTGAAGTCTGACAGTAAAGCTGATTGATAAAGGAGAAATTTCTTGTTCTGTTGGTCATCACCAATGTAAGCTGAGGTTTAAACACAGTGTGCATTTTAAGCTTATGTTGAACTTGATTAGCACTGAAATGAACAACAGTCAACCCAACATATTTGTTGGAGTAAACAGTCAGGCCAGACAATGAGCACTTTATCCAGCTCACTGAAAGTTTATTGAGTTTGCAGAACATTAAGCTAGTGCTCATAAATGTTCATCAGGAGCACCTCTCAGTATAGAGGTCCTCCTTCTGCTGTCTCCAGAGAGATTAATGTATCACTGAGAATAACCTGTTTAATCTGTTCATCATCTCCTCTCAAAGGCTGTTCTGGAAGGATGTCACCTTCCTGTACAAGTGCAAGCATGTACTGACTGTGGGAGCATAGGTTGGATATATCACTTTGCTGAAGAGATTCAGAGGCCTGACACCAGTAAATAAGACTGTGGGTACTGAAATGTTACAGTTCAATTTGGAAATCTCTTCTCTGTAGGGACAGCAATAAGCCCTTGCCAACTCTCCCACCACTGCTTCCTTAATAGCAGAACATAACACTGATCAGAACATTTTCCATGCTTATTTCCATGACCAACACTGTGGCCCAAAGCATGGTCTCACCCACATTCTCCAAGGATAATTAGAAAATAACCCAATTAGTTAAAACACAGGATGAATCAAAGGGAAGTAAGAAAGGAATTGGGTGGGCTGGTCCTGAGTTCCCAAACTTCAACCTAGTTTGAGTGGTAGCACCAGGAAAAGAAGCTCAGGATGTGGAGAGAAAGACAAGAACAAAGCCTTTAACTGTGTCCACTCAGTAGCTGCAACTTGACGACTCATCAGTGCCACTGACAGAAACAGGAAGCCCCTGTGCACTCACACAAGTTTCTTCTTGTTGACATGATTTTTACGTACCACAAGCTCCCCGGTTCACTTCAGGGGCTGGTTTACATCATCCCTCACAGACTTGCTTGAGCCTGTGTCAGACACACTCACTCTCTCCATCCCTATTTCACACCCACCCCTCCGTTTCCTTCCGTGCCACCTCTCTGCCACCCTTTTTTGCAGCACCATCTGTCCAGAACGGACTTGTCTGTTTTTCCTCAATCCAAATTCTTCCTGAGAAGCAAGTGCATGATTTGAGCAAGTCCAAAATCAAAAACCAGGCTAATGATAAAAGAAAATCCATCTTTCTTTCTGACTGCCTCTGGTTTAGAGTTCCCACCTGGCAAATATTTTCAACACACTGCCAGAGGATTGTTTCATCTGCTGGGTATGCATTTCACTCCACAAGCCAGTTTCTCCCCAGGTGTCTTTCATGTGGGGCCCTCCATGCCAAATGACAACCTGCCACCTTTGTGTGACATAGTGGTGGCAGTTCAGAGAGAACAAGCTTGGAAGAAGCAGGTTAGAAGGAAAAAAGCAAGGAAAGCTTTGAGATTGAAAGGAACTTGTTTGAATCTTTGCCATCAAACTCCAAATGCTTCTAGTTATGAGAGGGAAAAAGAAAAGAAGAAAAAAAGATGAATACCCTGCATGCCAGACCTACAGCCAGTGCAAGTCAGTACAGCTCCACTGCCATCTGCTTGCCTTCACTCACAGATCCTCACCCCTTCCATGTGCGAAGTCCTACAAAGTACAGATCCACAGACACACAGGACACCTATATCCCAAATGCAGAGTAGAAGAGATCCCAGCTGCATAAAATCAATGTGTGTCTCCAGTGGTGCAGTGTAAATTTGCACCGACTTTAAACTTGCATTAACAAGTATATACTATGTAAAGAAAATCTCAAGAAAGGGATTTTCAGAAATTAAAACCAAACTGAGTTACAGCCAGCTTCTCAATTCCCTCGGCGCCCCTTACTTAGGCAGCTTTCCAATTAGTGTCAATGAAAGTTTTGCCTGAGTAGCAACCAAGTAAAAATAGACTCGGAATTATCAGGATTCGACCCAGCGCCTTCAACACACAGAAATAGACCCACACACCAACACGCACAGAGAGGGCAAACCTCAGGAGTGATAATGAGCTTTGATTTTTCATCAGCCACAAAAATACCAGCTATGCCGCCAGTACATTCCACAATAGGGCAATATTTATATTTGATCTCTGCAGTGGTTTCACGCTGCATGTTACGTAAGCCAGTCATTCCCCATACAGTAATGGAAACAGACGGCATTTGCCACAGCTATTTTTTGCATCAGGCATTCTTTGCCAGATACTCATGGGAAACAAGATGGCAGGAGAATGGCACTAGATTTCCCCTCTGCAGACACCAGGAAGGTTGTGAACAAGTGGCACAGGACTTTTGCTCTTCTTTTGGAACTGTTACAAGAGCTAATGGCTCATCTAGCCCCCTTTGCATACCTAGGAGGTCTTGTACATTACAAGAGCATATTTGCTGGCAGAACAAAATTTGGCCCCAGTGCCCAGAAAATAACAGTCTCTGCAGTGAGGTCCCCTCCTCTTCCAATGTAGGAAGCCACCAAAGCTCTTGCTCTGTTCCTTCTACCTGTGTAAGTGGGATTCCTCAGGGTAAGATCACCCTTCCCACAAGTGCCATTATTTTCCTGGGATCTCTATTAGAAAAACAACATCCTGTAGAGAATGAACTCAAAGATAGGGTGACTCCTTCACTGAGCCCTAGACTGCAGAATAAATTTCTAGGTAGAGTGAAATGAGAATTCAATGTTATTGAAAAGGACTGACCAGTATTAACTTGTCACCAGCATTAACTATACAAAATAGCTACTCAGTAAGGTATTGTGAGTACATCCACAACTTTACTTAGGTTATATAAACATAAGACTCTCAAAAAAAACTAGGATGCGGAGTGAAAATGCCACTACAATCTTGGCTTCAACCCTGTTTTTTGACCCATTACAGATGTGGGATCATCCCACAGCTTTGCTTGGGCTCTAATTTTTTTGAATCTGTGCTTGAGAGTGAGTTTTGGGACATTTCCTCCTGTTGGACATTCTTCAAGGGAGAAAGCTGAACTATCAAGAACTTCAGGGAGTTGGTAGCATTGTTCTTTGAGCCTTTTGGGACCAGCCTGAAAGAAAAGAAGATGCCTAAGTCACCCTCCCATACTAAAGTAAGATCTCCAGAGCCTGGAGTAAAAACCTCTCTTGTCATATCTGAGCAAGCCACTCTGTGCACTGGGTGCTGAATATCCCAAATCCCACTGGCAGCACTGAGGAGCTGGGAGCATTTAGCATTCGACAGGCTGGGCCCTAAACTTGTGCTTACACAGAACAACATCTCTCCCTGTGTCTCACCCCACACTTGCACAGTGACAAGAGCCTTGCAGAGGGCTTGGCATACAGGGGACATTGTGCTTCACAGTTTGCAAGCCCTGTCCAGTGCTGCCCGGGCAGACTGCTGACATCTGACTGCGACCACAGGCTCAGTGAGAGAACTGTGATGGAAGGGTTCAGAATATGCCCTGCAATGAGCTACTAAGAGCTGGAAGCAGTTTGACAGTTTTATTGGCAGGGATCAGAAGATAGTGATGGACTTTAAATGTCTCTTATCTGTAACCCATGTAAGCTGTTTTTGGTGGTGCTTAATTACTTACAGACTCTGAAGGAACATAACAGCTGGAGTTTCAGCATGTCTTTTGCTTCCAGCAAACACACATGATTATTTTTTGCATCCTTGCTGGAAAGAACAGAGCAGACTGTACTCCAGGACTTTGTCACCTTAGGTCATACGATCACCACTCACATGTGTCACACTGAGACTTATGCCAGCCTGTTAGCAGGGCTGGAATAGTAAAGGCAGCAAGAGACGAGTTGCATTTCCACAACCCACTAGCTGTCAAGAGGAGCAGAGACTGACAGAAATAAGCTGCACAGAGGAGACAGGCCAAACCAGAAATAATCCATCATGTGCCACAGTTCCCAGATTCCTCAGGATCCTTTCTGAGGAATCTGATGTCAGGCATTGAGCATGTCAGTACGACTTGCACTTTGGTGATTTTCCATCTGTAGCTGCTGTTTCTGACATTACACGCAGGGTTACCACTGACACATAACACTTTACAAACAGCTGGAGGAGCAGTGGCCAAACCTCCTTTGCATACTGAAAGTTTTGTGCAGCCCAAACCCACAAGACATCATTCTGCAATATGTCACAGAGACAAGGATAGCAGCTCCTCTGGGGTCTCACTGCTCTTCTGTGTGTTGGCACCAGGTTGTACATGCAGTGATAGCAGGCTTAGCCCCTTCCTGGCTTACTTCCAGATAGATCTGAAGCCACAGAAAAGCCTCCAGAGCCCTACAGCCCCCCACTGCTGGTTATGTGACATAGTCAGTGCGTGAGGAGTTGTACTTATGAGGCAGGTGTGGCTCCATAGCCACACAACCATCTTGAGAAAGATCAAGACATTAATGAGGGGAGACAAGTAAGCAGCCAAGAGAGGCAGATTTGCAGTTCTTAGTCCAAGTGTAACATCTGCGCCATTTTTGAGGGGAAAGTAGCTCAGAGTTTTCAATATCTGGTTTGACCAGCAAAATAGCCCCTGGAGAAAGCAATAGCACAAGAAAACAAAGGATGTTACACAAACTTCTCCCCATGTTGCCTGTTGCAACCTTCTACAAAGTCACTCAAAATGGGGCACCCACTATTACTACCTTTCTCTCTCCATCACATCAGCATTGCATTTAGCCTTCAACCTAAACCTTAATGTAGCCAACTACTTGTACATCTTTCAGCTTAGCCAAGATGTCTAAACATCTCTCAATGAAAAGTTCCACCTGAACATGAGGAAGAGCTTAATGCAGAGCACTGGAACAGGCTCAGGGAGGTCATGGAGTCTCCCTGTCTGGAGACATTCAAACCCCATCTGGATGCATTCCTGAGTAATCTGGTTTAGATGACCCTGCCTTGGCAGGGGAGTTGGACTGGATGATCTCCAGAGGTCCCTTCCAGTCGTAACAATTCTGTGATTTTGTGAACTTCTTTACTGTGCACTGGAACACATGGCCCAGAGAGGTTGTGGAGTCTCTCTCACTGGCGATATTCCAGAACTGTCTGGATGCAATCTTGCACCATATGCTCTAGGATGACCCTAGAGCTGCTTGAGTAGGGAGATGGGACCAGGGGACCCACTGTAGTCCCTTCCAAGCTTACCCAATCTGTGACTCTGTGATTAAGGGCATCCAAAGGATAGGGAGATCCATCACACTAATCATGTTCAATGGCACAGAGATCAGTCTTGCATGACCCAGCTCCTCTCCACAAGCTACCCTGTATGGAAGCAAATTCTCCTAGAAGATCCCTTTGTTAAAAGTTTTTGGAAGCAACAAGACTCCAAGGCCACACAGGTTCCTCCAGTAATAAACAGCAAAGACAACGTTTCTTTTCTGCCCCAAACCTGGCCATCAGTCTCGTCCTGCTCACACCCTCTAAGGCAGATGATGAGCTCTTGAAGATCTTCCATGGGACCATAATCTGCTGCCAGCCAGTCCTGGGTAGTCATAGAAAGGGACCAGGAATCCAGAGCATGCCTCTGCCCTGGAGACACTAGTCAGCAAAACAATTCCACAGAAACTGGATCACCCTGACTGCACACATGCACATTTCACCCTCCCTCCTCCACTCACTCTTCATTGCCATTTCCAGCTATTCACAACCATGTTAAACATTTAAACTAACTATGAAGAGAAAAGGATCCATGCAAGGGAGGCAGTTAAAAAATGGTTAAACTGGTAAAATTAGGATTATTTTGGAAACTAGAATGCCCTTAGGAAATAAGAGTACTAACGACTAGGTAGCTTCATCTCATTTATGTTCGCTGTGTGGTTGGAGCTATAACACCACAAAGCATTAGAAAATATGGAAAGATGCAACTGGTGTTCAGAAGAAAACCACTCAAGGTCTGCTGAATAGCCACTGAACGATATACTGAACAAGAAATTAAAAGGTACTCAAGAAATGTCAACCAACTGAAAAAAAGAGTTACATTTCTCAGACTCATGTCCCAGCAGGTGAACTTTGTGTCCTCTTCTGTCATTTAATCCCTGCTTTTCCCAAGTCATCAGAATGCTTCAAAGGAAACTGTTCACCAGAGTGCCCAGAAGCAACAAAGCCCTCCCCTCTCGAATTTAACACCTCCTGAGCTACTGCCTTTCATACCATTAAAAGGGTCTTGTGGGTATATTTTAGGTACTAAGTGATCCTTTGCAGCATTTACTGCAATAAGTTCGGTGCTTCTCCAGTTCTTGCCTTTATGCAGGGAAGTAGGTTTTTTTTTTAATTTTAAAATCTTTCTCTTCTGATTTTAAATGGCTTTCCTTCCCTTGCCCACTCCCTCACTGATGTTTAATGCTCTTCCACAAAGCCTTGTAAGTCTTGCTACTTTAAATGCTTCTCTTCGCATTCAGTTCTTGCAACTAAGTTCCTCTAGCCAACTAGACTGAATGGACAGACTCCTGCACAGGGTTGTCCTCAAATCTCAGCCCTCTCCCCGCCCAAGTGCCCTCCCTGTTCACACAAAGAGAATTAGGTCATCCGATTGCAAGTGCACACAACAAATCCTACAGCAACAGATGTTACATCGACACAGAGTTGTGGGCTGTTCAGTGATCCAGTTTACCATGACCTGGTTTTGAGCCATCATCTATCTCACTGGTGTTCTGAAAAGCAGGGGCTTGATTTAAAAAAGAAAAACCCCACATGTATAGAGAGCTCCATGAATAGTTATATGGTTGAAGTGCTCATACAGCTGAAGAAAAGAGGGAAAAAAGGCATTTATGCAAAACAAGATGCTGAGGTTCATAGGGCTAATCAGCTCCACCACCCATGTTTGGTTTTCCAGTGACTCACTTGGACCCAGCAGGGAATCCCAGAGGAGAACCCAAGAATGGAGATCCCATAGCATCAGCATCCTTTTTTTTTTAAAGGAACTTCATCTAACTTGCTCCCATCCAAACCTTTCCCCCTTTCAATAAAACTTTTCAGCAGTCTAATTCCAGCTCCAGCTCCTTTCTCTGTCTCTTATAGGGCCCTCTTGAAAGTCTTGGACTCACCAGCATTAAGGATTAGACTGTACATGGCTGTCCTAGCACGGAACAGAGAGAACATGATGTAATTTCCATTTTTCTCCCGTTTGTGCTATTTCAAAGCCCCACACTACTTATGGTTTCCACGCCACATATTCTTCTGTCCGTTGCCATGGTGCAGCCACTGGTTTGTCATTAATATTGTGGGTAACTTCAGATCCTTGACCTCAGGGCTTTCAGAGCTTTTCATGGTGTATTTTCCTCTTGATTGAATTGCTCTGCATTCCCAAGCACAGCTAAAACAAAAATAAAACACTGCTGCTTTTGAATGGTGAAAATTCATTTCACAAAGACAGGCTAGCAAAGGCTGGAAACCCATTGAAGAACAGCAGATTAAAAGGAAAACAGCCATTCTTTGCAGACATAGCAACTGTGGCACAGATTTAAATTTACCTACAGCATCTGACTCAAGCTATGGTCCCCAGGGCCCATGCATGAACTCAGTATTTGGCCCTGTTCCTATCTAATAATATGCCACCTCACTGCCAGAGGACCTCAAATCATTCTATAAATTCCCATGCATGAAGTTTCACAACAGTTTTGAGAAGTGTGGAGCTACTTGTTCCCAGCTTACCGATGGAAATACTGAGGTACAGAAACAGAAAGCCAAATGACAGGTGTAGCTCATGGCTTCCCATGCACTTGCCCTGCTTTGATCTGTGTTCTTGCCTTAGGGGGCAAGGGGGGTATTTGCACACCCAGGGATACCTTACTCTCACAGCAGGTCTGAGCAAACGCTTTTGTGCCTGTGATTTTTGCCCAGTGGGATTATTGCTTAAACAGCAATTGATAAGTCATCCTCTATATTCAAACCTTGAATATACTGACAGCAGAATTTCATCTTACGTATTCTTTAATGCTAGTGACAATTTTCAAGATGTCCCTTAGAAATCAAAAAGTTCACATACACTAGACTGAGTCTGTGGTATCCCTGCTTAACAGAAGCATCAATTTTTTTTTCCAGTTAGAAGAAAGTAGCTATTACCATGAAAAATTAATTGTCATATGAACAGCCAGTTGCCAAAGCTAAACTACCCTTCAGGTTAACAGATTTTAAACACTGCATGTACTTAAAGATGTTGCTTTCACACAATCTTTTTCTGTTAAATCAGATCCCAGAAAGATGGATTTGCATTTAAAAGGCCTAAGCCATCACACAGCTGAAGATCCAACCCTCCCTCCCAGCCTGGCAGCAGTTTATTTGGTGAGAGGCCCTTCAGGATATAAACCCTCAAGGGAACAGCAGCATTAGCATTTTATTTCTTTTCTGGAGCTATTATCTGTTTAAAGGTAAAAGTGCATCTATTACCTTCTTGGGTAAGATGCTTCAGAAGATGCAAACTCAACATCTGAATCTACATGCAGTGCAATACTGCACGCATCGGGCAGGCAGTTTAAAGCACTTAAAATGCCTAATAACAGGACTGAGAATGACACTAACCACTTGATCGTGTCAGAATCAATACAAACACCTGTCAGGAAAAATAAAGGGCAGCAAATGGACGGTAAAAAACCCCTGAGGGCTTTTCTGCAAGTGTTGTGAGAGAGAAGAGCGAGCAAAGGAGAGAAGGAAAAGCAGCATAAAGGTACATCCACACTTTTGGGGCCTAGTTGAGCTCATGTTGCCATTGAAGCTATTTTAGGACCACTCTCACTTCAAGTCTGTCTCCCCTAGTTCCCTTAGACAGCAAGGAAGTCCTGTTCTGAAGACAGAGTGAAGCCACACAGTGCTTAGGGACAAAAGCACTGCCATAGACATGTCCCTCTTGCCAGAGGCTGGGAGTAAAGCCAATCCCACAGTTTCTTCCCAGTAGAATAAGGACTCCCTTTATGATTTGCTCAGTCAAGAGGACACTCCAGCTGGCTTCACTCCCTTGAGAGGCCTTCACTCCTATGTATCCATCTTGCCAGGCCAGCTAAAGCAGAGCCACTCTTTCACTATTGCAGTGAGGGTGAGTTTGCTGTGAGATCCCCCAGGCAGCCCATTTGAAAGCCTTTCATTGGGAAGGCTGGTCACATTCCACTTTAGACAAAAATGCTGCCTGACAAACAGCCTTGTTCCTCAGATCCCCGGCTGTAATAAAGGGGGGGGGGGAGGAGGAAAAAAAAAGAAAAAAGAGGAAAAAAAGGCTGTGAAATCCCAGAACTCATCAGGTAAAAGTGTGTCTGTACCTGAAATTTGTTTTTATAAAAGCCATTACAAAAAGTTTTTATAAAAAAAAATCTTATGCTTAGGATTTATAGAAACACAGTAGAAATAAAGAGAAATGCCAGATGTCCCCTCTTGGGTTAAATCCTATGAGATGTCGAACACTGCCACCTTTTTATTAAAATGGCAATTAAAACATCAATATCATAACTTAGTTTTCCTCATAGTAGCCATATGCCCATACTCAAGATGCTCCTTTTGGATTGAGGTACCAGCCTATTGCTTCCCAATATCAGAGATGTTTTGTTTGTTTTGTGGGTTTTTTTAACACATTTATCAATAAAATAATGCTGCAAGTGGGACCTCTATCTATATATTGCGAAAAGCCACATCTGTTCCCACACAGTGAATCATGCAGGATTAGCCTAATAAATTCTGCTGTAAATCAGACTCAAAGCATCTCACTACACTTAGGAAGAACAAAATGCATGGTACCTACAGGAACAGAGCTGCCTGGCCTTTTCCAAACCGAAATCCATCCATACATCCATCTATCCATCCCTCCCAGAGCAGAACCAGTGCTATCATGAAGCATGTGGGGGCTTTCCATCTCCAGTATTGGGCTGTGCCACTGTTCAGAACAGGAACCTGATGTGGCTCTTGAGTCCAACAGAGAACAGACCTGAACCCAAACCTTCATTTACTGTGCTGACACATCTCAGCAGCCTCATCTCTCTGTCTTTTCAACATACTGACCTGATTTTAAGAGATGAGTGCAACTTGTAACATTGCAAGGAAAAGTCATTGCAGATGCCTGTTAACATCCTCAAAAAGCTGTTCTTCTATCCAAGGTTATGTGTGGCACTTAAAAAATGAGAACTTAACATGCATTTAATTTCCATGTTGTATACTTTGCTACCCTCTCTGCTCCAGAGTGGTCAGAATTCAGCATGGACATAGAACTGCATCTCCTTATCACAGAGGAAAGAGATTAAAGAACCTCAAGAAATAATATTTCAGTTGAAAACATTTCATTAGACAAACTTTCTCGCACATGGAGAACATGATACTGGAATGGAAATAGCTTAACCCATTTTATAAATTGGCACAAATGAAGGTAAACAGCAGGCACTGAACAGATTCCAGTCATGGTGTTGCACGCTTCACTTACTGGATGATGATATAATTTCATCACTGTTAATTAACTAATTTTGTTAGCATCTACAGTAGTCACCTATCAGGGGCTTGAAGTCTGGAATTATTTCTCTGCCAAAGTTATGACCTACTTATACATTATCCAATTACCTAACAATGACAATAAAAATAACATCAAGTAGTTAAACTGCAACAGTGAAAGTCAGGAAATAGAAATTTTGTCCCAGCTCTGTTACT
This sequence comes from Neopelma chrysocephalum, assembly GCF_003984885.1. NCBI lineage: Eukaryota > Metazoa > Chordata > Aves > Passeriformes > Pipridae > Neopelma > Neopelma chrysocephalum. The sequence continues at coordinate 7,449,255 of NW_020897809.1, forward strand.
CACTTCTGTTTGTGCCAACTCAGGCCACAGTCTTTTCATACCCACTAATCTGGGGAGTCCTATTACAGACAATCGAGATCTCCATCTGACACCAAGAGAAAATACAGATACTCAAAAAAATCAGTCTCTCAGTGACTCCAAGCAAGCTCCCAAATGCAGTAAAGAGTCCTACAACTCAACTCTGTAATGGTACTTTAGCCATATAATCAAATACAACAAGCTTCATGCACCAGCTGATTACTGCCTGGTGTTGCACTCAAAAGATGCCTGGAACATCTGCAGTGCAGATCCCTCTCTCCTGATCCAGCATCCCATGCATTAAATGCACTGTGATAGTCGCCCAGCTTTGTTTCTTATGTGAAGACAGGAGGAAAAGTCAGAGCTTTGCTTGGGATTGGGCCACTTAACAGCCCTGAGGCCAGAGGAGCCACAAAAAAACATACCCAGGTGCATCTGTGAGGTGAAGAATCCCACAGTGTGCTGCCTTATACAAAGGGAGAGAAAAGAGAGCTCTGCAAAACAGGCACAACCAGTGCACGTGTCTTCCCCTCACAGGCTCTGGCAGATCTAATGAATACAAACAGATTTTAGTCCCTTTATGGAAAAGGGCTGCACAACTCTCCATTCTTGTGCTGTTTTCTCACGTAGCAGAGCAAGACTCAATGCTTTCACAGCTTGTTTTTAATCCTGCAGCCTGGTTAAAAGGATTCACTGTTCCACTAAAAATGGTGTGTGCTCTGGACAGCAAAGTTAAAAGCAGAACTTCTTGCTGAAGCTGGAACAAGGTGAATCCTTTATACTGTGGCACCTACTCACGGTATAATGTGCAAGCATGAAAAATAAAACCAGCTGAGTTCTGCACAAAGCTTTTGTGTGTGACTGTGTCTGATGTGCTCTGTGAATCTTTTGTCACAGCTCAAAGTGTCGTCCCCGGGGAGGGGCAATTTTTTCCCTTCCCTCAACTGTGTTTTATGGTTTTATTCTAATTTTACAACCAGTCTGTGACAGCTGGTCACACGGTGTGTCTGGGTTGAACAAAACCCAGGGACCCTCTGCCAAGCTTCTACACAATGTGCTGAGCTTAATGAAATGTGTCAGCTCCACTGTGAATCGTGCATTCATGGAACTGAATGAATCTGAGTTTTCAAGGAAAACTTAAGGGATACATAACTGCACACAGCAAATCCGGAGGGGTGGAGAGAGGAGACGAGTCCCAGAGAAACACTCAGCAGCTCTACTAATAGCAAAATAGATCCTCATATCTGGAATTTAATCAACCTGTTTGAATAATGATTTAAAACTACCAGCCACTGCCGAGGCCTCAAGGGAGAACAAGTATGGAGCTCTGCCACACACATCCAGCACAATCCCAAGCAAGTCACATAATTTTTGGGCCTCTTTCCAATTTATACAACTGGACAAAAGTGCTTCTTTCTGGCTCAGGTTGCTTCTCTGACCTACTGAGGTAATCAGCCCAGCAGGACACTGACCACTCCTGACACACAACAGTGTCTGGTTGGTACTTGAAGCTGTTTTCATATTTGGGAGAGGACAGACATGTGAGAGTCCTGTACAAGGTGAATGTAACGTTGCAAGGTACACAAAGCAAAGTCCGTAATGCAAACTGGACTGACTGTACTTTTTCCTTCCCCAAAATGCTGCAGAACAATGAGGACCCTGCTAAACATGAAAAATGTTAATTTTGACAGAAAAAGAGGTCTTCAAAAGGTTTAAGATTTTCCTGCATCATATCAATCTGCGACAATCACGTTGCCATTGCCTTTTTCTGTAGTTTCTTGCTAGAAGTCAGTCTATCAGTAAATAAATTAGTGGATTGATTCTCCATTGGAAAGAAAAGGAAACACGAGTGCTCAGCATCCTTGAAAATCATGCAGCATATGTTCTGGGAATTTTTCTGACCTAAGAGATTCACAGGGACAATGGGTAAATTGTCACCATACCTGCTGTAAATGAGTTGCTCTGTTTTCCTTTTTCTTAATGTTTTCAGTCACCTGTCAGCTAAACTGCCCCAAATCCAGACCTAGTTGTGTCATATTGAGCACTCTGTTACAAAGTGGGGAAATCTGTAAGAAGGCACCTGATGTCCATGGTTGGGCCCTGCTGCAGTTTGCTGTCAAAGTCAGTCTGATATTTCTGGATCAGACAAGAAGTTATCTGACCTCGACACGTGAGTTTAACCAGGAAAACAGCAAACATGACACTGGCACAAACTTTGTAAAACAGGCGTACAGACGCCAAAATATGGATGTCCTTTGGGGCAGAGTTAAAAGTCCAAGACAAGACTCCCGGATGTGTGAACACTGCTTTCAATTCTCTTCACCTCTCACCAGCATCATTTACCTTAGCAGTGCTTTACTAAGGAATTAAGCCTTAAAATATCCTTTTAGCTATTCTATTTTACATTAAGGGAAACAGGAGATTAAGTGACTCCTGCAAACTTTACACCCATGCTGGGATCAGATATAAAACCCAGCTATCTTTGCTCCAGTCCTTGGCTTTAGCCCAAGGCCATATTTTTTCACCTCTTAAAACAAGTCCTGCAGAAATGTGCTCAAGAAGACAACCTTCCCCTGCAACTAAGAACCCCTGGCTGTAAACATAGGTCTGAACTCTGCCAACTTGCCACATGTTCTAACAATGAGGAAAAAAAAACCGAAAATTTGTGGCCATTTGAGAAGACACTTTCAAACATGGTCCAGTGCCTGCCACCCTGTCTCCAGCCACCTTCTTTTTGCACCTGAACCAACCACACCATCCTTCTTGTCCCTGAACTCTCCTTCTCCTTTCACATCTGTTGCCTGCAAATCTTCCTGTCACCACCTCCTTTTTTAAGTGCCAAGATCTGGACTGCAGCCCCATTCCTACAGGCCATGATCACTTCTGGCCACAGAAAACAGCAAAATCCACTTCTCTCATGGACCCTCCCCAGTTGCCCATGACACTGACCCTACCAGGTGCAGCATAATTTTCCACCTCCTTGCCCCACACAGAAGGGCAAAATGAGGCCAACCCCACCCCAATCAGAGCCTTGTAGGTGCAACTGCATCAGGAATATGAGATTCTACATGTAACAGGATGGAGTCTCATACAGTGCTAGTGGGATCCAGGCCAGCACCCACAGCCCTGTGATATCACCACCGAGTCTTTGATCCAAGACAAGCCTTGCCTACAATGTCTTACCTATATCCTATTTGTTTCTGGGATTCATTTCAAAATAATCGTTTTGGATTTTCTACTCCTCTCTCTTTCATTGCCCCCTCAATTCCCAATTCCTCTCCATCATGATGTAAATGCACTGCTGGTGCAAGACCCTTCCATTGCCCAAAAGCCACAGAGTCCTCCCTTCTTCTTTGCAAATGAGTTTGTGAATAGTCAAATACATTCCAAGTATTTTTAACCAAAGCTTTATGTGATTACTAGCATGTATTCTCTGCTATCCTGTTCATCATTCTGGAACTGGTTTGGGGGCAAGACTGATTCTAGGCCATGGCAGTGGTCTCTGTGTTGAGCCTAATGAAAGCAGGGTTTTCCCAAGAGGAGGGATTAATTTAAGTGTCTTGTATCTCAGCTATAGCAATACTTCTAATTCATACAAGCCAACCTGTTCAATTCTGATGGCCTCTGCAAGAAATAAATTTTTCAAACAAATTCTCAGTAGGATACTTTTCTTCAGCATCTCTGGCAAGAAGTGACTAAGTGAGGTGATTTAGTTCTGAATCTTACAACTTGCTCTGGAAGCGCCCTTAATTATAGTTGGGTTCTGAGTTTGTAGAAGTGTTTTTAATTAGTAAGGGGGAAAAAAAATTAAGTTAAAGCTTAGCCAGCTGCCAGAGCTTCCAGAGGACTGACTACATTCACAAATCTTGTAATCTTTTTATGTTCATTATGAGGATACTACAAAAAATGGGTAATCAGATCCTGGCCAACAAATTAAATGGTTATTCAAAGATTAATTCGTATCATCTGTACTCCATTAGATGTTCTCTTTTGCCAGGGAATATAATGCAATATTTTCAGGGGGGATAGTTGCTGCTATTGCCAAGAGCTTGCAGTTCACTGGCTCTTGCAGCGCTGACAGGGGAGTCACTGGGCTATGGGCACAGCTAGAGCAGATAGTGTAGCAATATTCAGTATGAAACATATGGAGCAAATCTGCTTCAATCTGGTGTTAAAAGGTACTGATTACGACCCTGAGAAGCAGCCAAGTGACAAGGGGGAAGCAAATCCATAAACCAATAAAAGTTTATCCTTTGTGGTATCATGAAGGGAACAATTTGTCGCAGCTGGGTTTGGGCTCCCCCCACATCAATTATAGATACATCAGGATTTCATTTGAAATTCAGAAGATACAGTTGAGGGAAGTGTGACTTAATTTCAGTGCATCTAACCTGAAACATAGTAAGAAGGCAAACCTTCCAAGAATAAACACATAGTACTGTTAAAGGCAGAATCACAGAATAAAAATTAAAAAAACAGCTTTCTTAATTAATTTGTGATCCCTTTCAGAACGCACAGTATGAGTTCTACTATCCTGTCTATTTACACATTTGCTAAACACAAAGATTGTACCTTCCATTTTCCAACAATAAAGGCCATCTCTGTAGTGCTTACCACAGGGTAGATGTTAAATGGGTGTACGTCCAACAGTGAGATTCATGAAAGCCACTATGATCAGTGCAGAATTGCCTATGTTAGCTCATAGGAAACCATAAATACCTAATTTTTGTTCCTTAGGGAGCTGTTAATACTGGACTTAAACAGCTACAAGGACAATTATACAAGGCAAAGGTGTTTGCACCTTTTACTGGATTTAGATCCTAATCCCTTTTCTGTGCAAACCCTTCTAGAGCCACCATAGCAATAAATAGCATGTATTATCCAAAATACAGTTTTGGATTTGGTCATTTTGTTTGGTCATTTGTCTGTTGTTTTTTTTTTTCTGTTTTTCATCCAGAGTTCCTCACATAGTAAGCACAAAGGACTCAGAGAATTAAGTCTTTTAAGTAAAATCTGGTGGCATCTAAATTACAAAGGTACCACTACAAAAGCAAACACGGAGCACATCCAGGAGAAGGGACAGATAATTCCAGCTGCTAAACTGATCTTGAGAATTCAACTGATGAGGTGTAGGCTGACTCATATACTGCACCTCTGATTCAGGTAAGCAGGTCTTGCTTGTGGAACACATGGTTCTTTCCGGATGTTCTACTGCATCCATGTTGTTGAAAGAGGTGAATTTACAGCTATCACAGAATTCACCTGCAGTTATAGTTAATTATATATAATTCTTTATTCTGCAGTACTCACAATAAACAAATCACCGTGAAATCTAGATGCCACACTGCCACATAATGTGTCCCCTCATTTGCTTTGTCTGAGGCTCGAATCAACAACAAATGGTGTCCTCCTACTGACTTCCCTGGGTACTGGAAACAACCCTAGCACTTGACTCCCTGTGGAAGCCAGGTGCTACGAAGTGGCCATTTTAAATGGTTGAAGGGCAGAACTAAGTAATGGAAAGTTGTTTTTTCCCCTTAAAAACTATACAAGATCTGGGTTACCTAGTCAGACTTTTAGATACAGAAGTAAATTCTGTTTCCAAAACAATTTTGCGTAAACTGTTACTTTCTGATGGGTACGTGAAGCACTAATCTCTGTTCTCCATTATAATGCACGCTGCAGGTTTCTCCCACTAGTCTCTCAGAAGTAAGGTAAATCCAACTGCTCTGTTTAATGAGCTGCTATTATTATGATGCCCAATAAAAATTAGGATTTATTTGCCTGAACTCTTTCCTTCAGGAAATGTCAGCCAAACATAACCATGCAAAAGTGAACACCGTGTTTGCCTTGGCTTCTGGGACGTGCCATGTTCCCAGAACGAGGGCAGAACAAAATATTGGGGCCTAGGCACACTGCCTGCCTTGAAAATTGGGCACTGTCTAAAGCTAGTTTGCAGATATTGGAAGCCAAACCTGTATTCTGGGCTTTGCCAAGTCTGGTTCTTTTCCTTCACTTTCCCAAGCCCGTGGTAGCCACATCAATATATGTATTTGAGAAAAGTTTGAGCGTATTCAAGGTGTTATACAAATATCCTCTCATGTTCTGCTGCAATACATGTGTTGAATAATATCTTGTAAAGGTTTTACAGACGTCAGCATTTTTGGATTAATTACCAAGAAAAAGCCAACCATTTTCCTGTGTCACTGTACATTAATATAACCAATTAGCAGAGTCTAGTTGTCAAGAGGCATCAAAAATAGGGTGTTGTGCCAGGTTTGTGAAAAACAATTTGGACACCATGCTCTCTGGTTTTGGCCCATGTACTGTAAGCAAGAGGACATCCTTATTTCTTCAAATTTCCCTGATGGAATAGGTTCATACTATAAATCACTTCAACTTAAATTGTAATTTTATTTTCTTCATTAAAAATTCCAGAACATGATTCATCCTCTTGTCACTGCATTTTGACATGAATACAACTCCTCCACAATCAGTGGAGCCAGACCAAACTGGGGTTCTAAAACAGGCTTTTCAGCAACACATTTTTTACTAAGTCCATTCTCTAATCAGTTTCTATTTCTACTAAGATGACGAGACTGAACTGCAAAATTATTCCGTTCTAAGATGTTCATTATCAAAAATCTCAAAATCCAAGTGCGGATTCCTTGAGACTGAACTAAACCCACACACAAACCTAAGCAAATCGCAAACAGGGCATGAAGTTTAGCAAGCCTCCCTACCCCAAGATCTTCTGCTGTGAATGCAGCAGAATGAGTTTAAGAACTGTGTTCCCATCCAGCATTCTCAAAGGACAAGAAAACTTCAAGATTTGATCTTTAGATAAATAAATTTGGCTTGGTTTTCGGATATATCTGTTGTTAAAACTACTCATCCCTACAAATGCAGGAGCTGTTGAAATAAGGGCACACCCACTATTTTCAGGATATAAAAGCATAACCTACTAATCCCTCTGTTTATCCCTATCTTGATTAGGATAGCAAAGTAGATACGGATGCGATAGCAAAATGGATACAACTGCACACAGTTTTCCAAGGGACTCCGTAGTTTCTTGCCCCCGTAGTCACTGTTCCATGACCTATCATGACAGCCCCTCCTCCAAGATGGTCTCTGTGGATTTTTTCATTAATTTACATTGTCTTCACAGGTGCTGAGACTTTTCTGAAAGCCACGTGAAGTTGTGCACTTCAAAAAATCCAAAGTTTGAAGGTCTTACTTGGTTCTTTCTGAGTGGACCAGAAAACTTTCAGCAGAATTACTCCCTTCTAACAGGAGAAATCCCCAGTGTTGTGATATCAGACTACACTTACCATTTGCCACTTTCAGATGCAGATATGTTTTCATTGGCACAACATTGATGCTGGACCTGAAACATGCTGGGCCTTTGGAGGAATATCTAGGGAGAGAAAAAAGAGCAGGGAAGACAAACTCATTCCTCTAACAGGTTACCTTATAAGCAACCAGCTCCCTGTAGCTACCCAGGATCCTGCAGACTGGGAGCTATTCTAGGGGAGAGAAGTGAATGCTGAGACCTGCTTGCAAAATGCAGTCCATCGTATGGATGGCAATGCTGTTTATCATTCACATTCCACTCCTGTACCATTGGTAACATGCACAGACATCAAAGCTGGACTCTATCAGCACTTTTCTGTTCCTACACACGTGACCCTCATCAAAGAGCTTTGCCAGCAGCTAAAGCAATGAACGAGAAAAAAGTACCAATAATCCCAGACTCTGTAGTTTTCTCTCAAACAGCTTTGACAAGACTTGTTGAACAGACAAGAGAGTCCTGGTACTTTCAAGATGAAAGCAGAAATACAAGCAAAACTGTCAAACTTCATTTGAGCTAATACCTCTAACGTTGTGACCAGAAATACTTTTCCAGAGAAATGAAGGCATGAGACTAAATATGTAACTGAAAGACATGGCTCCCGGACTGTAATCGCAGCTCTGCCACTGACTTGTTCAGTGATTTCATTTGGGGTATTTAACCCCTGGCTACACCACTTTCCCCACTGGCAAATGAACAGGAGGATGTTGAAATTCCTGGGCGAGGCTAAGGTAAGTGGATGTGTTCTGCCATATATTCCCAAGGCAAGCACTCTACTTATGTAAAATAATTAATACGTTACCTACATGTTAATTCCTGTCTCTGCTATTTATTTCAAATTAGAAGCGACATATTCCTTTTTCCATGGATGCACAAACTATACTGCCCCTCACGGGCTTCTAATAAACACCTGTAAATCTACCTCATTCTTTATTTAAATCCTTACTTTAAACTAACTCTGCCATGAAATCACCCTAAAACATGACAATGATGAGACAAGCTCATAAGCTGACACCTTCTTGTGTTGTGCCAAAACCAGCTATGTCTGCACTGCAATGGAAACATGAAAGGGAGATTTCTGAACCAGCACTGCTCCACACGTGTGAGTCAGTGGGTTCCCCTGTTCCTGTACACAACAATTGGGAGAAAGTAGCCTGAGTCAAAGCCAGCTGAGAGCAAGTTTGAGGCAAACCAGAGGAAGAAGCTTTCCACACAACACAAACTGTGGAGCTAGTGACCACAGGAGCTCAAAATGGGATTAAACACATTCACAGTCTCAGTCTATTAAAATCTCCAACTCAGGATAGAGTTAACCTGCCAGTCAGTGTTCTGTCAAGGGAAAAACCACTGAACACATGCCCTACTCCCTAATCTCTTGCTACCAGCCTTTGTTGCCAGTCATTGTCAGAGAGAGTGTCAGTTTAGACAAACCTTTACTTACAAAATGTAACATATCCCTTACATTTTTAGGTGAAATAGTAAGAATTGCTTTTCAGCAAAAGATTATTACTTCTGGCACAATACCACAGTATACTGCTTCTAGCACTGTGGCAGCTTCCACAGAGCTCAGTACCCCTGCATGTTGTTATGTTCCTGTGTTTCTTGTCCCCGCTTACTTGCTAATGCATTTTATTTAGCATGCACATCATAGGGAGCAGGATACTTGTTCAGTCCTACGTTTATTGAATGGTCAATATGACTATGTGTAAATATTGGGCCCAGCAGACACGAAGGTAAGCTGTCAGAAATCCCCTGTGGAGCGAACACACGTGGGCCCAACCTCCAGCCCCCCTGGATCCATCACACCGGGTTTGCTGATATGATAAACAACGTAAACAGAAGTGACTTGTTCTGAGCAATAGCTGTTAAACCAATAAACATCCAAAACTTTGGAGAAAAAACACTGGTTTTCCTCATTTATCAAACAAGACTCTGTATCTTTTTTTTTTTCCTACCTCTTCTTAAACAAGTTCAGTTTGTAAAGATTGAAGAAAAACAAGACGTCCTTTCAAATCCCTTCTCTGGATCAAACCTCATTGGGTTTTGATGTCAATGGTGCATAGAAGGCCAACCACTGCCAGCAGAAGTATTTGGCAGCCGGACTCTTACATAATACAATCCTGTCTTTCACAGAAATCTCTGTGCTACTCAATGTGCTAAAATTTAACCCACTGCTTTGCTCCATCCAGCCAAAACAACTTTGTACATTTTCCATAGTACTAAACGATGGTTATAAAAAAGTGTAAGCTTCTGCTTGAAAAAATAAAATACCCAGAAATACTAAAACCACATATAGTTATTTATTTAAGGAAGTACACATTTCCCTTTCCCCACCTCTGACCAAAATCTGCTCTGAGAAGGGGTATGTTTATCCCAAAAAGCAAGAGGGGTATTTAAAAAACTTGTACACCTACTACAAGAAACATACTAACAAAAATAAAAGAAGTGTGTTACACTCAAACTGTGTCACTACTTCATGTAAACATTCGGATTCAGAACTCTGGAAACATAAAATGTTTTTCAAGCCTGTTTACAGTAAGTTTGAGTTTTCAGCTCCCATGAGTAGGAAGAAAATGTCCAACGTTTGTTCCAGAATGGTTTTTTAGCTGTGCCTGTGTATCCTGTGATGCTAACAAAAAACAGTATCAGCTTTGAGTGGTGTAAATCAGGGGCACTTTTAGTCCCATTCGTAGTTTCTGCCAACAAACTGACGTGGCAATTTACAGTGCCAGATGCCAACAGGTGATATTCCCACTGAACCCAAGTTTAAAAAAAAAAAAAAAATCTTCTCTGAGCCCCAGTATAAACCAGCCCATATAATATCACCCAGCCATCCCTGGACCAACCCCAATATCTTGTGTTCAGCTCATGAATACCCTCCAGCAACAGCGATATTAGCAAACCTGGGAAAGAGAAATCCCAGTTATGGGGCTGACTAAAACTAGAAGAAGGGCCTTCAGGATTTGCCTCATAGGGAATGAAACGGAAGGAGCCCAGGAGGCCCAGCTTTACGCAATTATTTTACAGTCCCCAGTAAAGATTACCCAATGAGCCTTTCTCAGAGAGCTGGAGAAATGCTTTGGGGATACAAATCCATATGCAAGCACAGAGTTAAAGGGAACTGTGAAGTAGAGCAGAGGGAAAGGGTGTGTATTCAACCCCACACTGAAGACATGGAGCATGATGTGACCAGCTATCTTTCTACTCTCTGGGTAGTGTCAGGCAGACAAAGTCTTTCTCTGAGAAAGTGTCAGCTGCTGTTGAAAGAAGAGATTTAGAGTTATAGGCATTTCTTTACACAATGTGGACACAGGCAGCCACAGACATCTCACACAGCATAGGCTAGAATTGATTCCATCCCCTGTCCTGGGTTCCTACAATAGCAAACACTGGTCCTGAAGAAGGGAAGATATCCACTGAGGCAGCAAAGGAAACTTTTCATAAGCCCCTCTGACAGGTAAGTCAATACAGGACAGTGACTGATATAGTCTGAATTATTCACTGAAGAAGTCTCTCCAATCACTGAGAGCAGAAGGCTGAGAGAGACCAGGGAGACCCAAATCCTAAGGCTAGAGCTCACCTCTGAAAACACATCAGTCTGGATGCCCAGCTTGGCAAACAGGACAAGCAAAGCACCATCTCCCAATGGACAGTGACCAAGTCGGCTTGTGTTACTAGAGCAATCCCACTCAGAGTCCATGTTACCACAGTGTCCAGCAAAATTCTCCTCAACACAACCTGAAGATCATCTCTTGGTGCTCCTCCAAACCCCAGTTGAGCGCATTATGTTTCTAACTGAGCTGCATGTTTCTTGAGTGGGCATTTTATTGTACACGGAGAGGAGTGCAGGAGTAGAGAAAGTAGGTGGGAAGAGTTATTTATTTAGGTTTAGGGAAATTTAGTTTACTTAGGAATTTATCTTTTGTTTCCCTGAATCAGGAATTAATTAGGCCACATTACTGTCTTTGTTTAGATGTTGTGTGCCACGCTTTGCTGGGTGGATTGTGGCCTAGAGCAAGTACTACATAAACAAACACTTGTTAACGGTGACTTGGAGCGTGACAGAAAACCTGGGGATACAAACCAGCCAAACAGGGAGACAGATCAGTCCCGGGCTGGTGAACGGGTACTACACACACATCCAAAAAAACCTCAATACTCCCCTTTCACATAACATGGTCCCCTCCACTGAGGTCCCAAATGACAGATCCTACTCGGAGCACATTCCCGAGGCCTCGTGCTGCAAAGGCTGCCAACACAGCCTCCTCCAACAGGAGGGTTTGGGGAAAGGGCGTCCCTTTCAGCTCCAGGAACTGAGCAGCCCCTGTGAGCCCCAACCCTGGCCCTTTCTCCCACCTGCCCAATCCCTCGGAGGGATGATACAGCAAAAACCTGGCTCCCACCAACTGTTGTTACAGCCAGAGAGCTCAGAGGTTTCTCTTGGCTCACTGGTTGGCTTGTGTAACCAGGGTGAGGTGGTGTGGGGAGCACGAAGGATGAGAGACTGGATCTGCAGTGCTATGGGGAATGGAGGGGAGCTTAGCTGCATTTTACTGGGTGTGAAAAACATAATTAGCAGTTTGGAGTCACTATGGCTGTGCCTGGACAAGGGCTGGGTTATGCAAAAACAGTGACTATACTGAGAGAGCTGTGGAGCACCTCTGTGGGCAAGGGCATAAGGAAACCTTGAAGCAACAACTCCTGTGCAGGTCCATTCCTCTTCCTACTTTACTCAAAAGGAGTATGTTTCTCCCTCATCTTCAACATTTCCCTTTGGTTTAAAGTTCAACTCATTGTACAGATCCCCTGGGGCACTATCAACATTTTGAATAATCATAATTTCACTGCCATCTGTATGTGATGTCCTGATGTTCACAGGCAAGAACCAAATTGTTGTGATTTTTTTAACAGGTAGGCATTTCAGTAGATCGATAGAGGAAGGCAGTACTTACTCCGTCTGGTCTCTTATGACATGTCCATCCTTTAGAAACCACACTGCCTGCCAGAATTTGCCACATTTCTGCTGGAATCAGAATTTTCATTGTCTTTTTATTATTACAACTTTGGTTCATGCTCTCTGTTTGTAATGACAGGTACTGAATTGTAATTTTATGATAGTCCCTTGATGCAAATAATACAGCAGAAACATAATTGCGTGTCATTCATGCTTGGATATTACTAAACTTCCATCATCAAACAGAGTAAGCCTTTATAACTACAAGTCTAAAAGGATAACTGTTTCAACTGCACACAATATTTTCTCATGCAAACACTACAGGCTACATGCATAACTCAAGGTTAAAGCCTTTGGTCCCTAAATCACTTTAAATCACTGGATGAAGGGTTTAAATCTGAAATTTAACCTCTCTCAAAACCCCCTTTTTCCCCTCCTAGTATCACATTACACACTACTTCAGCCTACGGACGTGTTAGGTTTGAACTTTAAGCCATGCCAAGTACAACTCTGATCTACTTATCAACATACAGGACTGCACAAGAGGGTGTTTTTGCATGTAAAATATTGTTTATTGGCTGAACTTATCAACATTTCAGGCCAAAAATTTTGGGCCACCAACTTAGTCCTCACTTACCCATAAAACAGAAAATGTGGCTTTGGACTGCATTTCAAAACAACATTACACCTTTGATACTCACATTGCAATTTGGCTTCCTTGCCCTTGCCTGCAATCACACAAGAGGTTAACTCAAGACATTAATTCAAACCCTCTGTCTTCCCTATGATTTGTGAAGAGATGAAAAATTCAACCTACAGATATGGTAGCTGAGCATGAAGGTACTGTGTAAGTAATCATGTCATTACTATACTAGTTGTATTTATTTATTTTTCAGGTAAATAAGCAGATAGAAATGATCAGACAAAAGCACTCTTAAACTGCTGTCCCATTAAATCATCCAAATACTTCAGAAACACTTTAATTAGCAACTGATTCATTCTTCGCATCCTTGAATCTGGACTCCTTTTCTAGACATGTCCCCTTATAATTACTAGATATGCCATTCTTATTTGCAGACAGAATGTTCAACTGTGTGTGTACACATCAAATAAGGATAAATTCATATTCCAGAAAGTCTACTCAGAGACAGTCTTTGACTTAGTAGTTCCCTCGGAAATTAGGAACCAGGCTTTGAGTTGGTCCACATGCACCATGATTTATGAGCCACTAGTTACATGCACCTCAGGGCAAGGAAACCCTTGGAAAATCATCTCCTCCTATTTTTTTCCTCAAATGAAACTATTTGATTTAATCCTAGTTTTGTGGGGAGGAAAAAAAAATCTCACCAAAATAAATCTTAGCATTCAGGGCTTCAGGCTGGAAGCAGATTTGAACTCCACAAAAGCAGACATTTCTACAGAAATCTTAGCTGAAAATACTGATAAAACACTTAGTTCAACCAACAGATGAGGGATCAAAGCAAGATCATTAGAGCTTAAGTAATTTGTCACTAGAGCCAAGCTGGAAGTCCAGTTTCTTTAAGCTGGGCTTAAAGAAAAAAAAGTTGGGCCTGTAACAGCCTCTGGAGGCTGAGCAATGATCTCCACAGTGCCTACTCAGCAGAAGGCACACACTCACACACTCCACCATGCCCCGTGCTGTGGATTGAAGGGGTGCCAGGACTCGGTCTCTCTTGCCCACATAGAGAATCCTCTGCTCCACCCCCAGAGAGAAAAAGATGTCTCAACAATTCCTGAGTGCTAAAAATAAACTCAAAATTAAATAAACAGTTTATCAGGTTGGGACATTTTGTGCTACAATACCACCCAATAGATGCCTTTTTTTTTTTTTTTTTAAGCTGCGTTTGGCAAAGCAGCTCATTTCCCAACATGGCCCAGGCACCCTGGGTTACTTCACAGAGGATGCAAACAAGCCAAGTTTTTCAGATTTGCAAATTAGCTACTGCACACGTACATGTAGCATTTGCAGAACAATTTCCCAACACGTACATTTGTACCAAGAGCCTTAATGTCCCCGTGGTGCAGAGTGATTTATATCTGAGGCGTGTGTGCCTGATTCATGCTGCCTGCCCAAAGAGGCTGTGGAATACACCATGTATCAATTCTCAGGATTGTTTTCTTTTCATTTTTTCCTATTAAAAAATTAAAGAGAATGAATCAGGGAATAAAAAAATAAAGTTTGCCAGACTCACAGATTTTTCAGTGGTTTAAATAAATCAAATCAAGATTAGAAAGGGCCAAGATCAAGAATATTTATTGCATTAAGAGCATTGCTCTGGATCTGGAGCAACTAACAGAGTTAATCTTGTGTCTTGATTCTTTCATTTGAACACAAGCTACCCAGGAGCAGGGTTCAAGAAATTAGCACAGGAAGGGAATTGTCCTCCTGAAAATATATTAAGCACCAACTTTTTTATATAACAGGTGAATATTTACAGCCTTGTGAAAAAACCACAGCGACCTACACTGTCTCTGGCCCTTACATGGGACAATCACAGCTGGGAAAAAGGAAGACACAAGGAGGTGACACCATTATGCATCTTGTTCAAAGTCTAAAGGTGATCACAATTCCTCTTCAAACATCTGCTTAGGAACATTAAATCTAGGGCTCTGCCTACATGGGACATTCAAAGTCAACTCATGCACACATACACCCAAGCATTGCATGTTCTCATCAAGGGAAGGCCAGATTTTAACACTCCTGAGTTTTGGGAAGGTCTGGATGCAACATCACATGGCCCAGGTCCACTTCTCACTGCAGGCAAGTGCCCAGTCCTGATCTCACTGAAAACAATGGCAAAACTCCTGGAGAACAGCCCTGCTCCTAACTAGCCAACTGTCTATCATTTTTCTCACTACGCAAGCTCTTATTTTTACTATTATACCTGACTCGACTCTCCAAGTTGTGGGTTTTTTCCCACCCTGATCTCACTTGAATGATGTCAGACAGGGAGGTAGGGAGACAAATACAGAAATGTGGTAAATGACAAAGCTGGAACCAGCACATCCAAGAAATAAGTATAATAAGTAGATACAGTGCCAAGGCTGGATACAGCAGCTAAGGAAAAATGGGAAATGTAAAACTTTCTTGGCAAGGGCACATGGATTCATCCAGCTGAAAGAGGCACATTCCAGCCCACACCGTGGCAAGCAATAATCTATGTGTCCCTCGAGAAAATACAGATGTTTGTAATTTTTTTAATTTTTTTTTTTAAACTGCTCAAATGAAATAACTTTGTTGTCTTGAAAAATTCCTCTAGGACTTGGTATTGCAAATGTTACTTCTGTACAAACTGTAAACTGCTGATTCAAACCAAACACACACAATTACATACAATTTTGAAACACATTCTAATAATAAAAATGTACTTGAAGGGTGACTGATGCTAATGAATTAAAAATGTATTCAGGTTAGATAAGATGCAATTAATAATAATAATAATAATAATAATAATAATAAAGAAATTGCAATCAGATCTTTTCTTGTCTGCAACAGTGTCTTCCTTCTCTCCATAATCTACTTCAGAATTTTCTTTGCAGAAATTATACTCATGAAAACTGAAAAATATTCTAATTCTCTTACTTCAGTTGAGCTGATACTGCAGTAACTTCATTGTCTTTTATTCAGATGTTGCTGATTTACAGGAGTGTAAGTGGTTGAAGAGTACAGTCATCACATTCTTAGAGAGGCTTACTGAATTTGGCACCAAGTCTTTTGTTGGCAACTCGCGTGATCTCGGCCAGAGAAATATTTAAACTGAAAAGCCCCGATTCTCCTCTGCTTTATTTACATCTGCATTTGGTCTGTCAACTGCAGCCCTTATGATTTTCACATCTTGTGGATGTGGACAGCTGTGTGCTCAAGAGCACACAGGTGAAAAAAGTTCAATGTTCAAGCACACTTTAGTACACAAGTTTTCAGTGTTCATAATTATTCTTTCCCTACATTAACCAGAAGTCTGATTTGATTGATCTTTTCTGGTTTGTTTCTTTTTGGCTTACAAATGCCACAGCTTCAGTCAGCCTCCTGGCTGAAAGTCAGCCTTTAGTTTTTTTCTAGCTCTAGGGAAGAAGATGAATTGGGAGAATTTAAAATGCCTCTTCACAGAAGGGCCCAAGAGCACAAGAGCCACCACTCAGTCTGTCAAGCTCAGAACTGAACCCCAAGGCAGTTGCTGAGGACAAGTGTAAAATCTGGAGCTGTTGGAAATCCTCCTGGTTTTGTTGAACTCACAATTCATGTCAGCAAAAATCCAGCCCAATATTTGAAAAATTTCCAGCTTTGACCTAAACATGCAGTTAGAACACTTAGAGAAAGATGAACCTTTGAATTCCTGGAGATGGATGACACATTCTACAGTTCAATATCATGATCATAAAGAATAACAACATGTACCCTTCTTTATGGACATCAACACCCAACACAGAGCACACACTCCCGCTCTGTGCACATTCTCTTCTACAAATAGATTCTAGTCCTTTCTTTGAAGGAGCCCTACATAGGATAACATGCCAGGGAATTCCCCAAGTAGCTTATAAGTGCTTTGTATAATATTCTCTTTTAGATATTCCATGTTATCTTTGATTTGCATCAAGTAGCTTCTTAGCAATAGCAAGACAAACCAGGAAGACACAGGTGAGGAGAAAGAAAGGTGGTTTTTCATAATATTCTTCATTATCTTGCTACTTCAAGCAGGTTTCAATGTTTCATCTTCTCTATCTGAACACTTCTCTAACAAGCCCTCCTTCGTAAAAATTCTGTTTTCTAATTGATCAGAGTTAAAAGTTTTCCAAAATTTCTCACTTAAATCTACCTATGCTGAATTTTAGAGTGTAGGTCTTTGCATGCATCACCTAAGTCTCTCTCAGACATCTACTTCTCCTGACTTTATTTTTTTTCCCACTGTCAGTTGTTTATGTCCTGTTTTCCCACCTAAGCCTTGTAGGGTATTAAAACTGGCAATTTAAGATGCACTGTAAAAATAGGACCACTCCTTCCTGCTAAGAGGACACATGGTTTATTTTTTTCCAAGCTCTGCTGTGTCAGCACCTTAAACCAGCAATTGTAAAATTGAAGCCACCAAGGTTGGTAAAAGCCATTTTCTTACCAGCATCTAATTATCTACCAGTAGATCTGGGTCCAGCCTTCAGTGCCACTGAACACATATAATACCAGCTGTGGCAAGCAGAAAAGTTACGGTTTCATATTTAAGGACTCCTGTGAATAGAAACCAAGAAAGAGTTGGAGGACATGAGGAAAGCAATTAAAAACCTAATGCAAACTTTTTGCATTGCCAGAACCCATCCCTTTCAATTCCTTTCACTCCCCAGATCATCCATTATGTCTGACACACTCCATTTCCGTACCAGCTGCACATGTCCCACTGCTGTAAGCCCTCTGAACTGAGAGTGCTCCTGAGTGTGGAGCTACATCACACCTTTCCTTCATCTGCAAAAGAGGAATCAGTGAGGAATTGATCAGATTGTTTCTCTAACAGCGTCTCCCAAAATACAACTCTGACCTGACAGAACAGATATCTGTTAGCTCTGAAGACAGACCCGTGCAGGGGATATGGTTCCTCACACAATAGGTAGCTGATCTGTCTGATTCCCTGTCAAATCATGTTCTGAATGCAAGAAATTTACGAAGTCTCAATGGAAATAATTTACTTGGGAAAAAGATTCATTAGGGGTTACTAATTAGGCTATCCACAAAAGGTTCATGAGACTGTCTCAGCTAAAATAGTTGAATGTTGAAAGGCTGCCTTGGGCAGAATATCATGTGTTTGTCCTGTTCCTGATCTTCCCTGAATATGCACTTGGACACTATTAGAGGTGGGGTTTTGAGCTGGAAGGCCCTTTGGCATGTTCTCTGCACAGCTATTTTTATGATTTTAAAATTGTGATATACTTAAGTATATCAAGTGCTGAGGCAGCACACAGAAAACTGCAAACACACTGGTTTGTACCAAGGATCTGCATGAGAATAGGCTTGGGAGTCCTTCCTGATTCCAGTTTCCTGACAGAACAGAGGTTTTCAAATAGGACAAATGGGACTACCAGGATATCACTGCATAAGGGAACAACTCCAAATTCAGCAGGAAAACACAGCAGCAGTTTCATTTAGCTCTAACATGCTCACTCAACTGATGCTGGGAAACCAGTGACAGAAGAGGGGCACCTCTGCACTAGCAGGCCAATGAACTTTATTAGTAGCCTGCATTGGATGTACTTTCCTTTAGTTTTCCTCCACTGAGGAGTATCAGAAAGCAGGTAAAAAAGAAAAGTTTCACAGAGCACCCTGCCCATCTGTGTACACACTCTCATTTTCCTTAAGGCCCATTTCTGTCACTTAGGTCCAGCAGCACAACATATTGTTAGTGGCTCCGTGGTTTTAGATAGTTCACCAGGAAAAAAGGATATAAGACTTTCAGATCATAACTCAAGAATAAAAATTAAGTATTAAAAACATTATTAACAAACTAGATAGTGAATCACCATAGAATCATAGAATGGTTGGGTTGGAAGGGACATAAAAGACCATCTAGTTCCAACTCCCCTGCCATGGGCAGGGATGCTGTTCACTAGAACAGGTTTCTCAGAGCCCCATCCAACCTAACCTTGAACACTTCTAGGGATGGGACATCCACAGCTTCCCTGGGCAACCTGTTCCAGTGCCTCATCACCCTCTGAGTAACAAATTTCTTCTTAACATCGAGTTTAAACCTGCCCTCTTTCAGTTTAAAACCATTTCCTCTTGTCCTGTCACTATCTGCCTGCATAAAAACCCTCTCTACCTCATTTTTATAAGCCCCTTTAAGGTACTGAAAGGCCACAATGAGATCTCCCTGGAACCTTCTCTTCTCCAGGTTGGACAAGCCCAGCTCTCAGCCTGTCTTCACAGGAGAGATGTTCCAGCAGTCTGAGCATTTTCATGGCCTCCTCTGGACCCACTCTAACAGGTCCACACCTTTCTTCTGCTGAGAATCCTGGAGCTGGACACAGACACTCCAGATGGGGTCTCACCAGAGCAGATTAGAGGGGCAGAATCATCTTCCTTGACTTGCCGGCCATGCTGCTTCTGATGCAGCCCAGGACTGCAAGTGCACCACGGTGAGAGGTAAATTAGAGTACGTTGAGTCAAAGGTCAATGCAGAGTACTCAAAACTGTGTTTGAATAACTTGGATAAATTCACATAAAACAATGGTTTCTCAGTGAGAACTCAGTCATTTAACAAACAGGATTGTACTCTTTCACAAGCGACTGTTAGGACCCCTTTTTTCCCCATCACCAATGGACTCAAAACACAGTTTGAATCCAAATCCAAAGAATCCCCACATTCAGGGAGCTTGGATCTAAGATCTGAGTCCAATTCAATCCCTTCTTTTTTATTTCCTTATAATTTGGTCTATCTTTAAGCATTACTAGGGCCAGAATAACTATTTCCAGGATCCAATTCAAAAGGAAACCCTCAAGCTGCTAGGAAAGGGGTTTGCCATTAAATTATCTCCTCGTCTTCCAATGGTGCTGCTGAATAAAATCTGGACAGCTGTTAGCAGCTTTTTTCAGTGTCTTGATTTGTAGAGTTACAAACTGAACAACATGTAGCTTGTACATGACTGTTATATCTCAATGCTTGTCAGACACGGTTCTTACTCAAGACTGTTAGCCATCAAAAACTAGAGAGAGATCTTCCTTCCTCAGGATGAGGAAACTTGTTTTTCTTTTCTGAATTTGTTGCATGAAAAAGCCCGGCCAGCAATTGCAAAAACTTAACTCTCCAAGGATGTGAAAATCATCTACTTATTACTTTGTAATTATCCGAAAGTTTTGGATGAAAAAATGCCTAGAGTCCACTATCCATGTTTCACCCTGGCTGACAAAGCTGGCAGATCATCCAGCAGCAAGAACAAAAGAGTAGGAAATGATCTGGAAACATGCTAAATCTGGAAGACAATCCTTTGGAACCACAAAGGAGCCTCTGATTAAGTGATCACTCAGAGTATTCATGATTGATTCAGGTTAGAAGAAATAGAACAAAAAGCCAACTCATTTGGGACTTTGAACTGAACTGAACCCAGAGTAGGGAATTGTCCTCATCCTGAGGGTGTCTTAGCAAGGCTGGAGCTGTGAGGGCAAAGGGGAATAGGAAAGCCAAATATATAAAAGTTCCACTTTTCAGAAAGAAACAAGGGATTTAATCTTGCTGGTTTAAATTATCTACAGTTTATATTCTTGCACCTCTGGATTAAGATCTCAGAACCACTGACCAATATACCCATGTAGGAGTTTGCATTACTCACATCCCACAGCAATTTACTGAGGATAAAGGAAAAAGGTGTTATTTGTAGGTCTCTTGGAGCTGAACTTAAAATTGTTTCAAGACCTTGATTCTACAAAGTCCTAGAACATATCCTGGAGTTCACAGAGGAGGGATGAAGTCCTCTCCTCCTCTCCATTCTTCCCTTCTGTGCCACAGCTGAGAGTAAAAGGAGACTGGGTCAGGCCAGATGTGAGGGACAGCTCATCTCTGAGCCCGTACTCACTGATTAGCACATCAGTCTTTGCCATGTAATGTGGTTTCTCAGTCTCCCTCCAGCTCCCAGTGCAGCTGCTGCTGCCACCAGTCAGACAACTTGTCTCAGCCAGTTACATGGACATCCACTGCAGTTCGAGACAAGCACTGAGAACAGCCTGACTTGGAGACTCTTTCTTCCTTGTTCTGCAGACACATTCCTCAAGTGGTTTTGTTCTGTTGTCCCCCTTCAAACTAAGGTTCACCCTCGTATCAGCACTTTTGAACAAAGCCATCTCTTTCAGCAGACTCCATCCAGTCTCAGTGCCCCTGTGGTGCCCACAGGAAGCAGGTGACTCAAAGTGTATTTCACAGTAGAGTTTATTTGGCTCTGAATCTGTTCCACATCTTTACTCTCCATTTCCTCTCTTCCAGATGACAGGGACAGCAACTTGTAAAGCAGGGAGCACTGTAAGTAAAAATCTTGCTTCTCCATCCCAGTTCCAGAGGCTGGGGTAGGATGAGGAAATTAGAAACTAGACATTCACGTGTACACAGCAGCACACACCACACCATCTCATCTAAAGAAGTGGCCACATTTCTTTGCAAGCGTTTTAAGCATCTTATTAAATGAATTCAAATTGTTGCTAAGTTATGAATAAACTGAGAGTAACTTAAGACTCTCAGAAAACTCAGTTGGAAATAAAACCTTATTTCTGTCCTCAACTTCCTTTCCTACCTCAGACTACTTTAGTGATAACCAAAGCAGGGTTAAAAATGCAATTTTTTCCAAAGGATTAAGAGATTTTATTTTTTTAATATGAAAATAAATAAAAAGTCCCTTGTTTCAGAATTCAATTGGCTGGTGTCTCCCCATGACAAAGTAGAAACACATTCATGACATGACACGCATTTATCTTCAAACCATTCACTTACAGTCAGTGCCATGGAATATGGATCTCATTGAGCAGGGTGGAAAACAACCCAAGTATCTTTCGGAAAGAATAATTTCATTACAATTACAGGTTTTCAGAAAGGACTGAAATCTGATGATTTCCGAGCAACAGGGCACTAAAGCATTTCACTCCAGGGAATTTGCTTTTGTTTAGGGACATTCCAGGAAAACAGTCTGGACAGATATATTCTGTTGGCTGTAGCTTTTTTGCAGACTTGGTTCTGAATGCTGTTAATTAACTGAAGGGGCCACAAAAGAAAGCCTATTCCACATGAAAGCAGCAGCACACCAGAAGACATGCAACTCAGGCTCCATGATGAAACTCCTAATGCTCTAGTTGTTTCTATCCTGTTCCATTTTGCACCTTCCATACCCACCAAATTTCACCTTTGCACAGGACAAGAGATTTTTGCAAAATAAAGTCAAAACTCACATCTTGCTCTGTTTTTGCTTACTACTCAACCCCACTGAGTCAGTCACCTCACTGTAACCTTTGGCAACCACATCCACCACAGGACCTTTCTTCTACACACAACACTTGCTTCTTTTGTCTGCAAGGGAAACCAAACAGTGCCTCTGATCTATTTTAGATCCCTCAAGTGACCCTCCTAGAGAACATGCCAAACTTTCCACACCTCACTGTTGGAAAGGGCCCTGGAGGCAGCTGCATCCTCCCTTCTTGCACACAAGAGCACTGTGGACCCCCAGGTGTGACAGCCATCAAGGCCTCTGGCCCTTTGGCACACAGGAAGAATAAGTTGGTTCAAAATCAGACTTTTCCCCCAACAGAAGCTTTTATCATTTCTCCCCATGCTACACAATGTTTAGATCAATAAATGGAAACAGTAAGCATCCTATCATTCGTGTTTTACTCTTTAGTTTCCTACAATCTCCCTTTTGCACCTTTGAACACCACCTCCAGCCTGCCCTGCTGGCACTCTGAAGGTGCAAGCATGTTTTTCTGGTGCTTTTGTGAGAGGGTGTATTGGTCTGTCAGCCTCAGCAAGAGCTGGACTCACTGCACTACTCCTTGCCTTTCTAGGCTAGGTTATAAAACAGTTTATTGCTTTATTTTTAGCCTTTAAATTTGGGCAAACCAGTTCTACCAGGACTAAAGCTAAGAAGTTTCTTCTTTACAGCTATTTAACCCAGTCACTGTACAAAAGCAAGTGATGCTGGTATCTCTTCCATTGTTCCTAATTTCTTTTGAACTCTAGGCAAACAGTAATCAGTTACCAACTCTCAGATGCTTTGAACTACCTGTTCAAAGGGGTCACCCTATAAACAACAGTAACAAAACCCCCCAACAATCTATAAAGGGATACCTGCACTGTTTGTCACAACCAAATCACACTATCCTTCCAAAATACAAGTATCTTACTTCAAAATGTGGCAGTGAGCTGACACTAATGCATCATTAGCTGATTTACTGACTGCATCTGCTCAAGCAGATCAAGAGCAAATTTGCAAACACCAGCATACACCAGATTCATGCTTTCCCCAGGCTGTGTTTCATTTCACATGGTGGCGGTTTCTCTTTGACTGGGCAGTACAATGGGCTCTCTGTACAGCCAATACATTCAGTTTTTCTGGAGATCGCCATGTCTCCAATAATTTGTGGGGGAAAAAAAGAGCAACAGCTGAAATCCAGATGACTTGAGCACTTTGCTAACAAAGAAAGATTGTTGGAGGCTAAATGAGACTGATCCTTCCTAGAAAGAGCAATGAACAAACAAGAACTGCATGGTTAAACGCTAGATTAGGATTAAAATGTGGATTTCTGCATAGATCATAAATCAAACTTCACAGTAGAAAGAGTTCATAGAAGAGCAGAGCAGATGTGAAATCTCTGCCTAAGTGTTCTCTTATTCCCCTTCTAAGGTAAGGGGTTTCTGGTTTAAGGGCTCTAGTAAAATTTGGAGTTACCCTTAAGATCATGCCACCTTCATGAAAGGCAGTGAATAGGAAGATGGGGGATAACATTTTAGATTTACACCTTTTTATTGGCTGCAACCACTTCTCAGTCACAGTCTGCAGCCTCAATCTCCACTTTGTTCTGTGCTCTGGACAGTCCAGACGAATTCCACTAATATAGGTTTGCCTGAATTTCATCCCTCTAATGCCGATATCAACCTGGAATGCACAGTCATGTGAGAGGGTTGCATGTCTGACCTGGGACAGATGCAAATACACACACGAGGTCTCCACGGGAGAGGCACATGCCTACTGTTAGGGGATGACGTAGCACGAGGCTGCACCCTGAGGCTGCACCCAGGGAACGTGCAGTAGGCCTCCCTCACAAGAATATTTCTTGGCAGTCTGGGCATAACAACCAAAGTTAAAAGAGCTAATCAGGCATCCCTTTTCCCCTAGATAAGAGGAACTTTCAGCCCACTACAAGGAGCTCCCAGTCTGCAGAAAACTGTTGTTTCCTAGAGATCAGGATGCAGATAAAAGTGAAAGTCTCCCAAATCACAGACCTCTGATGCAAAATGAACGTGAAATGTCCCTTAGCTCTATCAGCTCCAAGCTTTCCTCATTAGGCTTCCAGACTCAAGAGGGCATGTTTGTCCCACATACTTCAGTAGACCTTCTTTCCAATGCTGGAACCAGGTAGTTGTGCAGTCCCAGTGAGTACTGCCTTCAGATATGCACTTGCTGCACTGGACATGGAAAACATGAGCTTTCTGTAGTGATCACCATGAGCTTTCTGTTATGTTCACCAATAAATAGGTGGGAGACTTTTTTCCTTCGAAAGTCAGAACATTGTTATGCTGAGATGGCAAAGTTGTTTCTGTGAATCAAACTCAGTAACCTCGTGCATATACAAAAGAAATGGGTTTGCTATCATGTGGTCCCATGAGCCCTTTTCTCAGGAAAAGTGCAGGGAATGCCTGGAACCCAGCACCTTTTAGGTACCCAACATTTTGGGAATTTTCCCCAGCATGATCTTTCTTCCACACGGAGCCACTCATGGACTCCAAAAGGGAGCCCATGTCCTTTCTCCCTAGGCCACATCCACTGACAGTGGAGTTTAAGCACTCGTCCTCAACTGATGTCCTTTTCACAGGGCCCCTTCATTCCCTGGCAACTGAAATCCATCTGCTAACAAGCAACAGCCCCTGCTGAGAGACAAGGTTTATAAGCACAGGCTCAGTCCTGTTGTAACATAGCAATACATCATCCTGCCAGCCCAGGATGTGGGCACAGCTCACCCAACTTCCAGCCAAAGTTCTCCTGGATGGAGTGTCCAAATTGCTATGTAAAAGTTACAGCTCCTTGTTTGGGACTGTAATTGCCACACCAATGCCAGAACCTTGAACTGACCAACCCATAAAGTGAGGAACACACCATCAGTGGACATCCATAAGATATTGGGCTCAAATAACTTCCCTAACGACAAGCAGTATTTTCTGGGGCAAAGGCTGGCATAGGCTCCAGCCCAGCAAGATGTTATTCAGCCGCCTTCATAAGAGCACCCTCCGGTATCATCTGTACCCCTCGGCCTTGTTTCAGCTCACAACATACTCCTGCCTCTCTGCCCAACACAAATTCTACCCCAGAGTATAACCACCTTGTGACCTGAAGCAGAGATCTTAGGAGATGTCAAGAAAGAAAACTGAACAATGAAAGACTGCATAACATACTTATTCAGAAAGCAGCCAAATTAACCTTTCCTGTCCTAAGGAGTACATGCCCTTCCTTGAAACAGTGTAATTTGTTCCACATGTCAGTCAGAAATAGTAAACATAGCC
The DNA here is from genome assembly GCF_003984885.1 of Neopelma chrysocephalum. Lineage (NCBI taxonomy): Eukaryota > Metazoa > Chordata > Aves > Passeriformes > Pipridae > Neopelma > Neopelma chrysocephalum. The sequence continues at coordinate 7,474,825 of NW_020897809.1, forward strand.
ATAAAAACAGGTAAAAATCACATGCTTTAAGACAACACTTTGAAAATCCATCAGTAGAACCACTACAGCACGAGTGTGATGGGGCTTCAAATTTTTTCTTTTGGTTTTCTCCAAATAGCCACGTATGTGGCTGTAACATTTCTGCGGAGACAAATACATCTTTATTTTAGTTACTGGAGTCCTCTCAAAAATGCGTCTATAAATCCTCCGGGAGCGAGGAGGAGTCACAATGGAAAGACTGATGGATCTTCAACACTACAGCGGCTCACACGGTTCAATTGCCATAACTGTTCCTTTGTGGCTGCAGCGTAGCTGTGTGTCACCGAGCCTTAAATACACATTTTGAACTGTCATATCCAATATAGTGGACCCTGGTGGATAGTTAAAGACAACAGAGGAAAATAGAGAAGCATGGAAATACGATATGAAAAGACTCACTTTTTAAACAAGAGAATAGGAGCTGTTGTTGAACATGGTGCCTGATGCCCAGTATATTCTGCTGGCTTTGAGGAGATAAAGGATTTAGCAACACGGCCTTTATGGGTTTACTTAGTTATACACTCTGAATGAAGAACTGACAGTATTTGGAGGCTCTCCTTGCTCCTTTTTTTGTGTTCTCGAGACCAGAATATTCTCCAGCAATGCAGTTTCCAGCTGACCTATCCCGAGGCCAAATGGAAACAATAGAGAAAGATTAATGGCCCAGGAAACTTTGAAGAGAACAATAGCACAATCTTGGGATGAACTAGAACACATGAAATGTAATAATCTTGGGGAGGCAGGGGAGAAAGGCAGTTCTGCAAAGAGAAACCTTTTTCACAGCTTATTTAACAATGAGCATAAAAGGAAAACGTGCCTGACTGTTTTGATTTAAAATCTGCTGGCAATAAACAATGATTTTGAAATAACATGAGTCAATATTATTTTTCTTAAAATGTGACACAAGGTCTAAAAGCCAAGTTCTCCTCTGGGCGAGGCTGATACCAGTGTGATCACAAGCAGAATTCATGTTGATTGCATTTGGCACCTAGTGATGCTCACACATGAGACACAGGGGCAAGAAGAAAAACTCCATGAATGAATGGGCTTGATCCGAAAACAGTAACGGGTTGTTCCAAGAGGAAATGTGCTCCTATTATCAGTACAGAATGAGTCCATGGTAAATAAATCATTCGTATTGCAACTAAAATATGACTCCATTATACATCAAGGATGTGTGTAACTTTTCCACTTTTTTTTTGTTTCATTCTGATGTTTTTTTCCAGCTTGTTAACTACCTCTCTAAGGATCTATGAACTAGCAACGAGAGGTTAAAAAAGGCAAAACAAAAATATCCTAAGAAGTATTCATATTATATAGAAACCCATCCAAGCCACAATAAAACAACAAAATCTACTTAACTAATCAGCTTAAATTGTCTTTCAGTCTTCTGCCTTCCATTGCATTACCCAAAATTCAGCCTTACGAAGCATCTGTGAAGAAGGGTAGTCTTTTCAGAAGACAACCAAAATGTAAGCTCAGGCTATCCAAGAAATCAAACATTTTCAAGTCTGGTAAGCAGACTTGGGAAAAAAAAACTGTGGAACAAGTTATGCACACCTTTCCATGGCCCTGAATCCTGATGGTGGATCACTTGGTGTCACTTAATCATTTATAACACATAACTTCACTGCTATCTCTTTTAAGACCCCATGGATTTGCTGACACCTTTTCAGAGATACTACAGACTTTCCCTTCTCTCTTCGTCATAGTTGCCTGCTTTTCTCCAGAGGAAGTAGAAAGACAAAAGATAGTCACAGCTGGAGTCTACCAAGAGGTCCTATCAGGAGGATGAGATCTGACACAAAGTTCCTAAGTCATATTGCTGCAGAAAACTCTGTTTAAAAACAGTATATGAGAGGTTGTATGCAAGGTTTCTCAGCACGGACAATTGCACTTACACTAAATGTGCAATAAGGAGAGAAAGATCCTAAAGTAATTTTAAGTTCAGATGGGAAATACTCCTGAAAGGTTCTGAAGTCAGAACAGCTTTTGAGGTTTTGTTGCTTGTACATGCTTTCCATTACTTCCCATTCAAATTTTAATGAAAGCAGAGGCATGGATAAGAGGAGGAGATCCCCAACAGAGAGAAAAATCTGAGCCAGATGCTGCTATCCAGCTGTTGAGGCCTCCTGAAAGCAACTGAAATCTAGTTCACTTCCTTTGTCTGGAGCCACAAGATCATGCTGCTTGATGTTCTGCTTTCCCCTCCCAAGTCCACCAGATTGTGTCAACTTGATCTAAATGAAGCATGAGCCAGTTTACCATTAATTAGGTACTGGTAAGGTACAGAGTTGTTCTTTCATTGCTCCTGTTGTGTTTGCATAGTAGGGTCCAGGCTTTTATGTACTTTCCTGCCAGCCTTGTATCTATACTAAGAGACTCAAACTGTCCCTCAGAGCCTTTAAGGAATCAGTGGGTTAGGCAGACAAGTTAACGTTAAGAAGTCACTAAGAACAATGAACTCCCAAACACAACTTCCTTCATTTCTATCATGGTGTCCTGGAGCACCCTTTATAGTCAACATATCAAAGCTGACTAACAGATAAAATAAAAGGAGCAGAAGCATTATCTTTATGTATTCCCAGGAGAAATCAAATGATCTGGTGTCATCACTGACATATCTGCTTTGCCCAGCTGAAAAAGATTTAGAAAATTCCGAAGTGTCCCAGTTGCATCTGCTGTTATTTTGATGACCTGCTTTGTATTATCAAGCAAAGATATAATGTGGATCAAAACAAAGAGGAACTTGCTATGTGTCAAAAGTAGAGGATATAGTTCTAGTGCTTTCCTTTTTTTTTTTTTTCATCCAGATTAAGTCTCGTGGCTGTTTCTCCTTCACATACAAGAAAAAAAGAGATAATGTTTCCCTTCCTCCCTCCCCAAATGCTTGCACATGCACAATCACCCAGTAAATGCAAAAAAAAAAAAAAGAAGAACAAGTGGGGAAAAATTAATCCACCTTGTCAGAGGCATACAAACAAAATTAGTGTGAACATCTACAGAACATCTTGAATGCTTAAACATTCTCCTTACATTGGTATAGCTGTTGGTAGACAGCTGTTGAATGGAGCAATCTGTCCTCTGCAAATTAACAAGCAGAACTAGAGTCAGAAGCAAAGGAACTAGCAGAAATGTTACACATGTATCTTGCATCAGTCTGCACTACCAAAAGAAGAGATTGTTAACCCACATTAGATGTCAGCTGCACAGCAAGGCTGGAAGGACGTGGATTGGGAAAGAATCTGCTCAGCAGCTGAAACAGATGTTCCAGGCTACAGTACTTCCAATTTATAAATAATTGGATAAGTTGTATGGCATGGATGAGCAGACACAGCCCTCCTTCTACTTTAAGAACCACTTAGGGTAAAGCAATAAAAAGGAACACTTTTAAAGGATGGCCATGGCATTTGAGGTTCACAGATTTCATACATTCACTTCTGATGAGGCTTCAAGGGCAAGGAAGTTGGTTTCATTCTCCTATGTTACTTTTAGGACAGGTTCTTCATAAAACTGTCGTTGAAATCATCTCTTCCTTTTAAGGAGAAAAATGTAACGAAAGCTCCTCCACGGCACATGGAGATTTGACTTTAGAATCGACCCGGACTGAGGAGCAGGAGAAACACAACTCCCATGAAGGATAAGAGAACATGGGTAGTAACATAGCTGTGGTTTCTTCTCTTTTTCTTTGTTTCTTATTTGCACCTTGCTTGTTTTAATAAGTCACAGGGGTGCAGCCTCATGGTGGAAAGGTTTTGCACTTTTCATACATCCCACTACCCATGCAGAGCAACTGGGGCAGAGAAAGCAAGCGACACCTGGGTTCCTTCAGCTCTCAAATCCCAGCCCAATCAGCTTGCTCACTTTGTTAGCCTAGTACACATGAAAAAAAAAACCACTTTTCACCAGCACTGCATCTGAGCTGCAGCAACTACAGAGGAGGCTGCACCCCCTGACAATCCAGCCCTGGGCACCCACCATCCATTTAGGGTCTGGCACCAGGAGCAGCAAGTAAAAAGCAGCTGAACAACAGCATATAATAACTCTGAAGTTATGCAGATACAGGCATGGCCAGCATATCCCCATCCAGCATATTCCCAACAACACCCCAGAGAGCTGCTTAAGCAGGAGTTAGTACTGACATTTCTTTGTGGTTTTGGTGAGGGTGGAGTTGAGACCAGTAAATGGATACTGCTCCAGTGCATGTCTTGATGGAAGGGAAAGGCTGGAAGGGAAAGTGGTGAAGGCAGGAACAGAATTCCTTTTACATTATGTGGGAAGGTGGACTTGACATTTACACTTTAGACGAATTTCACTAGTTAGATGCAGAGCCAAGAGGCCACACTGGGTGGAGTGCTAAGTGTACAAACTCAACCTGTGGACAAATGCTTTGCCTGATCTGGGGACTGTTCTCTGGGATGCAGAATGTTTCCAGCCCCATTCTGAGCTGTGTGCAGAAGGGCCTCAACTCAAGCAGCAAATGCTGGGCATGAGCAGACACGAAGTCTCAGCAGCACACAGACCTTCAATGAGAAAGCTGCACAATGTGGTTACCTCAACATACTTGGCATGAGTAGGAACTGGAGTTGAAGGTGTTTGGTGGTTTTGGAGAAACACATAAGGCCTTATTTCACCAAATACCTTTCTTCTACTTTTTCTTTTTTTTTTTTAATAGCGATTTTTTTTTCCATTTGAGAATGCTATGTCTGGAATGCACTGATTCCATTAGTTTGTTCTCTTTTCTATTCCTTTGAATTTTCTTCTTCAACTGCTTTCTCCACCAGAGGACTTTGTAGACCAACTTTCTTTTCATATGCCTTGTTTTCTCTGTGAGTAAATGTGTCTTCTGGCATTCTGTTTAGCAGAGGTGAATGCTCTCTCCAATATCCACACTTACACACATTAAAACAATTAAATCTGTTTCTCTTCCAACCTTTTCTTGTTCATTCGCTTGACAGTTGACGCACTTACACACTTGGAATTCAGCTCATCCATGCTGGATGTGAAAAAGCGTGTGTGAAAAAGAAGCAATAAAGCTTAAGTTCAGTGAAGATAGGACACTTGGCCCCTTCACTTTATAGAGCTTTGGCTTGCTCTTCTCTGTCATGTGAGCAGTGCCAAAGAGAGCCAGATCCTTTTTACTTGGAAGTTGATGATCTACGCACCCAAGCATTGATCCAACTGCCTTTACGGCCCAAGAGCAACATGTTTATCTTTTTTTTTGTCCCCTCAAGCATCTTAATATTAATAGGATAGGTCGATAAAAAAGCCCGGGCATTTATAAATGCCTTCACTTAAGCTTCCTTTTCTGAGGTTGCCACGAAGTTTGAACACAATCCCAGACCAACTGTTTCCACATCCAAGCATCCCACCCTATTCTTAGGTTTATACCACTTGCCCTGCTTACTTTAAGTTTCTCCTGGCTGATTTCCCAGAATATCCTTTGCCTCTGGCAAGATAATTGCACAAGTGTAAAACACTATCACCACAAACCATAGCTGTAGTATATGTTGTTCTCAATACACCCAACGGGCTGGAAGCCTGTGGGAGAGAAGTGCTAGTTTCTGAAGAGTTAATTATCTTTAATGTGCCAGAAATCACATGGTTTAGAACAGTCACTCCAAGTTTAGGGTTTATGATTTTCTAAACCTGGGGTAAAATGTTCAGGTTTTATCCAGCAAGTGAGAAATAGTGAGCGGGGGTAAAGGAAGTGGTCTTTCATCAGCAAGGGAAAATAAAGTACTCTTAAGCAACGTGGATATTTTCACACCTTTTTTTTTTCTTTTTATTCAATACTTCATCTTCTGCTTAAGAGAAGAGCAAATGGAAAATTTTAAGCTGTTGTCTTGAAGTATTTGATCCACTTTCATTACGCTTTTCTTAACTATGCCCTTAATAGAATGAATGTTACCAGCCAAATGCCAGTCAATGACACAGCAGAGACTAAAACCTCAGGTCAGTGACCTTCCATGGGCGCCACAAAAAAAAAAAATCAGTCTTCTTTCCAAAATTAAAGGGTGGGGATGGTGATAGACAGTGAAGGCATGCTGGCAGACAGCATTTGAGAGTTAGAAGTTTCAGCCTTTCATGGAGGCAATACATTACTATCAGCCACTCACCTCCCTGCAAAGTAGCAGCTGCCAGTTCCCACTATTTTGGGATCTCACAGGGGCCTGGGACTCACTTCAAGTCCCATGCCTGCCCCAGGCCTTCAACATCTGCCCACTGCCATCTTTAACAGAGTCTCTGTGATAAGGGGTCACTGAATTACACTCTCTACTACTTCTTTGCAGGCCATTGCAAAGCATCCTTCATACATAGCACCTACAACATAGCAGAGTTGTTCACATCAAAAAGACTATTTCTTCCAACACTAGCACAGAGGCTAAGTAGTATATGGACTTTTACCTTTACTGTTCAGGGCAGACTGTATTCCACTGTCTTTGTTTTATATGTGTGGTGGGAAGAAAAATGAAGGGTGGGTCTCTCAGGCAGCAAGGACCCCTGGCACTCGGGAAATTTGAGGGTAGTCCCACAAAGGTTGTTTGTGTGATCTTGGGATAGGAAACCAGATGTAGGCATAATTGCAAGGACAACAGGCAAGGTATGGTAAAAGCTTCATGGTCCAAGCATTTGTTTTCCTTATGTCACAGCCCTAGAAATCCAGAGTAGTTCCTGCTGAGGGAGAGCATAAAGCACCTAGAGCAGCAGGCCCGGATAGCAGATAAAATGAGAGGAGCTTCTTGAAGAATAGCCATTAGCACCCTCAGCCTCAGGTTTTCTTCTTCTGTCTCGACTCCATGCATTCCTCTTATCTTTCTCATTGCAAGAACAGTCTGATCCTGTTTCCATGATGCTTTCCAACTCCACCTATAACCTAAAGAGCATTGTGCCAGGTCTTCCCACAACCTCAAGGATATCTAGGTATTTAGCCTTCCTTAAATTTAAAGTGAGCTGGATCCTTTGGAAAATCTAGGTCTGAATATCTCAGATCCTTGACTGGACCTTTGGATGTACTAGCTCTTCTAACATTCCTCCAAGTTTGTGAGTTTCTCAAGATCATTCTTGACCATTGTTATGAGTTTTTGTCTCCCTGCCTTCATCCCTCTAAGTCATTCTCTAGTACTGACCTTCTTTCTTGCACACAGATGCACATTCTGGCATTTAAAGGAAGGACTTCATTTTTACAGCTTGGTAATTGCATTAAAAAAAATAAAAAGTGCTTTGCTTCAGCAGAAATTTTTCTTTAGAAATAAAGAAAGAGGAACTTCTTATTCAAACGAAAGGTTAAACAAAGAACAGTGATTGCCACACTGCTCAGCAGGAAAGACACTGATCAACTATGATTGAACTCAGTCCAGGATGATATTGATTATAATCTCCTGCTATTCACTTTGATAAAATTGAAGAGATTGGATTCTACTCTCAATTACACCATAAGTTTCAGTGAAATCACTTGGAATTCATGCTGTTGTCACAGGACAGCACACACCCCAAGTCTGTAATTCTTCCCTCCCCAGTTTAGTTCCTCTCACGTACTTCATGGCTGAATCTCCACTGCTGAGGTTTAATAAGTACTGAATGAAAAAGGCAATTCTTCAAATACACATTCAGGAAAATGTTAAGAAAGTAATAAAATATCCAGCAAGTCAGAAGCCCAAGCTTTTTAACGCGTCAGAAAAGCAAATTTTATTTGGAGCTTGGGAAAGGAAAATATAAAACAATTCCATCGGTTGGTAGAAACCCAAAGAACGGTTTTATGTTAATACCCAAATTCAGAATTGCAAATTACACTAAAGAGTCCAGCATTGCTGGCTGGGCTGAAGTAGGCAACAAAGGGGAAAATGGAGTTAAAAAAACCCAACTTGCACACAAAACCCAACAACCCTTATTCTTATTTTACTCATTCACATGAGCAACACAGTTGAGGAGAGTATTTCAACAATCTGTGTAATTTTATCTTTCCTGTGTTTTTGGATATTATGTGTCATCCCTGTTTGCACAATAGCCAGATGCCTGATCCTGCTTTCTTTGCCAGCCATACAGATCATAAATCAGAGAGCACAGCTCATAAATCATGTGCCACTGAATACTGAATCAAACTAAAATACCCACTGGGTAAGAGCTGCAGGACTTTAGGGAGTTGGGGGCAGCAAGAGTATCCCCTGAATATATAGGGACAGGCACAAGCCCAGTTGTCTTCAGCAGTAAGTGTCCCCTGGTAGGTTGCCTTGGCCAAACTGTTTCCAGTCTGCTCCTTGTCCTTGGCCCATTTCAAGCCCATCTCTATTCTTATGCCATGTAAACAAATTGGACAGTGCAACTTTTGCACCATGTCCCTGTAATACAGTTTGGAAATATTCTGAGCGAGGGAAAAGAAGTCCATAAAACATTCAGACTTCTGTGGGTAACAATTTTTGCTTTCAGCAACACGAAGGTTTCTTTCAAATTTCCTCTCAGCGTATATTTATGGGAAGGCAACCAGTTAGCAAACAGCCCAGTTCTGCTCAGCGAGGCACTCCAGAAACATCCTTCTGAAGCTGTAACATAGCCCTGAATGCACCACAGCTGCTCATAACATCCATCCAGCCAGGCTGCTCATACAAGCGCTGCTCAGTCTAAGCAAACATGAGCCAAATCAGTTTGAACACCAGATCTTTACAACCCCATCCCTTTCAACCCCTTCCTTCTGCAATGCATGATGGAGCACCTGCATAGACGTTGTGCTACAGCTGAAAAAATCCATGCAAAATGCAGCTAAAAAAAATGTATGCAAGGATCATCAGGGACGGGCTCAGCAACCAGCCCGCACCCCTTCTCAGAGCTCTTTGCAGCAATACATCTCTGGATGTGGGTGGGGTGGGGAACGCTGCTTGTGCTTTGGGGAAGAGCAAGCTTGGAGTGACTCAGTGTTGTTTTTGGCTCTCTGTTTTTAGAGACGTGGGGAGGAGAAGCTAACAACATCCCCAGTGAGCTGAGAAAGTTTTCACTGTAGGTCTTTCTCAAAGCCTGATCTCTACGATCCCAAGTAGTGCTGAAACACATGAAACGTCTCTTAGAGAAGGTCCCAGATGATACTGGGTGGTAGGGGAGCAAGAATGATAAAATGCTGGATGCACAGGCACCAAACCACGTGGCAGTGCCACTTTCTTCACAGAAACATTTATCAAGCAATGAACTACACTACTCTCCTGCATGTCCTGTGCCATCTGTGCATATGCAGCCTTCCACTTGTGCACCCATGCAATGATCTCAACAGAGCAAGGCAACTGTCTCAGCGTATCATGGTAATAACTCCAAGTTGCATACAGTGAACACAGACATCTGTGACAAGGTGCTGGAGGATTACACATTTGGATGTTCCTCACCTTCCATGTAGAGACAGTATCTAAAACACATGAAGTCACTGAACTAACAGCAAGTTAGTTAAACTGAGCTGATGATGTTGTTATGGAGGACTATGACTAAATAAAAATTGTATTTTAACCACAGCCCACTGATTGTAAGTGAGAGAACTGCAGTTTCTAGAGCACAGTTAAGATCTTTCTAAGTCTAGAAATCAAAACACAATATGCCAAACTACCACTAGTCTTTGTTCCTCGTCTCCCTTTAAGCAGCACCAGCATATTTTCACACCTATACTCTGCACTACAAAAATCTAGTCTGCTTTAAAAACAGACTGTTCTTCCAGGTACTAGGTAGCCACACCCTAGATCACCTGTCAGTGGGTGACAGGAAGAAGGATGGACCAGAGGAACCCAGCTTGTGGAACATATCCGTGTGGTTTGCAGGATCAGAACAAAAGCAGATAATGGACGGGAGTTGAAAAACTCCGCCCTGTATGGGTTAAACTCTCAGCATCCTGCTACTCAGTTACAAGGTTTAGCTTTAAACTGATGATCTATGGGCTATGTCAAAAAAAAAAACCCTAGAGTGTGTAGAGTTACTCTGTAACTGGTTGCCTCTAGTGCAGCATAAACCCCAGGATGCGCAGAAAAGAGGCTTTTTTCCCTTTACATTTATTAAATTTTGGGTTATCTGCTTGGTAGTGAGAAAGAACACTAAGTAGCAGCAAGAGTACAGTGCCTTCCCACAACAGTATTCTGAAAATGACACTTGTAAACAGTTCCATCAAGTAGAGAACAATAATGCAATTTGTCAGAAAGAATCTTAGAAGCCAAGTTACACAGAGAAATTATGGTTAAAATTGCATTAATCAAAACCAGTTAGGAAAAGATGAGAGGAAGACTCTGGCAGAACATGTCTGGGATGTTACCAATTAAACTTGTTTTTCTTCCTAAAAGGCAACAGCATTCTTTTTAATTAGCCTCTGTCATAGTAATTCTAACAATAACCCACGGCGCAATTACTATTTGAGCTACTTGAAAACTTAAAGCATGTGCCCAGTTTCTTTAAAAGACTCCTCTGTGGACAACCAATGGGATTGTGTAGAGAGGAAAAAACAGATCTTTTTTTTTTTTTCATTTCTGAAGCTAAGTTATATTACAAGATTTATTGAAATGCTGAGAAGCCATTCTGGGAATAGTAAAAAATGATCTGTAACAAATAAATCAACTAGCTAGGAGTCAGAAATAAGCAGAAAGGCATTTTTTTCCAGATTTAACTTTAATGTTCTCTGTGGAGCAACACATTGGCATTTATAAACTACCCCAGAGCTCTGCACATACTACAGCATCTCATGAGCTCACAGCAGGCACACAATGGCATTTCTCCTATTCCTGCTGATGCCGTTGGCACTGGAAAAGTTAATACCTGTAGGTTGCAGTGCTAACCCCAGTTTGGCTAATCCTCTGGCATTACTACACTTTGCAACATAAATGTGTGGCTGAAATGAGATTAGAAAATTTAACAGCATTAACGAAAGCCTGACCTATAAAAGCTCCTTAAAACACAGAAACACTGCATTTTTCAGGTTCTCTGGTCTAAAATGCACAGATTCTCCAGTTTGCTCTACTGATACAAGCTCAGAACTAGAAGTACAATACTTCAGACCTTCCAAACTCAACAGAAAAATCTATGACTCTAACAAAGATGGTACATTTTGTCCCATTGAATTTGTACTAGATTCTGGTCTTTCAAGTTCTTTTTCTTCTTCTACCACGAAGGACACATCTCTTCATCTATCTCTGTGGTGTGAGTTAGAGGAAATAGTTAGAGATGACAGGAAAGGTGACGGTTTGATGAAAGTTGCACTATGTATCATGGGAAAAATCGCAGTTCAAAGACAACTGATGAGACCCGCTCTAGAAACAAATATTAAACCAAATACAAATTAAACTTGCAAAATACACCTGTTCTCATTGATAATCCTTTTTATATCTTGATTTTGACCCACTCACTATGCTGAAATATCCTAGTAGGGAAAAAAACCCACAACATTTTCAAGTTATTTCTTTTCTGTGAAAATATGTTATTGCTAAAAAGGTTACTGAACTCTTCATGTCTCTGCTACAAAACAGAAGGCATTGCCAGAAGATGTATCTGCTTTCCAGCTTTTTCTATGCTTTTCCTGCAACAACCTATACAAATAGATAGTTTCCCCTTAGACAACGTGATTATCTGAAGCTGATTAAAGATCTAAAGAAGGCTTTTACAGTCAGCTCTACACTATGAATGTTCACAGGGGTGGCCTTTTCTCCAAATGTGTGAATTAGCCAGTTTCCATCTGGCCACTTTTAACTTCTTTCTGTCGCTACAGGAGGATGTGACACAAAGCAGGATCATGAGTCAGGAGATCTAAAATTGAAGAGATTATTTCTTCCTGCACAAAACATAACCCTCCAACTGGTGAGACACTCCCCCAGTAAGCAGCACAGGATAAAAGTAAAACAAGCACTATGAGATATAATGAAGCACACTGGAGGACTGAGAGAAGGATTCAATAGTTATACAGATAATGGGAAAACATTCACTGTGATACTAAGTAAGTATTTAAGATACCAATCTTCATGCTCCAGAATGCCAGCCAAACATCAACTGCTAGGAATTCAGAGGAAAATGTCTCTCAGTAATGATGCCATATAATTATTTAATAGGATTTTACACTATGCCCTGAAGCATCTGTTAAAGTATGGATGGAATACCTGGCTTGACCGGCTAATGTTCAAAAGGGTGGAATTATTCACATTTTGCCCTACAAAGGTGCAGTGTGCAACTCATAGCAAAGATTATACCAACCACGCTGTACAGCTTTGCATATTCTAGTCATGTGCAGTTTCCATTAGATGCTAACAGGTATTTTAAAAGCTTCTCAGCTCTTTCACAGAGTATAGTTTTAAAAATAGCACAGCATAAGACATGTGGTATGCTGGCAAACACTACATGTTGGCAGCCAGTCTAAGACCACTGCTGGCAAAAACAGGACACCTGTTGTCAGTATTCTAACAAACATGATCATTTTAACATTGGAAAATTTGGAACAGCTCCATGAAAACCTGTCTGATGTCAAATCAGCATCCCAGCCAAACAGCAACTCAACTAAATTTTCAAAATGCCATCAACCAACTAACGAAGTGACATGAAAAATTTAAATAGGTTTATGGATGAAACATAGTCACAAAGACATATGCTAAAAATAGTATTTGAAAGGCATACAAATGTTGCAAACAGGTATTTCTAGTGGAAGACCCAATGAATGAAAAGGAATGACTAGAAATGCCTAGTGAAGCAGTCAGAAGTACGGTTTTTTTTGAAAAGCCACGTCAGAGATTGAAGTCACAGCCCCAAAGCTCCTGTTACTAATTTGGGAACTGATGAACAAACAAGGGGAATGGAATAGCCAGGATTCCACCAGCTAGGCTAGTTCTGCCCTTTCACTCTCTCCTAGAGTTCCTTTTTTGTATTTTCTTTTTGGAAACAAGTGCCATGACTGTCTGTACGAGTCAGCATGACGGGAGCTTGAGAACAACTTCAAACTAAAGCCAACAAAAATGAATCTGTGAGATGCTCTGGAGAACAGACATATTTGGCAGAAGAATCTTGCATCAACTACTGCAGCAAGAGGGCATTTAGAGGAACGTAGCTCAGCCAGAGCAGAAATACACTGGGCACCACAATTTCTGTTCCAAGGAATCCTAGAGATAGCACTGGTTATTTATAAGGCTACCCAGCTGGAGATACCCTGAGGCCAGCTTTCAGAGAACTTCCCTTTTCCAGTATGTGCATTGCTGCAAATTCAACTAAGGCACTACTTCCAGGAAGAGTCTGAGAGAGGAAAACATCTGTGATTTAACACTAGTGGTTGCAAAATGCAGCACTATTAATGTCATTGTGACCTACCATGTATATAGCACTGCCCAAACCTGCCAACTTTCTTTGTAGCACCAGTCAGCCTCTGAGTTTGATCAATACACTTTTGGTTCTTACAGGAGCTAAGTTCATCAAAACCAAGAGGTCTCAGCTAAGACTGAGGATACACTGAAGTCCTCTTGAGAAATAGACCTGTAGCATCAGGAATCCCTGTCATAATGAGAACAGTAAGTTTTTGATAATGCATGGAAAGGGGAGCAGCAGAAAGATAAAGCCACCTTACTCATATTTCCAACAAAGTGAGAGCCTTGATAGCACGCCCATGGTACAGCACCTAGTATTTGATGGGAACAGTTGTGTTACATGGTAGAAGTAGCTCTGATTCCTCCAGGCACTGGATGTCACAGGGTAAGAGCTTTACTGCCTTTAGCCTGAACTGATGCCCTGTGGATAACACTCAGCTCCCACATGCAGACTCAGCTTGATAGGTGTAACCTGGGAATGACTTCACTCATCTCCACATTTATGCTGACACAGTCAAAAGCTGAAATCAGTTCCTCTGGAAAGGGCTCAAGAGGAAATACTGAGCAGAAGGGAAAGGGAGATCCATAACACAACAGAAACGGACAGACATCCAGCACAATGTAAAAAAAAGGCAATTACTTTCCTGTACAATCCTTTTGTCTCCTCTGTTACTAATAATTCAGAAGAACCTTAAGGTTCAAAAAATATCAATGTCCCATTTTGCTAAACATCATATAAACACACAGGGTGAAATCTCAGCTCCAAAATCAAATGAAGTACAGGTTTGTTACTCATATCAGCAGAGGTAGGATTTCTACCACAGCAAAAGGCCATCTCTGCCCCAAGATGTTTTTATCTAACTAAGCAAGACCAGTAAAGGAGGGAACAGAAAAAAGAGGAGCAAACAGAGATAAAATTCAAAATTTACAGACCAATCATCAACAAGAGAGAACCACAACTCCAAACATTGCTTCATGTGCTGCAGTCCAAAAAGATACAGTAGCAAATGATGCCAAGATACACAATATCAGCTATGGATAACACAGGGGAAAAACCTTTCCTGCTTTTAAGCTGGTAGTTAATATCCAAGAAAAATTGCAGGAACGATGTATTCAACCCAAGAATAAGATTACACCAACCCATGTAAGTTAGTGAAGATGGTACTAAAGGATAGAGGACATTAACACTGTGGGAACTTGCCAGCTCTCTGACTGGAGTTTGATGTCCTTTGGGTAATGCAGGGAGTAGCTACTACACAAACCTTACCAGCATTGTTAAACTCTGCCATTGAAGAGCTGCCTGAAAAGGTCATATAAGCCTCTATGATTACATTTATCTTGACTTCTCTGTATTCACAAAGCCCACTTACTACCAAAAATGTCTGAGGTATTGACAGAGAAACCGCAGTGGATAACGTTCAGATAGCACGGCAAACAAGGCAACAAATCCATACTCTCTTGGGTCAATTCCAGCTCCAGTGCACACTTCCTAAACTAATTTGGACTTCAGTTTGTTTACTATAAGTGCAAGCAAGTTCAGTAGTGGAAAATACCCAGAGAAGAGCAGCCAGAGACAGTTTTTAGTGAAAAATTCTAACGCAACCTGCCCCTAGTATGATTTTCCTCCCTGGCAGCACTTATCTGCTATAAGTAGACAGCATTTGGATGCACAGCCTGTGGCAAAAGGTCCCAGGGGGTGTTCAGAGAGCTGTCACTTCTTGGGTACTGCACAGAAGTACAGAGATCAGGTCCTCCACAGCTCAAGATGATTTGCACAGGCTGCACTAAATACTTGCACAAAAATTACACCACCTTCTTCTTATAGGTACAGAGATAGCTTTGCCACCAGTAAATCAGGGACATTTGCTATAGAACCTCCCAAGTAACCCTCCCAACAAGAGTGTGCCCTGCTTTATCACATTTTATGGTTTATGTAAGTAATTAATATCCTGATCTGGTGATATTCTGCAATATGCAGCTGTCTGGCTGACTTCTGATCCTGCACGGTCTCAGTGCAGGTTCCTCAGTCACAGCAGAGCAGCAGCTCGCCAGGAAAAAAAAAAAAACAACTTTGTCATCTACTCAGCCAGAAGAGTGAGAAAAGTCTTAAACATACCTGGCATGTCACTCAGATAGAAAGAAGTCTCTTTATCATGTTATTACACAACTGAGCTGTGTCCTCAGCAGTGGGCATGCACTGAAAAACAGAGAACATGGACACTGCAGAAATATTTTAAGAAAAGGTCAATGAAACACTTGTACAGTCCCAGCTTCTGGTGTAAAAAGTACACAAAAATAATTAGATGCAGGCACACACAACAAGTCTAAACCAATTAGACAACAGAGTAACATCTTGTTTGTCAGTCTGGTTTTAATGAAGTTCAGCATCATGTCTTTGTGAGGCATTAGTTTTGTTGGAGGTCTCCACTGTTTAATAATGAACATCGTTTAACTATTCCATGCCCAGTCAGCAGTAATTTTAACCAGAGAGTTTTCCATGCAAACACACAGCCAACAATCTGAATCTTGTACTGCACTATCTATCTGTATTCCCCCCTTTTTTGGCTTATTTCTTAGGATCTGTCATATGATACACTCAGGAAGAAGGCAGGGTCAGATCAAGAAAAAATAAACTACTGTTTTCTTTGGATAGGCAAGATCACCACAGTGTTCATGCACTTCTACGTGTATCCATGATCCTAAAGTAAAGAGACTCCTAGTCTAAGAGCCTGGAATGTAAACACTGTCACAGTTGTTAATGTGGGTGAAAGGAATGGAAGGGTAGAAAGAGATGCTGAAAGACTCTTTTTTTTTGCAGGTGTTGTTCTCAAGCACCTGATTTGATTCTGGTTTCATTTACACCTGGGGATTACTGTAACAATTGAGCTTCGTGTCTAAAGCAATCCAAGCATGAGATCAGAATGTAAGCTATGAGATTATTCCTTTGCAAAATTGTACAAGTTAGATAGTCTAGATAAGAAGATGCTATTCTACCCTGAGGTTCACTTGGAGACATTTTTACATTAAATACCATCCCCTATTTTTATGATACAGAATTGTGTCTTTGCTCATAAATTTCCCTCTCCATTGGCTGACCTGCCCCTAAGAGGTTCTGGTGTGTCCTCAGGAATTCAGCTAGAAAAGAGTTCCCTGCCTTCTGTCTTCAATTTGACACCAGCTTGGAGATAAAGGGACCCTTTCTGACTTGAATTTCTGAAGAAAAGTAACAACTGCTGCACCAAAATCACTCCGGGTTTATTGCAGGGTAACTGCAATCACAGGTTGTCACCAGACCCGTAGGTTATGTAAATAGCCAGAGTAAACAGCAGGTCTGCAGCAAACAAGCAAGCCATGAAATTCTGACAGCACAGGTGAAGTCTGAGCACACCTGAATGAGGATGTCCACAAGAGGAACATGGAGTCAGGACTAACATGAAATAAACACAAAATACATCTTTGTCCTAACACCTTAATGACAAAGTAGAACGGGCTAAATTACAGCACATTCCAAATACAATGCTACACTGATGCCTATGAGTACTTCCAATTTTTCTGTTATCCCCAGTAGTATCTGTAGTGGGCACCCTCACTGCAGCCAAGTCTCACCTGCCTCTAAGAGATCATGTCAGGACTCTCCAAGCCACGTCTGTTGCAAGAGAGACTTGAACATGTCAGTTCTGGCCAAGTATCAGGGAGAAAGATGAGCGTATGGTCCTGCAGCACAGGGTCTGCTACGCCTAAATGTCTGTAGACCCTACACTGTCTCCCCACTGTGTGGAACACCCTGAAGGTGTTCCACAAAGGCACAAAGCAAAGAGCTGGATGAGAAGTTTGCCAAATTGGATCCAAAGATCATACATCATCCCTCAAATTCAAGAGCATCTCCTGGCTCCTCCCAAAACAGGGAGCCAAGTCTGCATCTCAGTTACCTGAGCTGGACTCCCTAACAGATGTTTCAGGTTGACCAAGCCACCAGGACTATGGTGATATATTTTCAGATGGCATCCCTTTGGCATATATGACCTACTGATAGGACAGGATGCACACTCTCTGCCTGGTGTTCATGTCTTTTAGTGCCCAGACAGTGATTTTGCTTGGGCAACAGGAATAATAGGACAAGGGGTAATGCTTTTAAACTAAAAGAGTGCTGATTTAGATTAGATACTAGGAGAAATTACTTTACAATGAGGGTGGTGAACCACTGGCACAAGTTGCCCAGAGAAGTGGTAGATGTCGCATCCCTGAAAATATTCCATGTCAGGTTGGACAGGGCTCTGAGCAACCTGATCTAGTTGAAGATGTCCCTGTCATTGCAGGGGGAGTTGGACTACATGGCCTTTGAAAGGTCCCTTCCAACGCAAACCACTCTGTGATTCTATGACCTCAGACTCTCAGCCCTGAAGCTCCTCCATTCAGTACTCAGACTGCTTGGGAAGACAAAAAGCCCTGCAAATGTATCTCATTTTCTAATTTTTTTTACAGTTGATCTCTCCAAGAAAGCCAATTGTAGTGCTTGCCAACTAGAAAAAACACCATATGGAAGTGAATAGATGACAATAAGGAAACTGAAGCCTGGGGGAGGGAGAAGGCATGGGGGAGGAAACCCAAACAAATAAACTAAAACAAAAAAAAAATCCAACCAAAAAAACCAACTACTGAGATTATTAAATAATAATAGAGCCTTCAGCTCTGTCCAGCAATGCTCATATTGTCCTCTCTAAAATGATAGGTACTAAAAAAGGGAATGGGTTTAGATTTTGCACATGGCATGTGCAATGTTTTCTCCCTCCCAGAGAAGCTCTCTAGTAATCTTAGGTTCTAAGCTCTTTAGGAAAGAGGTAAATGCCTCTGCATTTGCCGTGGTTTACAAAAGCTGATTTTGGTCAACCTCTATGGCTGATATGGCAGTACAACACCATCACTATCCTTTCTGTGAAAAGAATGTTTCACCAGGGTAATCTCTAACATCCTAGATTTCCTTTTGAAGAATCCAATCTCTTTTTGCTTAGTAACTTTAATCTAGAGTAAGGAATTCAAGGACACTCAATACATCTCACAGGAGGTACCAAGACTTCTTCCTTTTGTCTTGATTTTGGGGTTTTTTTGTTTATTTTGTTTTGTTTTTTTTTTTTAAACCATGCACTGATTTAACAAATATATTATCCCCAACCTGACAAGAGTTGTTCTTGATTAATTTATTGGTATAAATAAAACTAAATAATATAAAATGTATAAGACCTAATTTGCTTCTCACATGGGGTTGTTCTTTACAACAAGGACCACTGGCATGGCATCCTTCCACAATCATACTATTAACTCATTTACTTTTTTGGAATAGGCTGGTCACACCTATGGAGACTGGTGCCAAACAGTACTAACCCCTGAGCCATGCCAAGGAATTGTTTGGGAGAGTGATAGATGACCAACAGCATCCCAGGGACAATGCCAATAATATAAAGGTACAGATTACTGAGTTCTCATCTGCGAGAACATTTCTAACATGCTTTAGCACGGACACAGGCTTAAGGACTTAAGTGATTTTCTCCTGCTACCACTGTGTAAGTACCCATGCAAAATAACAGATCATATCCCCTCTGGACTAACAGCTTAGCCACTGCTTTCACGAACAGTGCAGGAGGGGTGTGTGTACAAACAGACATACACACACACACACACAAAAGTACAGATTCTCTACCTTAAAAGGTCATAAATGCTATAATTTGCTGCATTTGATAAGTTTACACATTTTACTTCAAAGAAAAAACTATTCAAAAGCAAAGTCCTGAGAGCTGTATATAACTAGGAAGATTAAAGCTATTAAATATACAGAGGCATACCTTGCCCAGTGATGTGTTAATCCATGGTCTATAATAAGGCAGTTACTGACTGTTCAGAAAGAGCTTTCACAGATTATATGAGACTCAGTGATATAGATACAATGATGTTGGAGCCATATTTTTTTACTTCTGTGCAAAGGGTGATATCTATACACATGTAGAATATGTAGAAAGTCTTGGAACATCTCACCTGTGAGACCAGGTAACTAGTGACTGAAAATATATATTGTATATCCTAAAGTATTCTCAAACCATGGATTTAGGACAGGACTCTTAAATCCTTACACTTCAAGCTTATCCCCATTTCCTGCCCCTAAACTATTAATAAATGCTAAAGGACAAAAGAACACAGTTTGGCTTCAGTCAACTGGTGAAAATCTGGAGCAACTCAGCTGAGGCCAGTGTAACTGAGATCAGAATTTGGCCCAGGCTCAACAAACTAAGCCAAATTCATTACCACACTCTTTCCCTACATGTCTGCATATTAAAGAGCATGATTTTTTGGTTTTGTTTTTTTGTTTGGCTTTTTGTTTTTTAAGTGCACATTTCAGCCAGCCTAAAAGTACATTCTGTAATTGTGACAGAAATGCCAACTGACGTAAAGAAGCTCCACGGATTTAATAATATTTTGCTTGGAAATGGGTGTAGAAACGCATGTATTTTCTAATCCAGTGTGCCTTGGCTCTAAGCTGTAGGAACCACCTTTCTGAGAAGCAAGTAAAAGGAAACTTCTCCCACATGGAAAGCTTCAAAGATCTCAGCAATGACAGTTATTTTTATCAACTTGGACGCTCTCTTTAGTGCCTAGATGAAGAAAATTTAAACAAGATGAGCAAATTAAAATCAGTCAGAAATGAGATCAGAAGATTTTAGGCACACCATATGAGTCTAGTGTAAAAATCTTTCTTCCTGCCACCTTTCACTGTTATCAGTTAAACACTTGCTAGGTCCCAGCCCACAAAGTATAGGAGCACTGAATGAAATAAAATAATTATCTGTCTGCCTCTTTGGTCTTCTTTCAAAAGATAAAGTCAAGAACTTGCCAAGTTCTGCCCCCACATAAACAAGTTCTTTACTAGTCAGTCTTGGTCCATATTCATGAATGTGAGCTGTGAAAACCCTGGGCACAGCTCTGAATCTGAATGAATCAAGGGGAAGGGGCCACACTCACACAACAAGGGCACCAGATGGAGACCAAAAAGCAGTGGTGAAAGGGGTGAAAAGGAAGGGATGTCTTCATCCCTTTGCATCACCACATACATCCCTGTGCACTATGTCACGATCAGATTTTGACTACACTTTCAGGCGCTTAGACCCAGCTATAGCTGACAGTTATTTTGGATTCAGACAACAACTAAAATCATAATCCAGCTCCCACAGCCAGCATACAGTTTTCTAAGTAGAAGGAGAATAATTCAATTTGCCTCTTGAAGAAAAAGATGCAATTTATTTTATTTTTCACTTATGGTGCAGTGAATTCTAAAGGTGGTTATTGGTACCTATAGAAATTTCATCCGAGGAAGCATTCTGGGCAATCTTTAGAACAATTGGATTTATGGTCAGTTTGTCTTTTCAACTCTGTTCCTTTGGTTTCTCCCATTACCTCAAGGACCCACTCTCCTTATCCACACACTCTCAGAGCCTGCACTCCTGGGACACCCATATACCTCTCCTCTGTGCACACTCTGTCCACATAAAAGCTGTGGACTGCTCTCCTGCTCCTCTGCACCTTCTCCTGGGCATCTCTACGTACCTCCCTTCCCACCATCAGCTCCCAGTCTGGACTCGTTAAGCTGATGGGAAAAAGGAGGCATCCAGGTCTGCCCAGGAAAGGAACTGTATCAATGCCAGAGTACCGTGGAACTCATACACACTAACACCTTCATGGTGTGGAGGAAACAGGTGGCAGAGGCACCAACCCATCTACTGTTCTCCAGCGTCAGCAGCTGCAGAGGCAGGAGGAGATGCACAGTTGTAATTCTTCCTTTGGTTTAGGCACAGAAATGCTCTGCTGCTCAGTGCAGCTCCTGAACCTCTTATTGCTGAAGCCAGCAGTCAGCCCTACTATCACACTTGGGACCACCAGCCCAGTTCATGCCCACGTTGAGATGCACTTACACAGCTGTGGCCTCAAAGTCAGCACCAGAGACTTCTACACTCACTTTAAGGCTGATCCTCTCTGCCAGATGTTCTCAAAGTGGCTGTGAAGTAAATTAATTCTGGGCTTAATAAAGCCTGTTTATGCTGTCTTATTTAGCAAAGCTCATGTTTATAGGGATTTATTAAGCACTTAACTGCATGAAAGAGGAAAATATTTGCTTGTAATTTCAATTGCTCCGTATGGCTCTGTGACTCAGTGGCCTCTGAAAGCACACAAATATTTTCCAATAAACAAAGAACTGGTTCAAACTGCTGCCCATTGAAAATGGGAGACTGAACACAAACACATTTGATTCATAAGCTTTGCACCACCACTACCTCCCCCCACCTCCAATCTGGAATGGATCCAAATTTTTTTTTATACTCTAATGTGACTAAAATTTTCAGTTAGGATTTCTGCACAGGGCAGTGACTCCTTCAGTAGATATTCATTCTGGACTGTATCTTGTTCTCCACTCCCTCTATTTTTGCATGCTCCCCTCTCAACACATCTTGAAATTTTCATTTAAGGCCACTGAAACTAGTCCAAGAGACTCAAAGTTAGGCTCCATCCACCCTTCCAAGAGAATCACTCTTAATAATTTGTGGGAATAGAGAGGTGGGTCTTGCCCATTTTGTTTTTTAACTAATTATTCATTTATTGTGGGAGGTCTTTCAGGCTTAAAAAAAATAAAATCACTGCCAATATACAAATAATATACCAATATACAGATCAAGATGAAAGTATGAAGTGTTACATTTTATTCAGAAACTATTCACTTTACTGTATCTAGGAGATCACAATATATGAAGAACTCCTCCATAAACTGATTAACAAATCACTTGACCTTAGGTAAACATAGCAAAACAAAAGTATTTGAAAGGAAAAGCCCTCAGGATTCCCTCACTTTTGAAAGCTGCAGTCAAAAAAAATCTCTGTTTCTCAGCATTTATTTTGCACCTGTCCTGGTTAGAGTTAATTTACTTCCTAGCAGCTGGTGCAGTGCTGTGTTTTGGAGAACACACTGATGTTTTACTTGTTGCTCAACAGCGCTTACTTTAAGTCAAGGACCTCTCAGTGTCCCCTGCTCTGCCAGAGAGCAGGTGCGCAAGAAGCTGGGAAGGGACCATGGCTCAGACAGCTGACCTGGACTGGCCACAGGGATATTCCATGCCCTGGAACACCAGGCTTAGTTTAAAAACTGGAGAGGGGTTGGCCAGGAGGGGCCCATCAGTGCTCAGGAACTGGCTGCGCATCAGTCAGTGGGTGGTGAGCATTTGTATTGTGCACGACTTGTTTTCCTTGAGTTTTATTTCTCTCTTTTTTTGGTCTCCATTTTTGTTGGTTTTATATTTTATTTCAATTATTGAACTGTTCTTACCTCAGCCCACACGTTTTACCCCTTTTTTCCAATTCTCCTCCCCATCCACTAGAGCTGCATGGTACTTAGTTGACAACTGGGATTAAACCACAACAGCACCTTCACAGGCCATATTTCACTGTCAGAGTGCAGTTTCCATACATGAAATATTCACAATGACTATTACAGTTAATCATATCAGTGGGTTTAAATATGAAAATCAGATTTAGAAAAAAGTTATTCATAACTTGATACTCTGGGAATGAGGAAACTACAAACTAAACAATTACTATCATTATGGCTTACAGAATATTTAGCAAGCCACATATTAACAATGGCACTTATGTCTGCTGAACTGATTCTGGTGTCCCCTAGGAATGGATTTCTATATCTGTTTGCTCTTAATACCACAGGGCATCTGTCCAAAAATGTGAACTAGGAAGAGTGTGCATTTTTTTACATCTCTAAGAATTGTGAAAAAATTTCTCTGTGTCAAAAGTTTTCTTCCTAAACTATTTCTATCAATTGGTTCAATTTGTATTTTCTGGTTTGTTTCTGGTTTATTTTTAACAAAGGATTTTGATATTTCGTTACAACCATGCTCATCACATAATTGAGGTAAGCTGCATCTTTCTTCTTCCAATTATTTTAAGTGAGAAATAGGGTCTCTAAATCAACTTTTGTTTGAAAGATTTGCTCATTAAAAGTTACCTTTTTTTTTTTAAGGGAAGCTTCTGAATCCAATGCAAAACTAATAATTTTTTCATTTTTTTGTCAGAAGACAGAATTTCCTCCCCAAATGGAAAAATTTCAAAACTCACTGCAGCAATAACATCTTAACTTTGGATGCAGAGAGATCTTATTTCTCTAGAAATACTTTTCTCAGAGGATGAGATGTTCAGATCAAAATGAGAAATTATATTGAGAAAGAAAACTCTTGCAATTCTACAACATGCAGCTTCCCACTTATTTCCATTTAAAACAAAGAAGGCAAGTTTCTTTTGTATAGTGGCATTTTCTCTTGAGAAATACTGCTTAGACAAACAAAACTAGCCTCCCACCAAGTGACATACATTTAACAATTTCAATACAGAGAACACAAGAGAGGCTCAAATATGACCTGCTTGATGAGTGATACACTTGTCCCTGCTCAGAGCTTCTTTATGTCCCGTTTCTTCCCATAACTGCTGATTTGTCAGGCAGCACCATTACTGGGGAAGTAGAATGGCATTAGGAGACTGCAGGGACACTCATCTCTGTATGCCAGGAGAAGTATCAGCTCCCATCAAGAGAACACTACCTTGTATCCACATCCATTTCTCACAGGCAAATCATTACCAGTAACATTTAAACCTCTTCTTGGGTTGCTGTACTATTCTTAAGCCAGTTCTCGGGCATCATGATTTATAAGCCTTTTCATTTATTATACATCAGCATATTAATGAAAAGATTTTGTGGCATCCCGCCAAGATTAAGCATCACCCACTGCCTTGGGGTGATGGATATATGGAGCATAAGGATGGCACAACCCAAGTGTTTCACATATTGCCTTTTGATTTTAGATGACTGTCACCATGAGGAGGACTCATTCACTTATTTATCATTTCTCCCCTTTCAGAGATTACAACAAACTGGGATCTTTACCATGGACTATGAATCATATCGAGCTGTGCTACATTCTGGAAAGCCCTTGATCCCATATGGGTGCAGATCAGACACTTGACTCCTACTACCTAAGAAGGAAAAAAGTTTCACAGCATTGCAAATTTCATTATTTCATCTTGAAGCTTGTGATCAGCTCTCAGTCTTGTGACTACCAAGAAGTTTCAGGTTCCACTTTAAAATTCAGTGTCTGATTTCACTGTCCTTAGAGAACAGTATAATCCCTTGATACACTTAAATCCCAAATGGTTCAAAGACTAACCTACAGGATGCAACATTTCACTTTTTGTTGGGAAAATATTTCCTTTCAGTACATTTTGGTGTTGAAATACTTTATTATTGCTTTTCCTGCTTTGAGGAAAAAATATCTCCACCAAAAAAAAAAAAAAAAAATTGTGTTAGAAAACACATTTTGAAATATTGAAAGCACCTCTGGATTCCAAAAACTAATTTTGATTTTTTTCTTACTGTTCCTCCACATTAACCAGTGCTCTGATAGTCCGAGCCAGCAGCATTTAAGGAGGACTTAAAACAACATTCAAAATTTTAACCACTGCTCTCCCATCAACAGGAAAATAAAAAAATAATGTGTTTTTGATTTTGCAACAGTCACTGTATAAATGCTGAGTTTTGTATCACTAAATTACAAATAATCTTAATTGAAGATCTCATAGTACCTAGAAACTACAGCTTTTAGAAAATAAGTTGTTCCTTTATGGAAAAAGCAGCCTGCAGGTTAAAAAAAAAAAAAAGAGACAGCCCAATGTGTCAAATAACATTTCTTTATTTCCTTTTTCTGATGCTTCAAACTCCAACAATTATTGTAAATTATACTTACAGTTATTGGCATGGATTTACTTTTAATCAAGCAAATTTCTCACTGTGGATTTTACTGACCAGGAATGACAGGAGAAGCCTTGAACAGCACAACAAATGGGCTGCTTCGGCTTTGAGATCACAAAGACTTGGAAATAATATTTTTATTTATACCCATGGTTTTGAAGATCCAATATTCCACTAGACAATAACTAAAAGAAAAAAAAAATCTGACTTTGATTCTTTGCATAATTCACCCTTATTTACCTTAATAAAATTCCCTCTACAACAGTTCAGCAAAAGGGAATAGTCTTACACTTCCCATATGTTCCAAATCATCACTATTTGAAGCTTAAGTGGCAGAAAGGATGAAATTAATTCTTCTTTCCCTTTAAAAAACCCCAGACAGAATTAAGAGAATTTACTCCATCTGCTTCCAGTCTAAAGTCCACCTTATAAAGTTCAGTAATTGAGATTCAGTTTAATACCAAAAGTGACACATGGGAACACTAACAGTGTATAAACCCCCAAGAACAATGAACTTATTTTTAACAGTATTGTGCTAAATTAGACTGGGAGAAAAATATATAGAGACCTGAACAGGTCCTGATAAAGCCAGAATTCCAGGCCTGATAAGAATATATACATGAAACAAATGAGATATCAGACATTGGCAACAAATAGTCTGGTCTCCAAACTAGTTCAGGGGATGACTCAGTCAGACATTGTACAAAACTGTCAGGTTTATACTGCACAGATCAGTTCAAAAGCTTTATGTTTACAATAATAGTTTGCATGCAGCTATGCACTGACATTCTTTCTAGAATACTTTTGCAAGCCTCCCCCATGCAGAAATTTCTCTTCTACCTTTAAAGCAATAAAGGGCAGATTGTTACCAGAAAGCAAAGAGTGCTCCAACCAGCTGAAAACACAGAGGGGAAGTAAATATGGGATTACGCAAATTACAATCTGGCCAGGGGTCTGGGATCAGAAACAAGGAGAGAGCTCCAAATCTTCAACTCTGTATCTGCTGATCTCATCATTGCGATTCCTCCCACCTCCCTTAAGATTGTGCACTAAAAAAAAAAAAAAAAAAAAAAAAGTAATAAAGAGGTCATAGCCAAAACACATGTTTATTTCAAAACTCTCAACACAGCCTTTAGATAAACAGTTCCTGTAGAGACTACTGGAAATTCCACTGTTACAACAGAGAAGGAAATGCCAATATTGGACTCTCCAGTACCACAGAATCATCCAGCAACCTTCAAGGTCCCACAAACACTTCCCCCAACTAATTCCCAGGATAGAACCATCTCTCTTTCCTATGATGAGTGAAGAGGCATTTTGAGGTAGCCAAAAGAATTAGTTCCAACTCCTTGAGAACAAGCACCTTGTTTCAGGGAAGCTCCAAGGTAACTAACTGTGCTTCAGCAGAGATGCCACAAGCAGCAAGAAGGTCCCCTAAATATAAAGGGAGAGGGGTCAGGGAAAGGAGAGTTCAGATCGAGGTGGACGGGCCTCCTACACTTTACCCAGAAAAGGAACATATATAATTTATATGTGTTCAATAAATAGCCCATGCCAGTGCTAAAGAAATACAGCCATGGTGAAAGATGAGCGGGGTGAACAGCTTTACTGCTCCAAACAATATGGTCATTTTCCTTTTTCCTTACTCATGGCCTACTGCAAAAGGAATGCAGCTGTCTGACACCCTAATGTTTTTGTTTGTTTTTGCACCAGATAATTCTCCTTTTAAGCTTCACTACCTCCTTTGTGTTATTTGTACTGTCCAGAGTAACGCTTAAGGCAAGACTGAAACTCAAACAGCTCTTCCTTTACAGCTATTATTCCGAGTTGCAATGCAACAGCAGAGAGCACTCTAGCCCTACAGCCTACACCAAACGTCCCCAAATTACCCACCAGCAAAGTCTTCATTCTGCCATGTGCAAGCTTTTCCCCAAGTTCTATGTTGCTGCACCTCCATCTCCCTTGAAGTAGAGGATTCAACCATCTGCAATGGAATTAACAGGAGAGAAGAGATTCTCATTTCATACAATCATCTCCTAAGCTCAGGTCTGCCAGAAGCACTGATCTTGTCACCAGAAACAGGACAAGCAAGTTGAATCTCCTGAAGAGATGATGACAGTCAAATAATTCCCACCTTGAAAGCCTGAGCAGTTGACCCTAGAAGTCATGGCAAGACCCAACACCATACAGGTATCAGCCCTGACTGTAACATGAGGCCTCTGGAAGTGCTTTTATATTTAGTCACAGAATAAATCCATAAGAAGGAGCTGCGTGGTTGTCCTTCCAGCAGAGTTCTAATTCAGCTTTGGTTCCCAATAAATCCATCCTGTTTAGTTTTGGTAAAACAATTCTTTCACCTAAGATATTTTTTTGTTTGGTTGGTTGTTTTGGTTTTTTTTAATAAATCTACTCTGCCTCTCCCTGGTATTGTGGGTCCTGTTGTTTACACAAGCCAGGCACAACCAACACTTGTGTCCTGAAGTCCAGAGGTACAGCACAGTACAGGAATTAACTAATAGCCAGGAAGGCTGCCTGACCACACAACTGCTCTGGCTGCTTGGAAGAGATCTGAGTAGCAACATGAAGCTCCTGGCTGTTCTAGCCCTATCTGCAGGATGTACTTGCTACCTTCTCCACAAGTCTGTTATTGTGTAAGGCCTGCATTTGAAGCAGCATCCTCAGGCATAACTCACATGTCATCAAACTACCACCATTACTTTGTTTCTGACACTCCCATGTTTTTTCTTCAGTTAACTCTGTACCCCTAAATCTCTCCAACTCTTCCCTCCAAGCTGGAGCCAAAGGAACCATCCGCTAGCATGAGCATGCACGTGGCAGTGGCAGACAATGCCACACGCACCACTCTAACTTTGTCCTTTAAAACATGTTCTCCGGCTCCCTGAGTTTCTTGCCCTTGGGCCTCTGCATAAGAATTCACTATTTTGGGGAGGGGGAAAGGTTTTTTTTTGTTTTGGGGCTTTTTCAGTTGGTTGGGGTTTCTCGTGGAAGTTTAGGTTTGGGGGTTTTTTTGGGGGAGAGGGATGGGGGAGTTGTGTTTGCTTTTTAAAAAGGAGGGAAAAGATTAAAAAGAGAAAAAAAAAAAGTCTTGCTTACACTGCAATTTTACTGCTCCAAAAGTTATGGACAGTTTGCCTGTCAATACTAACGCAAGCAAGGTTTTCCTTTGCAAACCTCCTACTCAGCATTATTTTCCTCTTGATCTAGCTTTTAATCAGACCAAGTCAGAAATAAAGAGTTCAACTTCTTAAGTTTAAAAGGGCGAGCAATATTTGCCTCTATTTTTGCTCTTTTTTGTTTAGCTCTGTAGCTGCATCTTATCCTGGTCTGAACCATCCTTCCTTTCTCTGTCCCCATTCCCTTTTACAGCTACTCCTGCGTAAATCAGATTTCTCTCAAACAGCTTCTGTTAATCTGACAGCTCAGCAGGGACTAACCCCGTCACTTCCTGCCTAAAGATAAATATCTGCTATGGCATAAAAACTGAATGAGAAGGAAGGGATGCTCTAGGTCAACAGCTATCTTTGTAGCATTGAGGGGGCAGGGACACAGGAAAAGAGTAAAAGCATCTCAAACAGTATCTTTACTGCCAAAATAACAGCTCTGTGATATGCACAAGAGGTCAGTCATGTCTATCTATCCACCAGACAACATCAGAACTGATGAATGTGGTGTGCAGTTTCTACTAAAGGACAGTGTGAATTTTCACTATTTAACCTTTTCAACTGTTTTCTCTTATTGACCATTATTACTTCCTTTTACACTCTCAATAAATCATCCAGCCAGCTATCATCACCTGAACAGTGATATTCTCAGAAAGTTTCAACCCTCATGATGAGGCAACAAGCCAACACAGAAAACATAACCCAGTATATAACCTCTTCTGCCCTACACATGTCCATATCCAAGTCTAACATTATTTACATACTCTCTTCCTCACTCCCCATTCTTGATGCACTTTCCAGGAGGTAAGTTTACTAGTGGTAGAAGCAGGAGGTGAGAAGAACACAGGGTGTTGTGGGTATTTCGGGGTGGGTGTTTAACCCCAGCTGCCTCATACCCCATACCACATTAGAGGTGCCACACACTCACACCTACATTAAATCTCTTAAAGTTGTCGTCCTGAGGGTATCAAGAGAAAACAGAAGGAAGCCCAGATTTATTATGTTCAAATGATCACACCTCAAAGTACATCCAAGTCTGACATGTGATTTGGGAATGACAGGAGCAGATGCTGTAAAATACGTTTAAAGAATAACACATAATTGTGATAGCTCATAACACCTTTTCTTTAAGTAGTTGCATTTGCTGTAAATGCTCCTGCTTTTTTGTTCCCCTGGCAGGCAATGGAAAGCCTTACCTTCCAGTGGAGTACCTGTACCATTACCCAGCCTCCACCAACCAGGTGCCACAGATGAGAGAGAGATGCCTGGAATACACACCCAGCAAGAAACCCAGGAGGTGATTACTGATGTGTCTGCAGAAACACACACTGACTCCAGTCTCAAGTAACAGAGCAGGAAGAGAAGCCAACTGCTTAGGTTCACTGTGCATCTGGTTAGTCACGAGGTACCCAATGTTTCTGGGCTTGTTCCCTGATTTCAGTCTTTTCCTTTACACTCTGTTCTCATACTCAAACCCACACTGACACTGGCCTAGAGAGACATGGGAGAAACAAAACAGCAGGAAACAGTGACATCCACAATCAGTGGTTGGGTTGCTGGTTTACAAGAAAACCCTGAACACTACCAGGACATGCTGTCACACACAGATGAGATGTCACTGGTGGCAGCTGAGTAGAGGTTTAGAGACTGAGGAACATCTTGTCCCCACCACAGAAGCCTCCAGTGGGCCCTGCCAGACCACGGACACAGCTTGAGACCAGCCCTCAAAGTATGCATTTGCAAATGTCACACACTGGGGAACACAGTGCCAGATTCAATTTTGGTTTGAGTACTAAGGTATCCTATTCTTTGTTCTTACCTTAGCTGGTTTCAATACCTCTCTTTCTAAGGTCATATCCTAGAGAGAATTACCAGTGCCTTCTATTACTAGAATAGACGGTCAAAGTCTTGATTTCCTTTCAGCTAGTTGCAGTTGCAACAAAGACCACTGTGAAATTACCTCAGAAAAATAGAGCCTCTGAGCTGGGCATCAGAGAAAACAACAGGGGAAATGCACACTGATACATTTTTTCAGTAGCAAGCTGATGGTTTTGATGAGAGTTGACATATACATGACCATTTGAAGGAGATTTCAGCCTCGCCTTTGGCTCAAATTCCCTCCCATCCCGCTATTTCTCCAAGAAACCACAAAAGACAACTTAATGCAGCAGTCTCCCCAAGAAATCAGGTGTTTTCTGGCTATGGATTCCTATCTTTACTACAGATAAGGCTGCATATTTTAAAACTTTTGGGTAATTGTCATGCTATCATGTTAGCAACTGCAAATATAAAAATATAACAAGGACCAGGTACTAATTAGTCTTCAAGTTAGCTTAGTTGGAAAGTTTACTCCATATTTTCATCTTGGAAAAGCTGATGTGTCTTTGTTACTCAAGAAACAAAGCATATCAACAGTAGTTGCAAGTCTATGGCAAAGTTGATTAAGAACTCATTACTGTCCTGTCCCTTTGAGATCTCTCTAGTTAGGGTTACACCATGTTTGAGAAATGAGAGATAAGGCAGAAATTCAAAAGGACAGCCTCCCCCCTCTGCATTCAGCCCACTGTAGCAGTAAAACAGAACTAGGGACATGCTCCTTGGAAAAAAGAATAAAATAAGAAAAAAAAGTCATGTTTGATCTTAAAGAGAAAGATCTAAGTCAATTTTTAGAATCTAACAGTTACACTCTGGAAAACTTCCTTCTTGGATCCCAGCTTTACAGCCTGGTCCTATGTATGCATCTAGTTTAAGCAAGTCCATCTTACCCCTTGGGAAAAAAAACAAACAATCTCAAGGAGTTTCCTAACTGCCAAGAAACTTTTTTCTGGATACATGTCCTTCATTGTCCATTGTTCAATTTATTTTTAACTAACAACTTCAAGTTACAGCCTTGATCTTGCTGCTCCTTGAGCAATCCTTTTCTTCTGGGTGAATGCTAATGCATTTTAGAGAGTCTGTAAATGGCTAATAAACATTTCACCATCTCCCTGATCAGATTAAGGCAAGATATTAGCTTTATCTGTTCGCTACCTGCTAAGGAGAAAAGCAGGATAGAAGGTATCAAGGGTCTCTGGAGAAACAAAGGAACACATAGTTGAAGGGGTCAAGACATAGGAATGGAGAATAATGAATGCAGTAGAAAGACCAGATTTGTGTAAGGCAGCACTACTTCTTGGAAGCAATTTTGCCTCAGCAATTTCAATTAGAAGCAGCTAGGAAGGTAAATTTGTTGAGTTTATTAAACTACAGACCTAGAATCAAAGGAAAAATGAGCTAGAGAAGCACCAAGCAAATGTCACAGTACAAAAGTTATTACCACAAACACTTATCGCGGATTTTGCGTCTCTGAAGTACTTTGCACGTGGTAGTTCAGTAGGGCAAGCCCTACTTCTCAGTGGCTACAAAGACTCTGCACATTGCAAGAACCTAAGTGAATTAATGCACTATGGTGAATTAAGTCACCATAATGCAGATTCATAACCGAGGCAGCCTTTATGGCTCAGTTCAGCATTTTCCCTCCCTCCCTTGTACTGCCCTAGGAAGGGTAACCTCAGGAAGTTGCATATGCAGCAAAAAATCACCCTCTCCCTCCCTTAAAATGCTCTCATATCAATTTCTATAGTCCTCATAGTTTCCCCTGCCTCTTCTGTCTGTAATGCATACGTCTCGCTCTGGTTATCAAGAAATTCAAAGGAGCACTGATGCAAACCTCATGGCAACTGCAAACAGATCAAAACTACAGAGCAGAAACAAGGAGCTAAACAATTTGACCTTAACAGTATTCATTTCAGAGGAATGAGACAATTTTGTTTGAGGCAGACCCCCAAAACCAACAGGTTAAGCAAACACTGGGTGTGATTTCTCAGCTGTTGGTTATATGTCAGAGTTTGAATTCATTTGCCTGACAAAAGCCACTTACATAAAACAGTTATCAAGCAAGGTCACAATGACACCTGGTCCTCTCAGAGAGGCTGGTTGCTCCTCTAACACCTTTCTCACTACACTGTGCACAACAGCTTTGGTGTCAGCCACTTTGATAATCAGCTGAGCTACCCAAGCTACAGAGCTTCCATATGGAAGCAGAACCTGGCCTCAGGCTTTTGAAATACACCTGCAGCAGACTGAATGCAAGAGCCCAGCAATGAGCACTGCCAGAGCCTCCTATCACCAAGGGAAGCTGGAACATGCAGAGACACGAGGCAAACTGAGATCCAACCACACATTTCAGCAGAAATCCAGCAGGGTTACAATTGTGTAACTGCTGTCCCAAGTTAACCACCAACACGTCAAAACAACAAACTTTCCTGCTTCACCCACTAACACAAACATTTCTTCAGAGTTTGAGAAGGACTCCAAACTTCTTTGTACCGAAGAGGCATTTTGTTACCTCCTTTTGAGAGCTGAGCCTTCAGCAAACAGAATGAGGGATGGAAGGTACTGAGCCAGGACACCCTGAAGTCAGTGGAACATCAGGGTGGTTGGTACCTCATCCAAGGCGTGCACACCTGAGCAGGACAGGACTAGTTATGCACCTTCATTCTGCTGCTGGCAATTGCAACATGAAAAACTTAAGAGTGGAGCTTTATGCATATGAACAAATGTTTTAATTGCTTCTAACCCCATTCGTACTATGTTTTCTCCTCTCAGGCTTTACCACATTTTGTTTGCTTACAAACATCTCAGTTCATTAAGTCTAATGATTTAAAGTTTTGACTGTTGTGTCACATGCAGAGACACTTTCCTACTCTGTTAACATAAAGCTGCTTCTCTAGCATGTTTTCACACATCTGCCTGGCTTGGAATTGGCAGACATACTGGAAAGAGTCAACAGGAGAATTAACCAGAAAATCTGCATGGTAAAGACAGATGTTTATACCACAGAAGAGCTACCACTAATTACAGTTATTACAGCACTGAAAGGTATCAGTACAAGTTCATGTTTAATGGAACGATGTGTTAGGACACAAAACATCCTACAAGGCCTGATCTGACCCAATTCCCAGAAGCTGTACTTTATTAGCAAGTGTTATTAACTTCAGCACAATTACTCACACAGACAAAGGTATCC
Organism: Neopelma chrysocephalum; assembly: GCF_003984885.1. Classification (NCBI taxonomy): domain Eukaryota; kingdom Metazoa; phylum Chordata; class Aves; order Passeriformes; family Pipridae; genus Neopelma; species Neopelma chrysocephalum. The sequence continues at coordinate 7,508,248 of NW_020897809.1, forward strand.
ACAGACAAGTCCTGATTCAGTAACCTCTATAACATGACTAAAGCTCTGGTATGTGGGTAGTCAGCATTGCTTAGAATGACTCAGGACACTCTAAATATAAGATACCAGCTTTGTCTTATAGTTTTAGAGGTTTTCAAACCATACATAAAGTGATCTCATCATGTGCTGCTTTGCATCTTATTGCTCAATCAGGTGTTGCTAAACAGGAGAGTTAAGTAATTTATTATATAGTACACAGTATTCCATAGAACACACAGTACAGAGAACTCCACTCTAATTCCAGCAGCAGTCAGCTATGTAATTTCTGATGCAGGTAATAAATTACTGTGTTCTGTACAGTAATTTATAAACCTTTAAAGGTTTATAAGGCTGCAAAGGATGCATTGCATAATGACAGATGCTACAAAGTAAGTTACTCTGATTTTGAAACAGTCAGAGAAGCTTCTGATGTTCAGCACTCAAATAGCCACTACAGAACCATCCCTCTATCGTTTGACTTTGTCACTGGGCAGTCACAGATCTGATAAAACTGAGGTAAAGCGATGTGTAAAAGGAGCGGAGGGAAAATGTGTGCAAGTCTGAATCAGGTCACCACAGTGAGTGGATTTATGCTAATTTATACCAGCAAAGATTTGGGCTTGTAACTGCGTACACTAAATTTTACTCAGAATGTAACTCTCCCCAGATTAAGAATCCAGCTCTGGTGTTAAAACCTTCTTGACTTCAAGGAGGTCCTGGTTTCAATTTAAGAAGAAGGGGAGAGACAGGGAAAAGATGCATGAGACACAATTCTTCTTATTTAAGCTGTCTTTTTTTGGTGTTTGAAAGTATCTCATATCTCATTCCACTCTTGGCTGATTACTTGTACTAAGGTGGAAGAGATAAATCAGCATTCCAGTGCTTCAAACACACCAAAGCTTTACTATAGCTGTGGGTTTTTTATGGATATTAGTCTGAAACACATTCTTTACCCAAAGTCAGTGACTGCAACAGTGTAAGGAAGAGCTCAGAAGAATCCCCTATGAAAGCAGATTCCCTGAAAGAGATCTATACCTTCTGATGCATGCTCAAGTTCTGCATAAGCTTGTCTGCTTGCCACAGCTCTAAGGGAAATCCTTTGCTCTGAGCAGAGTTCCAGCACCAGGAGGAATCCTGTCCCTCACCTTGCCATGGAACAGCTATTTCTCATCTCTGACAGAGATGCATCAAGGACACTTACAGAGTAAAGAACACAATGCTCTTGGCCACCTACCTACTCTTCCTTTTTAGTGGAGCAAAAAGGTCTTTATCAAAGTGAAATTAGCAGAAATGCCTGGATTTCCAGTTGTGCTAAGCAGGAAGTAGGTATCACATGCACATCTTCCCTGGGAGAGACCATAAGTCCTTCCAGAAGAGACTGTCAGATGGTATCTGTCACTTTTCAGAAGGAACCAATCTGCATTGAATCCACTCCCAGCTTCAAGTCTCACAACTCTTTGGCTAACAATCTGTCCCTTGCAGCAGGATACAACACAGAATAAACTGCTATGAAATAAAATAATGCAGGACCTTCAAACAGAAGGCTGAAGTCATTGGTACTGCCAAACCCTGAGGTTTTTTCATCAATTTCCTAGACTTTACTAAAAAAATTTGTTTTATTACATCTTTGTATGGAATGAAGCACCCTAAATTTTCAGAATGGGGTGAAGTACTACCACTCCAGGTGCCACTAAGTTCTGCAAACACTCTCATAAACTGCCTTTCCTGCTGAGGACAGTCTTGGTCTTCATGACTGATGCCTGCTTCCCCCCCCCATTTGGGCTGTCTTAGCCTGCTTCATTTCAATACACAGATTTACACTGAGGCCCTATAAACCATCATGATGGCACAACCCAGCAAGAGAGAGCTATGAGAGAGGAACTCAGACTAGCTTTGCCAACCAAAAACACATTCCTACAACAGCTCTCAGCAGAGATGAACATCTATAGTCTATTGAACTTCCTGCAGAAATCCTGGCTCCAACCAAAGACAATACAGTTCTTGCAAACCCAGCCTAAATTACCTACAAGTTGTATGTGGCCACATTGCTTCTGAAGTAAAAAAAAAATAAAAAAGAAAAAGAAAAATCATACAGTATATTCCTCTCCCATTTCTATTTGAATTTTGCTCCTATAGTAAACCCAGCTCAAAATCTTCCATAACTCAAAACAGACCTACACTTTCAAGCAGTGCAAAGACTTCAGTAGTGAGTAGCAAAATAAAGGGTTGCACCTAATGTATCAGGTGCAACTCATTTAACAGTTGGACAAACTAGAAATTCCATAAATAAAAGCCAAAGAGAGAGACAGGTTTTTTTTAAAGATCTTACTGGACTTTGCTACAATTAGCAGGAAATTTGCTCCTTTTATTTGGGGGGAGGGAAGCAGCAAGGGACAAGCCATTTGATTATATGCATGAGGCATCAAGAAAGAATTGGTGCACTGAAGGGCAAGACCATGCTGGGAGGTACTTCACCTGCAGATCTGTACATAGGAATTCACATGAGATGTGCTGGCAGCACGTAGGTGACAGTCTGTGCTATCCCCTTACTGAACTCTGATCAGCTTTCTTGAACTATCTTATCACGCTGCTGTTGCTGTCTTGGGCTATATATAGCCCAAGTAAACTAATACAGGTGTCTGATGAGTCCTTCATTCAGTGCCATATCCAGGAGGAATCAGAAAATTTCATCTCCAGTGGTATAAGGGGAACAGATCAAGGGCAACTCCTACCAGCTCTCTTTGCCTTAAAAGAAAAGATTCTCTTTACCTGTCCCATTAAGCACATGCTGTTCATGTGCAATGGCCCTGCCTTTCAGAGACGTGCTCAAAAAGAGCAGGGTACAGCATGGAAGCAGGTTAAGGGGTACAAGGTAAACAGGCTGAAAAAAACCCAACCAAACACCTCACACCAATCATCACCCAGTCCATGCTGTCGTGAAGACCTTTGTTACTTGAAAATAGCTGCCAAACCTTTTGAACAAACAGTTTTTAGCCTGAAGAGATCGTGGATTGCTTGCTGCCCTTTTGTTGTGGGTGGATGGTATTATTTCTTCTCCACAGCTGAATGGCAATACAGTTTGAAAAATTAATCACAAAATGGGAGAATTGCAAATACTTGTCTGAGCACAAATTGCTTTGTTTGCCTGAAAGGGAAGGTGTTAATATGAAGAATGATCACTCTTGTACAGGCATCTTCAGAGATAACGCACATTCACAACCACAGCGGAGTTCCCACAGCAGCTCACATGAACACGAGCACAAGCAGCTCATGCCTCCAGCAAGATTAATGGAGCACTTTTTCAGTGCTCCTCTCCACCCAGAAGCTGGCATTCTCAGGCCTGCAGTAAGTGATCTACCACCAGCCATCTGTCTTGCTGTCGTCCCCATTTACCTCGACTTTATGGGTCACTGGAAAACAGAACCATGCATTTTGGGAAAATTACTCCTCTACATAATTTGAAGACTTGTGGATGGACATAACACACTATAAGAAAAGCAGATCCAAAGGTCAATACTCCTATAAGTAGACCCTTCCATCACCACAGGAGTTACTCAGGAGAGTACTTGGGCACCACAGGCTGGTCTTATATGTTGGCATCTTTCACAGTCCTGCATAGGGTTCCCTGATCCTTTGGCAGCATGTGCCACATGCTTTCAGTGCCAAGATCTTGCACAACTTGCAAGTCTGACAGACTCTGCTGCCTGTTCTGGGCTCCGGCTGGAGGGAAAGGGAAAGTGAATGCTCCCATTTTAGCTTCGGATTATTCTGAACACATGATGTCAGATGCTTTGCAGTGAGAAGGCTTCTGCAGCATGAGTGCACACAGGCACAAATGCCCACAACTGCAGGAGATGGAGAGAAGAGCTCAGCACATGTTCTTGGCCAGCCAGGTGACCCTGCTGCATCCTGAACAACAGTGATACAATGTGGGTTCTGAATTCAGTGTCTCCTATCTGTAGGTCACAGGTTTCTGCCGTTACAACTCTATGTTAAAAACCTCACAGAAAACAATTTCACATGAAAGTAACTAAAAGCTCACTCCCTTCTTGGTATTTGTTTCCGTGTTCTCAGTCCTAATGCTCTCAGTCCCAAAGTGGGAGTGCCACTTCCTGACAGACTTCAAGGAGGAGCAGTGAATGCTTCTGGTGCAGCAAACCATAGTGTCTCTCTTCTGCGAGAGACAATCTACAAAACTGTTCCTACAGCCAGTCTTCTATCTCAGAGCTTCATCCCAGATCCCGAAGCTTTCTTTCAGTTCTCTTTACCATTCCAGAAACATTTTGAGTTGTAGATTCTGAGCACACAATCTCTCTCTACACCCCTGAAATTCACTTGTCACCTACACAAGACTGCCACATGTTTTTCGGAACCTCTCACTGCAGAATGACACTGGTTCTGTGCCTTGCTAAATTCCCTTCAGACAGCACTTAGGAGGCCCCTTCACTAGCCATCCAAGGTGACCTTAAGGGACCCACTGCTTTGCTGACATTGAAGATCTCTGCCCACCAAGATCCACTGCACACCAAAAGATGCTTGAACAAGACCTTGTAAGACAGAGACGATTACCTTGTCAAATTAGAAACTGATCCCATCCCCCGTCAAAAGCAACTATCACAACCTAAAATATTTCTGTTCTCCTTCCTTTCTTCCTTGAAAAAGGACTCCCAAACAGACACAGTAAATTGGATGCATTTCAAGAAGAAATTTAAAGCACATGCACATCAGAGGGCTACAAGTGAAAGGCACTGTCTCTGGGACGTTCTGCTTCAGTTCTCTCAGGTCCCAATTATACAAACACACAGGCCTGTACTTAATAATACTCATATTAATACAGTATTAATACTTAATACTGCAGGTTTCGTAGTACAGTCGTGGAAACTAGGGTAAGGACACTCCCATCTGCAGAATCAGGGCTCAAGGCCATGGCCTCTTACTGGAGTGTAGGCTGAGAAGTATCTCCCTCCACAAGACAGAAGTCAGCAAATTAAGGTCACACAGTTGGAATAGAAACTGAAGACAAAAAATCCCCTGTTGGTAAAGGGCAAAGTCACAGGGGATGGATCTGCAACACCAGTTTAATTTGGTTCTTTAATTCAGAGGAAAAGCTGCAGACTGAAGAGCTTTCCATTTCTACTTGTATCCACCTGGGCCACTTAAACAAGTGTTGGTATCAAATAGTACTTATTACAGCAAAAAAAAGCCAAAGGGTTAAGCCCATAATCTCACTAATGGGAAGTAGAGAAGCACAAGCTTTGAGATGGAGAACACAAGCCTAGAGCATTCCTAATCTTAGCTCAATTATTGGAGCAGTAATTTTAAGCAAGTGCTGTGGTCACCTTCTCACTGTTGTCAAGCTGGAACTTATTCAGCTGCCTCTTACCTCAGAGGCAGCCTTGAAAAAAGACTGTTTTTACAATCTAGGAGGCATCTGCTCAGCAATTAATAGCACAGTACTCATTTAGCAATATCCCTTTTCCTCCACCCACTCAGCCTGGGCTAAGTTTTTAACACCTCATAGTCTATTCATTCTTGAAATCCATCAGGATGCAAACAAGTACTCAGGGGGAACAAGGATCTATGCCTTCCTTTATATGAATCATTACAACAGGTACTCACCATACTAAAGCCAGTCTCAGTAAAAATACTTTCGTGTGAGTTACCCTCCAAGAACATGAATAGAACAGTTGACTGGAACATATTACCCTACACAGGCTTTTGAAATGCAGCTGCCTCACCCCAAGTGCCTGGCCCTGCAATATGTCCAGTGTCATCAGTAGGCTGGTTTGGGGAGTCAGTTGAACTGCTGTTGTCTGATTGCTCCCTTCCCAGACACCATGACTTACACGCCAGGATTTTTTGTGGCTTCAGTCACAACTTAAAAGTTTCCTATCACAAACAATGATCTATGCAACGTTTTAGATAGTTTCACAATCTGAGTTGCATTGCTGGTCTTCCAGAAACTTGGCATAGCAAGATGACAGATGGTCTATCTGGCATTTGAAGAGCCTTGGTTTTTTTGTGTTGGTCAGATTTAGGAATTTGGCCTGCCCCAGGTAGCCGCTTATTTTACTTGCTTTCTGTATTGACATAGAGATAAAGGACCTCAATCACAAGCAGTCCTGCTGAGCAGGACCTGCACAAATGCTGAACAAAAAGCCATCTCACGCTTTTTACTTCACTTTGAAATAGATATTTAGACGTGCGACAGCAAGATCTTTCTCCCTCACAATATGTACATGGAGCAGTATAAAGAGAATGGCCAGCATAAAGTAAGTTCTTTCAGGAAATTCCCCAGAGGAAGGACTGAAAAGATCAGTAAGCAGGCCTAGATCTGAAACAGGCTTTGGCATGCTTCTAAAAAGGGATGGTTCTGTGTGTTTTCTTCTCCCATCACACAAAATCACCCAGATAAATACATACACACACAGAGCAAATGCAGATTTCATTTATCATATCCCCACCACTGTCTGGTTAATTTTTTTGGTCATGAAACCAAGCAGACACACACAAAAAAATCCTGTGAATTTCAATCTTCCCTGTAGGGTGATGATTTTACTGTTATTATTTATACACACACACGTTCCTGACAACTCTTTAGTTTATTGCAACTCCCAAAAAAGCTCAGAAAATGTGAACTAACCCTGGTTTTGAGGACAAGAATAAGTGATGATGCAGACAGCTGCAAGACGTAACCTGGTCAATGTATGAAATTGCAAGGCCATGAAAACAGAAAACTCAAGTACATGCCTATAGATAGGGCTGTACTCGTGCTCTTGCATGATAGTTGTTACTCACTGTCACACACACTACTTTTGCATCAGCTGTTGCTGTGGTCCTCAGATCTAAAGAGCTGCAGAGGCCATTAGATGCCTAATCACCCGTGATTAATTCAAATGGAGCTTTCCTATTCACAGGAACACTCCCTGCTTCCGAACAAGAACAGCAGACTGTTCTCAATTGTGTCTCAACATGCTCTATAAAGTGTGATGAAAGAAGACAAGAAATTTTCCTAGAGAAAGACAACAGTCTACTGGTGTTTAATAAACTTGTACATTCAGTTCTTCATGAGCGCAGACTTTTATTACCTGTGGCAAGCCAAAAATGCTAAGCAATACACGCCTCTGGGATAGTCCCTTTAAAGCTCTCAGAGCCCACATTAATATGCCAAACACGCTAAGGTTTACTTCTCTTTGTCTCTCTCACAGTCCCATCTGCTATTTCCTTAAAGTGAGACCCAGTTTCAACAGCACACACCACTAACACACAGAAAGATACATTCTGGCAGGTTTGTAGCTACATCTGCTGCTCCTTGTATAAGCCTTATATATTTTAGAAATGGTAAGTCACGTCCTTGGCAGCCCATTCTCACCTGTGTACTACAGCAGACAAAAGCTAAGTAGGTTTCTCTGAATCAGGCTCTAGCTTCAGGGTACGTGTAGGTGGAACTATTTTGCACAGGCAGTCTTTCTTACTCAAGGAAGAAAGTGGATGCAAGGCAAGAATTTTTACAAAACATATATTATTCAGACAATTCACTTCTACAGCACCCAGAACTGTGCACTGAAAAGGCACTATATATCTCATAGATAGGGGCGAACATCTAGAGTGAAGAGATGGGACAGGATGGGGAGGGGACACAGACAGGGATGACACAAAAAAAAACCCAAAACCAAAACAACAACAAAAAGAAAAACAACAACAAAAAACCCCCACACACCAGGTTCTATTAAAGGTCTTGCACTGAAACACCCAAAATCATCAGTCCTAACCAAAAGTCACGCCCAGAGTCCTTAGATGACACCCTAAGCTCTTTCAACGATTTCATGGTCACTCCCTGCCTCAGTTTCCTCAGTTACACAATCACGAGTTTAATTCTTATTTGCTAACGCTGACAGAACGTGGATAACAGTTGGGGGGGGGGCTGTTTTCTCCATTTAATCTGGCACAATGCCCACGATTTACTGCTTAGTCTCATGCAAAAGCTCTGACTTTTTTGGGTTTTGGTTTGGTTTTTTTGGTTGTTTTTTTTTTTTTACAACTCCAGAAGCTCCACCCTTGGCTCAGCGCATTCAGTTCCAATAGAAAATGGCCAGAAATTCTCTCCTCACTGTGAAATTTCATGTAGAAGAAGCAAACCAGCTGCCTCGGCCACATTCGTCTTCTATAAGCGCTGTGAAATGTGAAGAGATGCATAAACCCACATGGAGAAAGAAAAGCTCTTCCAGTGCTGCGCTGAGGCATTAGGAAGCACTGTACATGGTAGCTAAGCCTTTCTTTTGACATCAGTTATGCCAGATGACCTCTTGGCACTTCAGTTTCAGCCAGACAACAATGTAAATATTATCCTATGTAAAATGAATTGTTGTCACAACAAAAAGAGGTGCTACAAGTTTCCAGGTAAGCCAAGACAAATAGAAAACTAAAATGGTTAAAACATATAAACAAAAGAAAACAACCAAACATCACAGAAATACATGGCAGGAGCTCCACAAAGAGCTGGCCCAAACCAGCTCTCCAAATACACCCAGAGGGTGAAAGAAGCATCTGCTCCCACACATGTTGTGACCAGTGTCTGCACCAGCAGCCAGCACTATAAAATAAACAAATCCAGAAAGCACACAGAGCCTTACCTGCTGCCCTGGACCTTCCCCACCAGGCACTGCCAGCTCCACCTAGGCAGGGCTCTCCTCCAGACCCTCTCCCACCTTCAGAGCAGCCAGACCACTTATTCCTACAGTAAATACAATTTAACACAGCTGCTTTTAACACACACCCCTGTGAACTGAGCCCACCCACCAGAGGACCCACAAACCTCCTGCCTAACCCCAAACCCCATCAGCAAAACTGATGTCCCTGGGCACATGGGCGCTTTCAGACAATCAGAGCCCCTGACAGCTGCAGCTGCCATCCCTCAGGGAACCCTAAGCTATGTGGAGGGAAGAAACAAATTGAGAAATTGTTAAAAAATAGCTGCTTTCCTCCCAGTCTCCTGCTCAGGGCTGTTAATTAAATCCCTACTGAGAGAAACACAACTGTCCCCCGGTACTTTTCACAAACACCTGTGGAGAAATGAGAGCTTCGACCAGGGCTGAGACTGGGCTGGGCAGAAATTTGGAAACCCCTTTCTTCTCCTGGTAGTCTGCAAAGTGTCTTGGGATCTGTTTTCAAATTTGCAAGAATATTTCAGGAGTCAGAAGGCTTGTGTTCTTGTAGTACACATGAAGCCATGGGCTACTGTGAAATGGCCACCAACCGAGGCATAATATTGCTTTGAAAACCATGAGGTGATACAAGGCCAGAGCACACAGTTAGTGTAGGTTTTATAATATCACTGTACATCCAGGAGTCACTGTATGATTTTACATCCTGCTCTGGCCATCCCAGCAAACTATCCCTTTATCTCTCCCTTGTGTTCACATCCATCTTTACAATGAGTATGAAAACAAAAGAAACTTTTTTCAACAGGGTTCTACCTTCTAAAACAAACAAAATAAAATGTGTGGTTGGAGCTGTGAGTTTTCCTGATGCATCAGAACCATCATCCAACTTCATGGGAAGGACCACAGAGCTGATAGAAGACTCTGACCTACTTGATTTCCCAGGAAGAAGCCTTGGTATTTATGAGCTGTGAAGTCTGTCCTTCTCTGTCAGAAAAGAAAGCTATAAGACTAAGACTTAATTCATTCCTCCCACACATCATTTCTTTAAAAGTACCACACCACTGCTCTAGGTTGATACACTTTATTCAGTTTTGTTCACTGTTCCCAGCTTGTCCTTAGAGCTGATGAAGTGACTTGCCCCATAACCTGATGGTAAAATTCACAATATACAATGCACACAAGCTCCCAACTGGCGGCCAGATGGCAAGAAAGCCATCTGATTTCTATTAACTTCATTGGATTTGAACCCAGGAGTTGAAGAGCCCCATATCTCGCAGCCAGTCTTGGCTGAGTCAGTTCCCTGCTGCCCTCCTTTCTTTGAACATTCAGATTCCATTCACACAACATGACACATGTCTAGCCAAATACCACCTCCAGCCCTAGCTAAACTAAATCCAGCTACCCACGTGAATGATGGCACAAACTTAACTACGCAAATCTCCGAAATACATTATCTGAGCAGACACTTGGGGTGATCTCTCCTATGGCAAGTATAGCCAAACCACCTGCACTATCTTCCAGAAAAAGCACTTTAAATATAGTAATGATTTTAAATTCTCCACTTAGTGTAACTGCTCACATCACTTTGCAGATTTAAAGCCATGAGGCAAAGGTATGTTGATCAACCCAGATTTATGGCAAAGCTTAGAACAAAACCCACTCTCTGCCCATAGTGTTAAGCAGTAACTAGAAACACAATCTTCCTTTATATTAACACCTCCTCTTTCAGATGTCATTGAGAATAATGAGATAAAAACTGCAGCAACATAGCATGGAATGGAAATTAGTTGGAAGTCCTTGATAAGATTGTCTTCATTGCAAGGTGATACTGCTTTGTTAGTTTCCAGCTGACACACAGAGAACTGGCAATAGCCTTGTGGTATTGCATGGAGCCTGAAATGGATGCTTTCCCACTTTTTCATTTGAAAACTGAATGTCATGCATTGATTTTCTACTCAGCCTAGAAGTGTCCTTCATGACCTGGGACCTCAGGCAATTGGCCTGAGAGCTCACCCTAGAACTTCAGATTTTGACAGGAAAATTCTGTTAGATGTTACACCATAACTTTGTTTGAAGGGTGTGGAGGAAATGCTGTCCAACCTGTTAACTGCGTAAAAGGTCCTTTGAACTGCAGTTACCTGTTGGCACAGAGCTCAGTTAGGCAATCTTAATTGTTTGCACTTGATTATACATATAAAGAAAATGTGAAGCTGTGTCACATTGAACTGAGATAATTTCAAAAAGACGTGGATAAACGGCTCAGGAACACACTGCAGGAACACCTAGAGGTCTCTGCCAAGGGAAAAATAGATGAGAGAGGCCTCAGGTCAGCCTTTTATGTTAATTCATCTGATCATTCATCCATCCATACCGTCACCATCCTCCTCTTCAGTGCTAGTGGTTTTCGATAAAGCACAAGGAAGGAAAGTTTTAAATGGACAAAACACAAAATCAGTATCCTCATGTGGTGGCCAGTCCTCATATTTACACTGGATTCTCCCACAGCACCTACATTTTGGGAGAGTGAAGTTCGTGTTGCAGACTCATATGCACAGAAGCACAGCAATGGGCAGTTATCAAGGGTTTTCATGAGACTGGTGGTAGCATAAAAACACACACAAGAGAACACAAAGTATTCTTGTTACCCAGTACACAGGCACCCTACACTCCCTGTGGCCAGGCTCCCAGAGGGTATTTATTGTGTAGTGTGGGAGAACTGGTAATGGGGAGACTACCAGAGATACAGAAAGGCAGATGCTTTGGTTAACACTGTGACTGTTGTAGAGGAAAAATTTAGGGATGACTAAGGGAGGGAAAAGACAAAAGGAAAAAGATGCTTAATGTCAAAGGGCTCCAATGCACATCCTGAGTTTTAGCATCAGCCCTTTTGGGTTTACCCACATTTCTATGGAATAATTCCTGTGTGGTGAGAGAGAAAGTAAATGTAGTTCTGTAGGCTATATGCCAGAATATTCAGGACAGTTGTAGATGATTTATAACTTAGAAAAGACACTGAGATCAGTGCTTGGACCACACTGGCTCTTTTTCTATGACAAGGCACAGGTCTATATAACACAAAGGGATTAGGGCCTATCCATCCATAGAAGACACTCATGAGACATCAGGATTCTGATGCCAGGGAAAAAAAGTTCCCATTTACTGCCTCCTGGCTCTGCCTCATGAGCTGCAGCATATCATGTGCACCACTAGTGTTTTAGCCTCTTTGTTTGCTTACAAAGCAGATGTTTGACAGGCACAGAAATAATTCCTTTAAGATCTGCAACAGCTGTGGCCAGCATTCAGATAAGAGGCCCAATATTTCTACAGCCACCCAGCCAAGGCCTTATGCAACTTGGTTAAATTGCCTTTTGAGACGCTGCCTTGCCAGCTCGAGTAAGTGGCAGATACCTCTCTATGGGAGAAGAAATAAGTCTTTTGTTAGACGTCAATTTGCTTTTCCTTTGGGCTCAAATTTTGAAACACTTTATTTTTTTCCTCTGTATTGTTTTGGGAAGGTTTTCATAATGTGGAGTCTTCATGCATCCAAACATGTGCTGCTCCTGCCCCTGCCAACCTTCTGTGCTTTGGTGTGGAGGCACGTCAACTCTATCTCTGTATGAACACAGAGCCTTCCTGAGGTCCATGGTGTTGAATGTCCATTTTCATAACCCTAGACCTCCTCCTGTCTGCCTGACACTGTTTACTCTGTGCAGGGTAGAGTCTACAGTTGATGTGTGAAGTTTAAAAGATTCTCTTTCCAGAACTAAAATATCATTCTGTGACCATTAATTAAGGAAAAGAGAAACCAGGCTGAACTCATCAGTATCCTTTGGGTATCTGTCAACAAGCAAAGGAATGTCCCAAGACAATTTTGCACATAAAATGGAAAATGTGGGAAGGTATAATACAGAGGTACTTACCCTCTGTGGACACAAGCCATCAGCAGTAGCTCAACACTGACCTAGTATTGTACCTACTTAATAAAGTAAACCCAGTGTCAGGAATCAGTGCGTGGTCTCAACCAGCAGCAGGTGCTGCAGGTTCGGCTCTTGCTGGTTAAAATATGTTTTTGCTGTAGTCCACCTCTGTGGTATCATCACAGCTTCTTGGTTCACTGAAATCACATCTGGCTCTGAATTTAAATACAAGAGCTGAGTACGTGAGGCAACAGCAAATCTACCTGGCACATTTCACCTGTGGTTTTGGGATGCTAGAGGTAACAGAATATACGCTGATGACATGGAAGAGCTGACACGAAAGCAGACGGAATTAATCCACAGATCTTTAATTAGGAACACTATGGAAAAAATGAAGGTAGAACAAAAGCTTTCAAATTTCCAGTGAGGAGCTGAGAATAAAACTGAGCTTCTTCAGTTCAGACACAAATCTCCTCAGGCTTGATTGCTCTGGGAGTGGTCATCACAAAGGCAGATCTAGGAAATAGAACAAACAAGAATGAAGTTCAAAACAGCAGCATATGACCACTCTTTGCAAAACAGGAGTCATAAAAAAGTCAAAGGAACTATTAACACTTCACCCTTCTATTGCACCTCCCTTTGGAGGACTTCAATGCTCTTCACCAAAGACACGTGTCAGATTGTGATGCTTTTACTCATGCACATGGCTATCTATGTGACCTCATTTGATTTTATGGTTCAAAGCAGTATCTGAACTACAAAGGGATCAGACTCCTGCCCTAGCTGATGCCATGTCAGTCAATTTAGGATTGTTTTTTACTGTGAAAACATTGAGTCAACAATTACTGACACTTTCTCTTGCCACTAGTCTTGATATTCAGAGTCCAGTGTAACATCATTAAAAAACCAGAAATCTGAAGATGAATATACTAGTCAAGGAAAAACAGAGATCTACCTGCTCTAGCACTCTCTCAGTGGTTGATACACTGCATATGCAACATTACTTACTGCATTAAAGGGTACGAAGATCTCTGGCCTGCTCTTACACTTGGTCTTTCAGATTCAGATGAGGGATCATCTTAGCTTTTCCTTGCAGTCATGTGAAAGGTGCCTGAAGACAGGTCCACTGAGGTGTGGGTAAGCTGAATCAGGAGCCTGTTCTGTGCTGCCCTTCACCCTTTCTGAAAGAAAGGTCAACCCACAATGGCAATTCCACGGTGAGTAAAGTGGTGATCACTAGATCATCACAGCATGGCATACTCCTATTGTTGTTATGATCATCCTAATAAAGAAATCTTCACAAGGCTTCTCTTGGGTGTAGCTGTCATTAATAAGCATTTCCTCTTGCAATTTATTTCAGTTTAGTTAAATGATAATTCCACTAAGAAACAGTGTCCATAAAGCAATGGTATGTATGATATGATGCTGCAGATGATTAACATTTAAAAGAACTAAAACCATCTTAAATGCTTTTAGGGACATTTCACAGTAGTTAGAAATGAAATTAGATTAGATGGATTCGATTAGAATAATTTTTTCTGGCCTATACTATCGGGGATTTCTAGGAGCTTGAAATCACATTGTGAATCCATTCTTTGAAGTAGAAAGAAATGGAGTAGAATTTCCTAGAGATTTTCTGCTGTTTCTTTAATTCCCAGGTGCAAATTGTGTTAATTCTTCCCCTTTTAGCTCCCTCCTCTGAATTTTAAGTGAGTGTTTAGAGAAAGTCCTCCTGAGCTCTGGCCAGGGCTTATTGAGGTAGGGACTGCCTGTGTGTCCCCTGCCTTTACATCACCTTCACAGCCCAAGACTGGGGCTTCTCTACTCTGCCATGATCCAATCAACATCTCTGAATATTCATTAGAATCTTTCTGACTTTGTGTCATGTTCAAGTGTTGAAATGCCCACTAATACCAGAGATGCTTCAGTGTGGGAATCAGATCCAGTCAGACACTGTACCTTCATGTTTCATCCAGTAGCCCACACTTTGAGTCAAGGCAAGCAACTGAAATGCTGATCAAGGGGAATGGAGTCCTCTTATTTATCTGTGGCACAGATAAACTCAAACCATAGCTGCTCAAGAAGATGAGAAAGAAAGCTTTGAAGCACCAGTGCAGCCCTGGGAGCTGTTTCACAGCAAATATCTTCATTGTAGTGTTTCTCTTTACTCAAGTATTTCCGTTTCTTGGTGGTTCTCATTGATGGTGTTTTAGCTTACAGAGGTCCTTCAGAATGGTCAAGATCTTCCCTTCCCCTGTACAATTGCTCAACGTGGTCACAATTTTGAGACAAGCTGTGTTAGTCAAGGGCAGAACTTGGACTGTCATGCCTCAATTTTGCATTTGCAACTTTTCTGCAAGCATATTTTTTGGTTTAACTCTCAGGTCAGATATCTAGCTGATATATGTAGAAATAATCTTCTGTGGACACAACTCAAATGAATCTGAGTGTCCAATGAGAGAATTATTGTTTGCAACTGATTGCACTTAGAGTTGCAACACAGGGGAGAGTGGTTTTCTGCTTTTTTCCCCCCTTGTCGCCTTTGGAAATTTCACAACCTACAGTTAGCCAGACTCTGAGTCTGAGCTGAGGATCTTGCAACACTGGTTTATCAATGCCACTGAAAAACAAATCTGTACAGCGTCATAACTTTCATTGATCCACCAGGCTGGATCCAAGCTGATAGCAGATCCGATGCGATCTCAGGCAAAGAAAAAAAATAAAATCAGATCTGTTGATTCAGACTGACGTGGAATTGCAGCCTGGCAGCACATAAGCCTTCTGGTTAGCAAACAGGCTGCATGGCCCAAAACTTCATTCAGGACAAACTCTGACACAGTGTAGTAAGGCAGACATGTTCCCATCACAAACAGAAAGATTCTAGTCTCCTGGGACCTGTGGGGCACAGCCAGAGGAGGCACTACGGACTTTCTATAGTGCAGGGTCTTTGAAAGCTACAGCCCAGGGCCAGAGACCCAGATGCTCCTCACGCAGATAACCTCATATAATCACTGTGCACTAGTCTTGCTGATGAGCTTTATAAATGCTCTCATTGATGCTCTTGGCATATATGACCTGGTTGGTTTTGTTTGTATTTTTCTCTCTATTTATTTTCTGCTACTACATTAATGTAGTCCTCCCTACACTCACTGTTGCCTGGATCTGTCCCATGATCTTGTTAATGATGTCACAAGCAGGGTTATGACCACTTGTGACAGCACATGCAAAAATAACCCTTCAGGAGATAAGGAAGCCACTGGAAGGACTGACATACCAGGAGGCAGGAATTCCACTTCTGTGAGAAATGTCCCATGTCAATAAAACATTAAAGAGGGGGAAAAGTACATGGAGTGTAAGGAACTCTGCATCAAGCATTGCATTTTCCTTTAAATCTCATTCCAGGCTCAACAGAGAGACAAAGGATCAGGGACTTCACGTTGTTTCATCTCCTTTGTTCTGTATTCTTGAAGGGAACAAGTGAAACCATGAGGACTGACCTTTCCTAGAACCTCTTCCGCTTTTCCTGGAAATCAGTCTTCAGTCACATGATAGGGTTTTACTGCTCTTTAGGAATTCCAGATCCTGAATGAGGCAGACTGTAAACAAGGAAACCTGACACCTCAAGGACAGAAGGAGAGAACAAGATGTCCATAGACACACTGGAGTGTTTTCAAGCATTGCAAGTGTTCTGTGATTCGTTTATAAATGTACCTGTCTCTGAGTGTACACACACATCTATACACAGTCCTACAGAGTACATACTATCATTTTTTCTCCCACATCTCTGAAAGCAGAAAGAGACAGTCATAAACAAAGTGGTATTCTTCAGGACAGGCACTGCTCTTTCAGCCCAGTCCCTATCACAGCCCTCCCCTTGTGTCTGCAGCTCTGTGGTTTCAAACCCAGCTGTTTTCTAGGATAAGGCAGGGATTGCAGGGCCTTGTCTGTGGGTGCAAGCAGGTACATGAGCACCCACAAGCTGTCACTCACTAATGGCCTCTTTTGGCTAGTTAGTTATTAAAAACCAGTCTGGCTTTTAAGGACCATAGCTGACTTTGTGGCTGCTGGAAACAAGACATGGAGGGGGTGCTGAAGGGCAAACAGATGATTTTTTTTGGCAAATAAGAAGCATGATTTAAAAAAAGAGATGGGACAGACTCTTCAAAAAGTACAAGGAGAAAAAAGTAACTTGGAGAATCAGGGTAGCAGCTGGATTGGTATACCACATCGTTGGAACACTTGCCCAGCAGGAAAATGATAACACAGGAAAAGCTGAATCTTTACACTAGAGCATATTTTTTCTTCTCCAAGTCAGATGCAATTTACAGTCCTGTGCCAAATGCTCACATTAACTGCAAAGAGCTCCTTAATCCTAAGACATTTTCAGTCTTAACATTAAACATTTACCCCTTATCAGAAAATTAAACTTAATACAGCTGAAACTCATCCATAAACAGGGTCAAAAATGGCTTCTTCTCCTTCCATTTATAATAGAAAATTTCTAGACCGTTGTAGACAAACGTTTACTATCAAGTCCTTCCCAAGAGAGTTACTGTCTTGCCATTTACAAAATGTTGATCAAGGAGCCCTGTTTGTTTAAGTCTGTTTTGGAGGCAAAACTCTGAATAGTACTGTGAGAGGAACATGCACAACCATAGCATCCAGGCCATTAATTAAATCCCAGCTGAAGTTACTGGAAGGATTCCCATTGATCCATTAGATTTTGGATGAGGCTTCAAATACAAAAATTGAACTGATAAGTGCAGAGCCCTCTCCCCTCTCTTGCTGGATTTTTCCTGCTATTTGGATCCTTTGCATGTCAAATGCCATCAGGATGAATGACCAAAATCTTCGCTGGAGAGAAAAGGTGGTTTACTTTGTGTGTGGTCCCTTCTGCATTGGTGCTGGAGCTTGGTTCGAGCTGCCAGGTGCTGTCTCTCCATCTTCCTGGTGCTGTGGTATCTCCAAGGCCTTGCAATACCAGCAAGGCTGTGACTAACAGCACTGCCCAGAGTAAGGAAGGAGCCTTACTGCCAGTTTTGCCATATCCCACTGAGACAGGATGAGCTTTAAGGATTGGGGTGGACAGTGACCTTTGGAGGATTTAGCTGAACAGCTTCTCATAACAAAACTGTTTTCTTGTGTTGCACGTGGAGCCATCATAAGAATTCACAGAATCTTTCCTCAGTCCTCTCCATTGTTATACACTGGTTTAGCCCACAAAGCACCACAAATAACCAAAAGAGTGGAGTGGGATAAATGTGAAACTATTGGAAAGAAAAAACCTCCCTTATCTCAAGGACTGTGGTAGCACAGCTTCTTGGTTAGACAGCTGCTGGGATCTCATTTTGTTCTAGCCCTGAGCTAAGCACCTGCCAGATCATTTTTCTCGTGCAGTGTTATTTTCTGTAAAAATAGAACTAATTATTAGATGGCACTAATATGACTTGTACTCATCCTAAGAGGCCTAATAAATAGAGGAAAATTCATGAGGAAATAGACTTGGAATACGTTAGTACTAATCATAAAATTAAAAAATTCAGCTCCCTCAGAAAAATCAATGGGCCCATGAAGTTCCTGTTGTTCCCTCCTGCATGAGTACAGCTACATGAACAACTCACCACAGCTTTGCCATCCTGCAAGGAGCTGCCTGTCCACAGTTGGATACACCCTTGGATAAATGTCAGTGTGCTTCCTTGGCCATGAAAGCATGGGAAGCTGCTTTGTACCCACTGCAGTGTCATAGAGGGCAGCTGGGCTCTTACTGGGCAGGAAAAGACAAGCCAGCAATCAGCCCAAATTTACCTTGCTCATGGAGCCATAGCCTGGAGCTGCTGCAAGACAGTTTTGGTTCCAGATTTTCATTTCTGGATCCTCTGGACATAGTTCTAATGGGGTGAAACATCTCAGAGGAGGAGGAAAAAAACCAGCCAACAGCAATATCTTTGGCCAATCAGCAGATTTTTCTTTCCTGACAATCCACTAGTATATAGATGCCTGATGGTTTGTATCCCTTTTGGTATTTTTCTCTCCTATCACGTGTAACTGTGAATTCTCTCATTAGTCAGACTGCACTCATTCCAGCACATCATTTAATCTTTCTTTATCAAAACAGTGTATAGACAAAGTTAACTTATTTGAAATGTAGGTGGTCTCATCACTTCTCTCTGTGCAGTATTTGTTCACTGCTCTATTCTTTTTTGAGGTAGTCATGCCAGGTAGCTTTTGATGAGTAACGTACTGTTCATGTTCATCTGTTGCCGTCATGTAGCTAACAAAGCCCCAAAGATGCCACCAAAAGTAAAAATAAAGCCCATTGCATGATACCAAAATCAGCTTTTCCGCATGAGTGTGTGCCCTATGCCATCAGACAGCTCTTTTCCTTATGATTCTCTCAATCTCTCTTTGGAAAACATCTTGCTCATTTGCACAAAGAGAAAGTAAAAATCCCCTAGATTTTATGTGAAGGAAGTATAACATCTCAGAGTCATTCTATGAGTGATTAAAACTTAATTGCAGATACAAGTTGTTAGAGAGGGTGCAGAATATTCCTGCTGTGGCTACAGCCACTGTAGAGAGGCAAATATTCCCTGTTTTGGTTAGTGTGAGAGCATGCCCATTTCTTGGCTACATAGTCATGCATGCACCATAGATGTTTGCAAGCATAAGGTAATTTATGTTAACATTGAAAATGTGTTTACAAGTACTCAGCTTCAGAAATCTGTTGTGTTGTCTTGCTGTGTAGAAGTGGCCAGCAGAACACACTGTACGTGCAGCACAGATATAATTTGGATCATTGCTCAATGCCCACAGGGACAGGGTTAATAAAGTAAAAGGGAACAGAGCACCAAAGCACTGTTGATAACCGTATATGCATCAGAGACCATTTCATTGGCTTTGTGGAAGAGCTTTTTATCATGTAATTTCTCAATATTAAAAACAATGTTTGATACTGTTTATCCAGAGATCTACAGTTCCAACCAGAAAAATATATAGACTGACAAAAGGCTATTACTGGGAAAGTCACAGCAGGAATTGCAATGAAAAAGTAACTAGCCAAAGGAGAAAATTCAGTAATCAAGCACTATGACACATAAAGGTTGGTCCAGGATC
The DNA here is from genome assembly GCF_003984885.1 of Neopelma chrysocephalum. Classification (NCBI taxonomy): domain Eukaryota; kingdom Metazoa; phylum Chordata; class Aves; order Passeriformes; family Pipridae; genus Neopelma; species Neopelma chrysocephalum. The sequence goes on from NW_020897809.1 coordinate 7,527,959, forward strand.
TGTAATGAAACTCAAAACTTGAATAGCAAGGGTGTAATTCTGGAAGGAATTCAGGGATTACCACTCTAATTATTTCCATCACAAAGGTAGGAATGAAGGTTAAGGGTCTGCCCAGGGATTCCTGAATGTGGTACCATTTCCTTTCACCATGTACTTGCTCCCTGCTTAGAACAGTAGGTCAAACGTAATTTGTGAAGACACCAGGAGAGGAAGAACCTGTGATAAGGGGAAGGTTGTAAACAGCAATAAGAATTAAAATGAGACTGCTATGGTTTCATCATGGCAGAAGCAGAGAGAGCAGCCTAAGATAAGTGTGGAGCTGGGGGTGCAGAACGAGACAAGACCAGAACGAGCAGGGCTGTTGAAACAGCATCAACCATCTCTGGAGGGGAGGCCTGGGAAATCCCCACATCCCCTTCTTTACCACACAGGGAGGGATTTGGGGATCTGGACTAAAGGGAATAGGAGAAGGGGGAGGAAAGAGAGACATTTGCAAGCCAGCTGTGGGCAGCATTGCCCCCTGGAGTGAGGTCCAGCTGAGGGAAGGAGGGAACCTGGCCAACCTGGGGCACAGCTGTAATTTTAACAACCAGATGGCAGGCTCAATGCCCTGCCCGAGGGGCAGGAGCCTGTATATTTTCCTCCAGCAGCTAGGTCACCTTTTCATTTCTCACCCTGCACCGACAAGCTCCACTTCAGCATGATTTGCTCTCATGGAGGCACAGGGAAACCAAGCCAGACACTGCCGGATCAGAGAGCTTTGGGATGGGCACACTCAAGTTGGTGGAGCAGCAGTTTGAGTCAGTCTTTTATAAAGTGGCTTTAGAAGCCACAGGACAGTGGCTTATACTCTCTCTTCTCTCTAATAAAGGCTCACAGAGGGTTTTAGCTGGCTGTCCTGGCTGTCCCAAGGAGGGAGGGGGAAGGACCTGACGCGGTTTGTTTTGCACATATTTTAATCAGCAGAGTAATGCTTCATGAGTGCTCTTATATATGCCAGAAACAATCCTCCTACATGGAGTTGTCAGTGATATTAAACAGAGTGAGAGAGCAAGAAGGTCCAACCTCATATGGGCCAGAGCTGCTATTTTCAGAGTCAGACAGAGAGCCTGAAGTCTGGACTCTGACTTAGGAGAAGACTTTCCTCTCAGTTCTGTTGGACAGAATGAACAGGCTCTGCCCTGGGGCAGAGGACATGGGGGGTGGGGGTTGGTGACAGGAAACCCCTGCAGAAGCCATGGCTTTTTATGACAAGCAGTTAAAGGCTGGGGTTTTCCCACAATTCCTTGAATGAACAAGTGCTTGTCTTTCCTCTGCTGAGTTTGTGTTTGTCCTTCTCAGCAGTGCTGGATCATTGTTCCACTGCAATTGTTCCAGTGACTGATGATAAGAAGATAACGCTGAATTTAGACTGCTGGGAGCTTATAATTACTTCTTTTGAAAGTCTGTGCAATATATACGTGTGTCCACACTCATATATATATATGTACACACACATATACATATATACACACTCATATATGTGTGCGTGTATATATACAGATGAAGTTGTTGTTCACCTATTGATACCATGTACATCTTCTTTAACAAACAGGAAGAGGAAAATAATACTTAAAGACACCAAATAAAGAGTCACAGATTGAAGGGGCTTAACTCTACTCATGTTGCTACTAACAACTGGAGTATTTTCGCTTTCAGTGCGGTGATAAGCCTGGGTTGTGCTTTGGTGCTGTGATAATCTGCGCATAAACCAGTCACAGATTGAAACTACAGTTTCCTGCCCAAAAGAAATAAAAAATCCAAACTTGAATAAGGATCTATCATTCTCCCTGTAGTAACACAACCCCCCTTTTGAGCATTATAATAATTACTGCTGGTAATAATTACTGATCAGTAGCAAACTCCTCCGGCAACCCACAAGAAATACCTGCACTCTCCACTAAAATGGTGGCAGGGAATTTCCCAGAGATACACCTAGTAGTGTTCTCCCATCTTTTTCCCTATTGGAAGCAGGAAGAAATGACAGCAAAGCCAATGAGTTGGTTGTTCCCCAAGGCCTGTACCCACCACCAAATCAGAAGGAGGTTTGTGCTGTTGCACAAATGGAGTCTGCCACAGGAAAAAGTCTTACTCGCAGCAGCTTCCAAGGACTGCTGTGTTGACTGCAAGATTTCTCATCTGCACGTTTAATCCTGCCCAACACAAGCAGTTTAAGCACAGACTGCTAAAGATCCCCTCGCCTTGCATGGGCTCATGATCAAGTTGTAATTGCTCAGCTATTGCATCTGTTTGCCTAATTAAAACCAGCTGTCTCTGTGTGAGCTCCCATCCAAGAAATAGCTGTGCAAATGCATTTTTTACTGTTAATGTAAAGAACAATTTTGTGGCCCCTGCCCCAAATGGCCCTTCAAAAGCAGCATTGGTGTTTTAATTCCTTCCAAGTTCACACAAAAATGTTACCCCTCAAAACAATCAGTTCCTATCCTTTCCTACTATCCAGCACAAGACTTGAGATGTTTCCCATTTGCATGGATTTATTGCCTAGTAATTATAGTTCATGAAATCCATTCACAGTAAAGTGAGTCCTGGATACTTCAACTCATCCTGGCAAACCAAATGTTTAACATCATGAAGGGTATAAAAATATAAGCAATTGCGTTTAAGTCACTTTTAGTACAACAGATTAGTTTGCAGGGTCTGGCAGTGTTTATAGTATAAATCACACTTTAGAGATGGGAAAATACTCTGAGATTATCTAGTTCAACTGGTTTTTTTGTCAGTATGTATTTTTTGCTGCCTTCATCAAAACCTAATTTGAGAAATATCTCCCTGTATGAGATTTCCACCACTTCCCTTTGGGATTAGCCAACAACTTGACAGAAATCACTGTTAAGAAATATACCCTGACATTTAAATCTACAGTTTCCATTGCTCAGTTTAAGTTTTTTACTCCATTTAGCATCCCATTCCCTTCCCTTTCTCACTTCCTTCAGTGTTCTTAGCCTCCAAAAACTTGCAGCTGGTTCAGCTGTGTCCTGTTGTTGTTCACTGTTTCTCCCAGCTAACCTGTGTATGAGTAGAGACAAGGACACTTCTCCAGCTCTGCTTCCCTCCAGGCCAGGAATCACCCTACAGCTCTTGAACATGGTTTTGCCAGCAGCAGAAAAAAGAAAGGATTGCTGAGGACAGGTCAGTGGCCAAGACAGTCGCTCTAACACAAGAGAGCCATTTGCAGTATTTTAAATTATTTCTCTTTTAATAGGTGTTTCCCCCCCCCCGGTAATGGTTCAGTCACCTTTCCCTTAGCTGAATCACTCCTCTGACAAGAAAGCAGGAGCAACCAACCAAGACCAGTTTGGAGCTAAAGGCAGCTGCTGTTTACTTGCGTGTTTTGCTTTCTCACAAAACCGCTCGGTACGTTGTGGCCTTGACGCTGAGCAAGGAGAGACTGTGTGCATGGGGCATGTAAAGTGCATATTCCTCTCCTTGGCAGGAGTCCTTTGGCAGCAGCAGCTTAATGCACAGTTCAGAGCCCTGACTTCCTCCTCCTGACCCCCCTGCTTTATTCTGCACTTGATACACGCGAGCGCTCGCCCCTCCGCTCGCTCAGTGCCCTTGTGGGGACGCGAGAGGTGGAGCCATGGCCCCTGCTGAAGTCACCTCAGAGTTCCCACCGACTCCTCTGAGGCCAGGATTTCACTTTAAATGACCCTTCTCCAGAAGCAATGAAGGATTAAAACTGTGCCACATGAGTGCACTGGTTAAAATGGAAGACTTGCTAAGCAGTTACAGGGTCCAAAATGAGTTACAGAGGGTCAAGTTTCCAGTTCAGTGAACCCTGTCAGCTGTCCCAGGGCACTGCCTCACTTGGGACCACAGACTTGCCATCCACACACACCAACGAGATTAGAAGCTGAGATTTCCAAAGTTCAGGGCATTGAAGGCACAAAATACATTTGCTTTTATGCTGACTGGGAACCGGATTCCTACCAGATCTGAGCCCAGGAAAGCATACGCTCTCCTCCAAGTTCAGAGAAGTGGGGTTTTCTGGATTTGTCAATGCCTGGCATTGCCACAGCACCTGCAACAACTCCACTCAACACCACAACTCACATGGGTCCTGGAAGAGGTGCAAGGTCTGCTGGGAGCTATGCTGGAGCCACATGGTGCTCCCAGCAGAGAGCCATGTGTAGGTGCAGTCACTGCTTTGGTGGCCATCAGGCTGCTTTGTTCTCTCTGCATCGCTGCTTTTTGGCACAAAGGAAGTTGGCAGCAAGGATAGCAGGAAGGGACTAAAATTATTGGAAAGGGAAGCAATAAAGGAAAGAATCCAAGGCAAAGAGAAAATCTTTCCCTTTCATACTCTATGACCTTTTAGGAGAGTTGGGTACCTACATGCTCATATCACTTAAATATAAAAACTTAGGGTGCATATCATGCAGTTACCTGTGTTGCCTTACATATACATAGATATCTTGCATCAAGCACTGAAATGTTTCATTACGAACAATTTAGCCACATTTTAAATAAATGCCAAACAGAGTATCTCTTTAAAAATGATTGAAACAAGCACCTGGATCAAACTAGACAACCTCATCCCTCTTTTACTGAGGGCAAATCTCCCATATGATCATATTCCAACACTGTAACCTGCCACTTGGAGAAGAATAAACCCCTTCTCATAGGGATGAAATGTTTATAAAACAGTGACCTGCAGCATTGGTAAGACCAACACAACACAAAAGTAAGAGGTTTAGCTACTTCTATGTCCACTTTCCTGTGTGGAAATGTCACAGACTGGACGAGGTTTGTGTATAACCAAAGAAGCACCTCAGCCCTTCCTACAAACCCCTGTTCCTGAGGAAGTTCCCTTCTTAGTACCCAAAACACGTATCCCAAGGAAGCGAAATGCTGCTTTCCCCACCTTAGCACCTTCAAAAGGGCCCAGGTGAGGCAGCATGTAAGTAGCACAATCCAGAATTCCACAGAGCCAATGTTCAGCTGAACTCCTGCACACACGTCTCCCACTGAGAGCCTGCAGTAGAGCTGGTCCTACCAGCACAACACAAGCATGGGTGGTGCCAACATCCCTATTCTGAGAAAAGGAGACCTATCTGTACAGAGTTCTATGGGGGCAAGAGATCTTCCATGGTGCCAGCAAACCAAATGCTCTGGTGTCCTGGAATCCCAATTGTATTGGATGGAAAGCACCTGAGACAAAAAATTCTAGGGCTCAAATGAACGACCATTCTGGATGCAAACCTGAATTCAGTGCAAAGACAGAGTTTTTCCTGTTCAAAACATCAGATCATGACATAATTTGTAGCATGAATATGTCAGTCAAAAATTATGCAGCTTTCTGACAAACCCTGGCCCATTGCAACGTGCAGCTCTCCCCTGTGAGAATGTAGTGTGAAGATCTACACCGTGTCCTGTCATCTCTGCAAGGTATTTCATCAGTCACCAGACTGTTCTGCAATGCGCTTAACAGCAGAATTGTGTAAGCTCAAAGAAAGTGAAGGCAAAGAGCAACTTTAGCAATCCCTGCCCAGGCCAGGGAAGGTGATGAAGGCTGAGAACGGTCCTGCCGTTCAGTTACGTTACAGGTGGTGATTAGATATTTGCCAAAGGTTTTGCAGGTGCTTGCAGTGCTGAAGCAAGGAAGCAAAGGCTCTGAAAAGAGATATATGTAAGCTTTTTTATTGCATCAAGCTGGCTGACTGATGCAGCAAACAGTGTAAAGTTTTGTATCTGTGGTTCCTTTCTTTGCTGAAGCTGATACCCCAAGATAAAATTGTGGTTTATAATACCTTTATCAATAAAACGGTAATCAGCACTAATTGTAATCAAAGCTCCTTTGCAAAAGAACAGCCAAGGAAGGGAGCTGAGCCTGAGAGAATGGATTTAATCAGCTTCATTGACATTTGGCCTGATTAATATAACTGGAACTGGTCTTCTATCTTGTTAAATGAAAGGAAGGCTTGTCAACGCACCACCAGTAAACCCCCAGGCTGATCACAAGAACCAGCCTTTACATTAGATTAGGGAGGGGAAAAAAACCCCAACAACAAACTGCTGACATCAAATCACATTTTTCTTGCACTTCCACAAAGCTTTCTCCTGTCCTGAATGACACTGCAAGAGCTGACAATGGCTTCCTCCTGTCCACAGGAATTCAGTTAACAAACACCTCACTTTGCTCTCTGGAAATGGATACATTAAGTTCATTCACACTAGACTGTGTAATGGGGTTTTTGCAACCTTGGTCTTCCTTTCAGTCCCCCATGCGTGGTGGGGTGTTTTTTTTCATGCTGCTCTTCTAATTTGAGGGACATACACCAAAAGCCACAGTTTCCAGTAGCAGAGGCAACACGTCCAGACAGTTATCACTACATGCAAGCAACCTTGCAAAACATACCTGCTCCCCTGAATGGGAACCTGGGATGCACCTGGATTTTTTTCATGTGTTAAATGCACGTGAGGATTATTCCAATGAAAGGTGTTGAAGCGGCAGAGACTGAAGTCCCATATTGATCTCCCTAATGGGCAACAGCAACGCAACGTGCCCTGGCCCTGACCCAGCTGCAGGGGCAGCCACTCTGGCAAGAGCACTGGGTCCCTCCATTAAGAAAACCAGCACAGAGAGCAGGTAAAGTCACCAGTCTGATGACCAGGCAGAGGATGTTTATCTACTGGGTATGAGAAATTATTCCCATCAGGAGATAGCTTTGTTTAACATTGCTAAACATCTCCAAAGTACTTCTTATGGCTCATAACCTGGCATTGTAAACTACGGAGGAAATCTGCATGGTGGGTGCTTTTTATGGAAAACATAAAAAGGCATTTTATAGGGCCTGCCTCTGGCAATTCATGCAGCAGCATCTTGCCTGCCTCAGGGATGCTGGGGAGAGCAATACCTGTTTTCTGATCATAGACAAGGATGCAACTAGTCCATAAACAAACCTTATCTAAAATGAAGGTTAAAGAAATTAAAAGCTGACTCAAAGGTTCAGTGATGAGATATAAAGTCTTTTTGCCTCTAGACAACTGCTGCTAATTGTACAGATTTTATTTTATTATGGTGTTGCAAAGTCATGATAGCTCAGGTAGTTAATGAGTGGAATAAGCCCAGTTCTCCTTAGACAGAGCTTCAGGCAAAGCAAGCCCAAAAGCAGTTGCCTTTAGGCAGGCCCCTGGCTTGTTATCTCAGTTTCAGGGCCAAGGCTTGGCAATCCTAGGACAAAGACTTGCTTTCAAAGATGGCTCTTCCCTTTTCCAGAAACAGACCATGTTTCTGCTATCCTCCCAACAGCACAGTGGTAAAAAGGTGTTTTACAGACAATCTTGGAGACAAGATTCCCGGCAATGAAGGATTGCAGTCAAAATAAAAAGCCAAAGAAATTAGAGAACAGAAAGAGAGAGAAAGGAAAAAAATTATAAAGCAACTGGAGCACGCTGATTGGGGTCCTTTGGGATACTCTGCTGGAGCTGTCCTGGGGACTGGCAGATAATCTCAGGACTTTGACTCTGACTCTGAAAACTTTTGCCAGCAGCATCCTTTGGCCCTAGTAACATAATAGTCAAACACCTCAAAAGGGGCTGCCGAAGGCATTTGGATTCCCTTGTGGCTAATTATAGATTTTAAAGTTGTGGATGGAGCGGGTGTTTCCTCCATTAAAAAAGAGTATAATTGTCTAACTCCACACCCCCTTCCTTTCTAATGCAGCGCATACAGGGAACCTCGTACATCAACTACAAAGTGCACATTGTTCTATGTCAGCAGATAAATAATTCGCCATCTGAAGACTTGGAAGCTGTTCTCTTAGTTCAGGATTATTGTTCCACTTGAAGCATGAAGTTGGCAGCTTTACTTTCTTCTTCTTCCCGAGAGAATTGGATTGCTCTAAGACTTGAGTAACTTCCAGGCTAATAGCTCACCAAGATATGTGTGTGTGTGTGTGTGTGCACACGTGCATTCCAATGGAAGAATTTAGGCAGAGAGGTGATTTCATTTGTCTTTTACTGTCATGCATTCTTAACTAGATACTCTTAATACCCACCCCACCCCCCCTGCCATGATGTTGCAACTGTTGCTTCTTGAATTTCTTTCGGTTATATTTAAAATCCCTGAAGCTATATCAGCCAAAAGTTTCAAGGGAGGAGGAAAGGGCTGTGTTGCTGGTTGAGGGCTTGGTTTTGGTTCGTTTTGTTTTTTTTAAAAAAAGTATGGGAGTGAATTATTGTTAACGCACATCTGATCAGGGTATTGCAATGTGGTCATGGCTGCCCATTATAACAGCCTGTCACTTGCTAGACTACTGCAGCAATCAAGAAACACGTTTTCTGGCAGGCATGGACCAGTCTCATACCCCATTTTTCAAACCAAGGGGAGGTCCAGATGGTTATTCATTAGCCCCATTCCTAATTTTCAGTAGTCCAGAAAAACAAAGATCAATAAAAACTTCCATCAAGACAGCAAATTCCTAATGTGGTTAAGCTTTTGTTGTGGTATTCTTAATAGTAACTAAAATTCTCTTGAAGACGAATATTTTTCATTGACTCCAGCAGCCTTTGGATGAGAAACGGTCTGGAGGTTTTTGACAAAATGTTATTTTGACAGAAAATGCAGACTCACTGAAATTGAAACAGTTCCTGGGAATAGCTTTCACAGTGACAGCTCAGTAAAAATGCTGTTGTTATCTCAGGTCCACAATGTACTTTTCAGAATCAGAGCAGGAAGAGAAAACATGAAGTAGCAAAGTGCTCTTGGGCAGGCCATTCACCCTGATACAGCAGACTCAGAGTTGGGTTCAGACTATGAATTCAAACATGTCGCAGCTTCTCCAAGAGAATCCAAATTACTGGGGTTTTAACTAGTTTCAATGGGCTGCTTCTGCTCTCCAGTTTGGGAGCTGTCAGTCCATCTCAGCATGAAGCAGGACTATTTTTTGAAGGTTTCAAGTGCTCTTCAGGATAGGAAAAAACATTTCCTGCCAGCTGTACTTTAAATTGGGTCATAAAAGTTTACATTTAAAAACAACTGTGAAACATGACTCAAACAAGACACCCTCGGGGCTGCACACTAAAGACAACAGCAGCTCTGCCATCAGCTTTGATGAGCACTCAGCTGTATATTTGTAGCCCCACGTTTCATTAAAATCTTTATACCTTTGTAAGAGACAGAGGAAGCATTCTACCTAGAAAGAAAAATGTGTGCAGTGCACACAATCTCATTCTGGACCTCTGCTCATATGAGAGATGCAATTGCCTAGACATAGAAAAAATTCTTGACCTTGAAAATTAGAGAGAACTCAAACAACAGTGCTAAGATTAACATTCAGAGAAGTAAACAGAACTAAGGAGGTTTCTACTGCTGCAAAAACAAGTGGCCAAAATCTCATCTGACATTAAGTGGCATACTTGCTGTGAATTCAAGAAGGTGATATTGATTTACACCTACTGAGAAGTCATCACAAAAAGAGTTTGTAAAATAGAACCAGCATTCAGGGGAAATTTTGAATGCTCTGAGTCTGGGGGAAGTCCAAGAAGAAAGAACCTTCTAGCCAGAAGTTGTATTTGAAAGGGACAGAAAAGAAGCAGCTCAGATCTGGCACGGTGCTGTGTACAAACATGTGCTGAAAGGGGGGCACAGATGAACAGTGTCCTTCCAAAAGCCAGCTTATATCACACCTCAGACACTCTGCTGGTACACGGCACATTGAGGGCACGCACACTCATGGGCCAGAATTACGTTGGGTACAGTGACACCTCTGCAAGAAGAACAAACCAGTCTGCTTTCTTAAAACAACATCACTGAATGGCTTAGTGCATGTCAAAGGAGGGCACGAAATTTAAGGTTGGTTGGGGTTTTATTTTTTTAGCAGTGCGCAAGAGCAGATGGTTTGGAATGGGGTTGTGCAAGGATTGCATTAAACTCTACGGTACATTTCCAAGCCTTGTTTGTCTCAACAACTGACTCTGAGCACAGACACTTATCAATAGAAGCCTAAGCAAATTTCAGGACAAGCTTTATTTTATTTCCCCTCACCCCCCCAACTTGAACATCAAGGTCTTCCAGGGCTGCAGTTGCTGTAGCAACGGAAAGGAGCTCATTAAATGATCAACCTGAAGGCCAAAGCTATCAGAGCTGGAATGACCAAAAGTTAATATTTAACCTAAATTCTCTTATTTGTTTAAAAACATGCAGCTCGCTTGTATTAGCAGTTGCCTCATGGGACCTACTTCAAAAATAGCTGTAGAACCACGAGACAACCAAAATTTTCATAGATGTCCCAAAAAAATGTCCTATTCCTCAGTGGAGCTGGCTCTGACAGCTGCTTCCTACCAGAAATCATGCAACAACATGCTTAGGTAGAGACTTGTTTCCTCTAATCTTTTGTGTCTGACAATCACTTAATATGCAAGTGTCTAAGCATGAGTTTTTAATTATTTCCACAGTCTAATGGCATTATACATTGTTTTATTTCAAGAGCTAAGGAGAACAAGCACGATCCATTTTTAGCTTCATTAGATTCTGTCCTTTGGACAATCATTCCATGGGCAAGTTACACTTTGCCTTGGGCCCCAAAAGGCAGAACCAAATGGAAATAGATTGCTGCAGCAAAATTATATGACCCGTCCCCTACTATTGCTTAAACATGTCTAGCCACCCTCACTGCTGTTTCAAGTGTCTGGCAGGCCACTCTTTCCACTGCTTGCAATGCTAACTGCTGGTTTTCATCAATGAAATAACATCTGTGGACAGCCAGGAGGGACCTATTAACTGGGATTGCTTTAGGCTTGTCCACCAGCAGAACAAGGACACACTAAGAATGGCCCTCACTTGGTCAGCTCCGACTTTAGTAACATAAAGGAACACATCTTCAGTACATGGATGCCAAAGGACCTTAGCAGATCATTGCTTTCAGTAATTTCTTGTGGCTCTATGGCCAGACTAGGTCCCACAAATCTCTGACAACACCCATCCCAATTGAACATAGCTTTTAATGAAAATACCAGGAGGAAAATATGCCTCTCTGATTCCTACTAGCAGTCCTGGCTCAAAGGAGGGTTCTGTCAGCCCTGGGAGTATTCTTCTGCCTGCAGTTTCTTTTTTGGGAGATCTCATTGCAGGTAGTAGCTGCTAACACAAAGCATTTACATGCAATCAGAAACTAGTAGGATAGTAATGTTCAAGTCTTCCCTGTCCTCATACACAGGCAGAGTTTCTCCAGGAGGGATAGGGCATGGCAAGTCAATTTAATAGGATTTCTCCAAGCTGTTTATTCAAGGCTTTTCATACACAGAAGAAATGACAGTTCACTGCCATTTGTGACTTAACTAAACATAATTTTGTGATTCTGATTAAAAAAGAGCAGATCCCAGGCAGAAAAATGCAGGTCATGCAACCAAGTGCAGCGATATATGTGTCACTGAATCATAGCACTTCCTAATACTTCTGATCTTCTTTCCCCTAGATATCAAATCCAGAGTGAAGACCACATCAGTAATTCCAATATTCAGGTTTTGCACATTTATGGTCAGCAAAATCACCGTGTAAAACAAAGCTGTGAAGCTGATTATGTTATTCAATAACTTCACAAAAACAGTATTGCCAAGGCTGATGGAGTGGGAGGACCCAAAACTTTATAAATATGTTAAAGGAGCCCAGCCCAGATGCAACTGCCTGTCTTGGGCTCACATCATTTTTAGGATGAACCTGACATCTCCTTTGCACCACTACAGCTGGAGGCAGTTAGGTGGGAGGCTTTGTATTAATCCAGTGCAAGACTATTTGTTTAATTCTAAAGAGACATCATCCTTAACTAAACTGATAGGTCTCTTGCAGAGCTAGAAGGCAATGTAGAAAGACCTGAGACACCCACCCACACATCTTGACGTGTCCCAGTTAGGCAGGACCATGCTTCAGGTTTTTTTGTTATTCTTTTGCCCCTTGCTCAGCATATTTCAGCTGACCCTGTGAGGGAGCAAAAATAGCAGTGTGGCTGAGAGGGCGGAACATCACAGCTTGCAAACAGGAATAGGAAGGCAAGAAAAGGAGCCATTGTGATAGATGCATCCACTTGGGATTTTTTTAGCTACCCTCACCTCACAGCACATGAGAGACACTCATCATAGTGAGACCCTGATCTTCCCTTCCCAGAGATCCTGTGCCAGGGCATGGCATGCCCTGGGCACACTCTTCCCCCAGGTTCTTCTTTCATCGTTTACCCCCATATTCAGCTTTGCCTTAAACAACCATGAATCCAACCAGGAGAGGCTTGCTTGAATCACCTCTACACTGATGCTGTGAAAGGAGTGCTCTGCAAGTCAGCAGAGCTATTCTGCAAGGGTGAGGATTAGAGCAGGATCTGAGCTATCCCAAGGAACAGTCCTCCAAGCGGGAAAACCCAAAAAAAAAATGAAATAATAATAAAAAACCCTCCACAAAACAAACCACCACCAAAGCTCAGCTCTACTGTTGTGCTGTCTCCTGGCTGCTTTCTCCAAGCTGCAAGCTCCAAGGAGGAATTGCATTTGGACTTTACACATGTACAGTCAGCATGGAGAGAGGCTGGGAAGGATTCTTGTATATCCCTTCTCTCAAATACTCTCCTGTATGATCCAACTGCAACCTGCACATCTGCAGCTGTCAGAGTCATCTCTCTGTGCTCGGTAATCTGAGGCTCTGCAAGCCAGCAGTAGCTGCTCGCCTCGCCTGCCTTCCTAAGGCAACACTTGCTCAGCAAACACAAATATGTTTACTGTGGAAACTTTGTACTTGCCTTACTGCCCCCGCTCTTTGCCAGGTGTTTTTCTTTTTATACCCACAGGAGATGCAGAGCCATGTTCTAATATAGCAATATAGGTTCATGCGCATGTGTTTATTAATAAACGGGGGGGGCAAATCTATTTACTTACTGCCTCATTTGAGTGATTTATTTAGTTATTTTTAGACTTGTTAGACATACAGACTCAAAGCAGCAACATCAAGGGCTGGCTATTGGAATATACTGAAGCTACTTTCAGGGACTTATTTTTCCAGAGAGAGAAAAGAAAAAAATTTAAAAATTATATGTAACTATAAGGGCACCCAGCACCAATCAACCTTTTTTTCCTTTCACCAATTTTGAGCTGGTGTCATTATTGTCTTTCCTGATGGTGCCCTGGGGGTAAGGTGGCAATAAATTCAGTGCCCAGGTAGACCAGGACCCCCTCTAAGGGCTGCAGTAAGGAATCATACCTAAGCATCCTGATAGCATTGCTTGGAGCAGCATCTTTTTGTACTATCTATGGGAATATATACACACACATGTATAAAAAAAGGAGCTTGAGATTCTGCATTCATACCCCCAGTGTCAGGGGAGATCAGAAGCAGACTGTGTAGCCCATGAGTAAGGCACACTGTGCAGAGGGGAATGAGAAGTTGATGCCGATGTAAAACAGGAGGCTACAGCCTCTGGTATCTGGTGTCTACCCTTCTTACCCCACAAGAAATCTGAGAGATGCTGAGCATTCAACCTAAAGCAACCCTTAGCCCGCTGTGATCCAGCTCCTTAGAGATTCTCCCAGTCAAAAATCACCTTAAAAAACCACTAGTGTCATTTGCAAGCCAAAAAATATAAAATGCAAAAACCTCCTTCCCTGGGGGACTGCTTTTACTTCCTGAGGATGCAGTCCTACCCAGATCCACGAGAATCCACCGCAAGGAGGGGGCCTAACACAGCACAGCCAGATAAGGGGCGGCTGACGAGATGCACCACAAAGCAAGAGCTCCTAAATGGTTATGGGTCAGCCAAAACCCCAAAGGAGTTTGTTCTAGCAAGACCATTCTTGCTTGTCCCTGGGCCCTGCCTCCATCTGATATTTGCACAGGCCCCCCCCAAGGTGTCTGCCACGGGTTTGTATCCCTCTGGGGATGCACACACAGCCAAACAGGCACTTTCACTGTTCTAGCATCCTCCCGCTACCCTGTTGCAATAAGCAGAGTTGATTGTCAACTTCAGCCAAATAAGCAAGCATAAATGCCAGTAAAAGAAAACATTGCATACATCCCTCATCTGGAAATTAATTTTGTTTGTATTTATGTTCCCACATGTTGTCAGGGTGATCTCTGGGCTCAAGCCCACACGTGGAAAAATCTGGACTGTGCCCTGTACTAGCAAACTCACTAGCTCGGAGGCAAAACTGTTCGCTCCTCCTTGCCTCACACAAAACAGACTTGTGTGCTTGCCTTTGTGGTTCAGAGCACAGCTTCTTTTATCCAGAGAAGAGAAAAATAAAGAATCAAAAACAGGTTTATTTTTACACTTGGACACTGGAGCAGGAGGAAGCCCTCTCTTTTGTGCCAAGAGAAGAAAAAGAAGAACAGGTCCAGAAAGGAGCATGATCCCCTGAGTCACGATTTGTGGACAAATCTAGGCTCAGCCACCTAGACTGAACCAGGAATCTATTCTACATCCCTCTGAGCAGAACCAAACAAAAACAGAACATTAAGCTCAAACACCTCAGCTGGGGAACAACCCAACTTCCTGCCAGCCTAGCAAGATTCAACATTACCTGGGCTTAAACAACAGCAAACAGGTTTTAGCCTCAAGCCTCTTTCACCCCTGAATGGACCTCATTTCCTCAAAAAAACCCAAAAGGTTCAACCATGTCAACCACAGCCTCCCCAGTACAGTACCTGCTGAAGGCTCATTCCTCAAAGCATCTCACTACACAGGCCAGCTGCTCCTTGCTGTAGTCTCCCTCCTTGATCTCTCCCTAAAAGACTCTGCATCCAAACTACCTTCCTGGCCTGCCATAAGCACCCCATCACCATCCCATCCACCTACCTGAGTGCCTGGGAGCACTGGGAGCCTGGAGATGCCCTCAGCTGAGACCTGTGATTAGACCCAGACCTTGGTGAGGCTCCCCAGTCCCCTCCCAGATCAGCCCAGCAAGCAAAGTCATTAGCCCTGAGAGGGAAGGCTGCAAAGTGTGGTAGAGAATGACTGAGAATATGACCTTGCAGATCTAAACATCTTCTCTCTGGTAGAGTTCATCTCTTTTCTCTCTTGATGGTCACTACCACATTGCACCAGAAATATGATTCTGTTGTTGCTCCGTCCACTTGAAGGCCCTACTTCTCTTCAGTGTTGCACTGAAGTATGAAAATGGCCTTGAGATGGTCTTCAGGGAGTGTATGTGCTGATGCCAGGCAAGGGGAACGGCAAAAGACTTTTATCAGTGGTTGTATTTAGAGGTGGCAGCCATGGGACTCTGAGATGGATATTTTCCTAAGACAAGCAGAAAACAGTGGACATTATCCCATGAAAGTGTCTATGAACATGAAAGAAGTCTGTTCTAGTGAGTTGTTCATGCTTTGGTCATAAAAATCACATTTCTAGGGTTGCTGAAAAGGGAAGAAAAAGCTAACTTCAAAGAGAATTGCTGAGGTTTGAACAAAATCATGTAATTCTTGACATTCACATTTGAAAAAAAAAGCAGAATAAAAACATTTTATCAAAACTGAGAAAATCTGAAATCAATCTGACTGAAAAGTTTTGACTGGCGGATTACCTTGAACTAAAAGGAAAGAGGAGTTGCCAACAGCAGAGACAATTGGATTCGTACCCCACTGTCCTAGGTCTCCTCTATTAACATAGTCTTAGATATGGCCTTATTAGGGGCCTTCAAGGACAGACTTAGAGAAGATTCCACTCCCCATTTTCTCTGCATAGCTGTGTGACCACAACAAGTCCCCAAACAGCATTTCTTCACATAAATAAATCCCCCAGCTGGCTGCCATGTTTTGCACTAGAAACTTTGTTTGTCTTTATCATTAGCTCATCCATGGAGTCTTTCTGGTAAAGTCATGACATCCTCAGTTCACAAGAGGAGCCTCAGAGGAAAGGAAATGAGGAAGAATGAGCATCACTTCAAAACACCTGCCACTGGCAGGTGCAGGTGTTGCACAGCTGCAGTGAGAGACCAATGAACCAGAACAGCCAGCATCCCCAGTGACTGACTGCCTGCCACTACAGCAGCAATTCTGCTGTCTCTCTTGCTCCCTTGCTCTCTCACGTCTTCTGGTGAATGCTTTCAATTTTTTTTTTTAATGAAAAGGGTTCTTTTTTTTTTTCTCAGCAGCCCCAAATGTGCTTTACTAGTCCTGTGCATCTGGTTAGATTGCCAGCTGACTCAGACTGTTAGCTCTGCAAATATACTGCAAAGAGACTCTACTTGCAAAGCTTCTCTATGGCTTACACATACCTACTTAGTCATTATAAGGTAGGTTGAAACCTCTCTCTACACAGCACATCACTCTAGCTAGTGACTAGTTATTTGTTGATCCAATAAACTCCCTTGAAAGTAATAATTAGAACTTATCACAACAAAGAGTAGAGTTTATTAATTACCACAGAAATTATCTAGTTCCAGAAGGTTGAATAAAAGATCAGGATAAACAGCAGAGATTACATTCGACTAGTTCTTCTGTACTAACTTTCAAAACTGACAGTCTTATGCAATCTAAAATGTTTGTGTTAATAGATAACAGCTAGTGCATCAGCAGCAGGTCATTTTCTTTAAAACAAACGTGTTTGAGAAGAGTAAGCAGAAAGTATCAAAGTTATGGAGGAAAGACTGTAGGTAGATGTGTAGGAAGGTACTGCAAGGTGCAAGTTGGATTTTAGTGCAAAAAAACCTCTGAGGGTGCTCATCAGCCTCCTTTCTGTCACACCAAAAGGGTGACATATTCAACAGCATGGAAGTGCTTTATGGGGTGATAAAGGCAAGAGAAAACATTGATCTGAACTTCTTGCTAGTTACTGTGGGAGTCAACGTGTCCCCCCAGAAGATGATGAAAATGAACCCATCTTGCAGAGGTAACTGAGGCCCATTGCAAGGACTCAAAAAGTCACAAGCAGATGCAGCCAAGTTGTTCCCCTACTGCTCCCCAGGTCCTGCAGCAGCCTCAAGGGCCACAGAACACCTGCACCACCATCACTCCTGCTACATCAACAAAATGAACACATTTGTCATTCCTTCCACTTGACCTCATGTAGGTCTTAAGCCTATCCAGAAGCTGAAAAGCATCCCCACTTCTTCCCCAGTGTGCATCTATACATCGGTGTGTACACGTCTCAAAATCACACCAAATGATTAAGCTGTGATTATCACCTGAGTCTGAGGAGGAACTGGCTTGCTCTACATCTTTGCCACACGCTCCCTAAGTACTATTGGTCAAATAATTTAAATCCCTTTTCTGACTTTGCACAGCGAAGGTGACAACTACTCTTCAGGGGACTGGAAAGGCTTAACTCCCCACTGGGAATTATGTTCTGCTCCTCATCTGGAAGATGCTAGAGAGCTGCCAAATACTATTATTAATTTAGAACAGCTAATTTGTTTCAATGAGATTAGCATGAAAATGCAGGAGCAAAGCTAGGTAGGTGGCTCCAGCTCTCCCTGGATTCATGGTCCTCCACCCACCCACCAGGGATCAGTCACAGGGAATCAGGTAACTTGCACAAAGTCATCAGGACCAATTCTAATTTGCTAATTACTCCTTTAGGCATGACAGAGATTGATTCGCATTAAACTTTCATGGGTATCACTGATCTCATGCACAAGCCTGGATTATCAACCAGGCAGTGCCAGTGGTATTGAGTGAAGGTTGGGTGCTCAGGCAGCCAGGCAGTGCTTGAGAAGGGCTGTTGAGAGTTTTGGTGCCAAAGAAAATCCACACTCTCTTGAAGAAAAATGTCTTACTAATGTGTGTTTATTTATCAGTTGTTGGAATACCAATATCCTGTGAGGAGACTAAAGGTCCCAAGTGACAGGTAAATGAACACCCTCCAGTTGTGCCATTAATTCCGAGGGAACAAGTGGGAGAGTTTTCCAGCAAACTTGTCAGCTGTAACTAACTTGATTTTCTGAGTGAGGACAGATTGCTAATCACCCTGTGCTCCCCTCTCAGCCAAAGTGGACCTTCCTCGGCAGCATCTGCCACTTCCAGAAGTGGAGAGCCCATACCAGAGGTCATTGCCTCATCAGCCAAGGCAGAGAGGCCTCATTAGAACAAGAGGCTTCCCACATCAGCCCTGTCCCTGGACAGCCACATAAGTTTCTCAGTTCCATGGTGTCACAGTGTCCCAGTCAGACCCAAGAACCAGCACAGGGGAGCCAAGGTCCAGCACAGGCAGGGGTCCATGAGACCACTTGCTGCAGCACTGCCACTGTCAGCACAGCCCGGGTGTTTTTCCAGCTGTGCTGGCTGCAGGATCACTGCTCTGACATGGCAAAATTTCCAAACCCTTTGCCCTCCCTGAGGCATTATCTGCCACTAGAGACAGACGATCTGAATGAATCTAGCTCCAGCCAACTCTCTGAGGTCCAGAACATGTTGTCCATGGAAAAACAACACACACTAGAGAAACAAAAAGTGAGAGACTACCTGGCTGCCGTTTATAGACTTCTCAGAAAAAGTCAGCAGACAAGAGCCAAACTCGAACGTTCACGTCACTCCTTCACTTATGGAAGGTGAGTTTGCTAAATGCCTGGATGCTTTTCAGCCTTACAGCCCAATTCCTGTATTTGCAACCATAATGTTGGAACAAGTAGCAGGGCTTAAACTGGTGCCCACTGGACTCAATAGGAAAGGCAGACGCCAGAAGCTTTTTTAGATACATAACAGTGATTCTTCATACCTCTCTTTCTGTGGGCTACTGGACTCCACCCTCAGTCACATGCAAAACAATTCATGGATAGATTTTTCCATTAAATACCTCAGACTGCCTATTGAGGTTCCTGGTCCCTGGTTCATGTGGATAAATAAAATTTCTGCTTTGGGAAGTGCTAAGCATCCCCTGAGTCCAATCCAAGAATCAGCTACAGATTCAGGAGAAAAGCAGAATCATACAAGGAAGGGACCTGAGGGACTGACAGCAAGCCCTCCCAAACCCTTCTCTTTGTGACTGCCAGCTGTCCAAGGCACAACCCTCTGACTATTATTCACTAAATCCCCTGACGTAAAGCTGCTGTTGCCCCAGAGCAGCACACACGAGCTGCTCTGATGCTGGATGCTGGCTCAGACCTTCCTCCTGGGCAACAAGCAGAGCCCTTCCTGCAAAAAGAGCCCATCACTCTCTTTTTACTGGAAAAGACAGAACAGTGCTTGCTATGCCATAACTTGCTCCTATTTCTGTTTTCCTTCCTCTGCTCCCTTACAGAAAACTACAGACCACATTCACCTCAATTTTCTCTCCTTTTCAGGATGGTTATGAATCCAACATGAGCAGGGGATGGGTTACCAGATGTGCACCAGTGTGAGCAGCAGGAGAGCTGGCTTTCCCAGGAATAACTTGCCATTCACGTATTTCACTTCCATTTTACCTCACACCTTGGCAGGCTGCACTGGGCAGAGATGCAAACACTGTCCTCTTCTCATGATGGCCAGACCCTTGTCAGACATTGCTCTAAACTGTAGAATGTTTGAATAGAAATTTGGGGCTCAATGAGATGCTAGACAAGGCATACACACTCCGTAGGGCAGAATGGCTGAGCTGATGAAAGCTCTCTGCAATGGACGTCTCCAAGAGCTAAGAGATTCCCCTAGTCTTATCTCTTTAGGAGATCAAATACTTACATGAGCTTTGAGTCAGCCTAACCACAAAATTATCATAAAAGTGATATTCGCATAGAGAACATGGCAAGAGATGATGGATGTGCTCCAGCTCCAGCTGGAGGAAGACCTGCACTAAGCTGGCAGGGCAAATCAAAGCTTAGACCTGTGAAACACTGAGCACTGCAGAGCTACAAACTTAATGATATGGATCATTTCACCCGAAGAGTCATTAAGTTCCATCCCTCAACTTGTATGCAAGCAAACATGAGAAGTTAAGGCTAGAAGATTCTTCACAATATCTATTTTTCACACACCACACACCTTCAAACACCTCCCCCCCCCCCCCCCACCCCTTCCCCCCCCCCCCCAAAAAAAAGCAAGAACAAAACACAAATGTCCCAGAAGGAATGAGCAAGGAAAGCCAAGGACCTGTTGGGATTTGCAGTCCCTGCCTTAGCTGGGAATTTTTTCCCCCGGATAAGCCATGGCAGTCACTGCCTCTGGCTTGTAAGGAAGCCAGTGGGAGCTTAGCACAACTCATTCTTTAAGAGCAATGTCTCTGCATAACAAGCAAGCAAAGTACAGCAGTCGCTGAACCGAGTGAATAACGGGTTTCATAGGTGCTGTCAAAAGGGGAGAAGGAAAATCCCAGCTGGCTCCAAACAGCTTTCTATGTGTGTTGGCAAGTCCTTGGTATTTCTCCCAGACTGGAAGGGCAAGTCCAAGCCAAGAGCCCAAGTACAGCACATCCAGACTTACATAACCCAAGGGGCCCAGGGTAATCATTAACACTGGATTATTGCCACTGGCTTTGTGCTGGAGTCACCTGGTTGTTTGGATTAAATGTATAGTGGCCGTTTAGACAAGGAGAAGGCTCATGGCACAAGCAATTAAGTGAAAACAACCCCCAGGGAGGGTGGGAAGCAGAAGACTGTTGGAAACATTGCAGGGTCTAAACTCAAGCACTCCTCCGGGGAGCCAGGTTTGCTACCTTTCATCACACCACCCTGCTCAATGGGGTAGTTTGTTTTCCATAGGGGTGCAGCTCCCTGCCCTCCCCCCAAAACTGCCAGGGAAAAAAGCCCCCACGTAACACAGGTCAGGGGAGCAGGACTCTTCTTAGGGAGTTGTACCTTGATGACTGCCATGTGCTGCACACCAGCAGGTGAGCTCTCATTCCTCTCTCCTTGGCATGCTTTCCAAAAGCAGACATTATCAGTATCTGCTGATAATGCTGATAAAGCCTGACTTTATCTATGCCCCATCTTTGCCTTTCTTTGCTTATCTGATGTCTCACGTGTCCTATTACTCTTTGCCCTCTGTAACCCCTTGTGTGTTATTGACATGTTGTTTGCGCCACTGTCTGGGGCAAAGGAGGTTTGGGACTTCTTGGTTCTGCTCCCATTTCCACTTTGTGTTGGCCTATGGTCTTGGACACATCGCTCCACTGCACTGTGTTTAGCCACGGGTCACAGAAGTCAGGTTACCTCACAGAACATCCCTTTACTCATATTCCTGATGCTTAGTCCTTACCTCAAGTACAACCATCCCAATTGACAGCTCCTTACCTCTCATAACTACCACTTCACCACTAGCTCTGATGAAGGACTATAAGCCTTTTAAAAACAGAGAGTTCTTGCAAGTGTTAGGAATCAGATCACAATCGTTTTGCAAAGGCTGTAACACTGCACGTGTCCATTCACACCTCAGAAATGAAACTATAACGGCTTGAAGTCAATGAGACATAGGCTTATGTATAACTACACCATGCTGTGCTTTGTCATGCAGAGTTGCTGAAGCAGGGACATCATAAACTTTTCTACAGTTGTGGTATCAAAGCACTTAAATATATATTTATCTTCAGGTGGATAAACTCAGGCTTAAGGCAAGGCCACATTTTTCTCATGAATTGGCAAAGCCCAGGCAGGCTAGTAATTTCACATAAAACAAACACTGAAATCTCTTTCGGAAATTTCTACTTTTTTTGTGACAAATCTCTAAAAATGTCATTAATTTCATGCAGAACTAATTCTCCTTTCACAGCAAACACAGCCCTACTCTTTTCAGCAAAACACTGTGACTTATACATAAGCTTACATTTCCTTACAGGTATTAACTAGAAAAACCCACACAATCTACACTCAAAAACCATACTTAAAACAGAAAAGAGAAAAAAAAATAAAGAAAGAATAAGGATTTCATGGAAAATATTCCAGGCTGAAACATAAACTTAGATCTTAGATTTCTGCCCTGCTGTGCTCCAACAGCAGGGATTTTGCATTACTCCACTTCAGCTTCAAGTATTGCCTCTTGCAGAAAAATAACAGCTTCTGCCCCGAGTGTCTTGCAGGGTGAATTGCCCAACTTTACAGCAATATCAGAACTCCAGGTGAGATGGGGAGGAGACTGAGATGCTGGTTAAAATAAAGCAGCTGGTTTACTGCATGAAGTGGGTAGGGTGAGAACAGAAGGGAATCGCAGATCCTCTTGGTGCAGGCTTGCTAATTAAAATGAGTACATGACTAGCCCTTAAAACAGCTGTGCTTAGCACTCTGGTCTTCAGGCTACACCTCAGAAGGTAACAACAACCTGGAGTGCACAGAACTTAGTTTGCCTCATCCCTCAGTCCTCTTGCCAGACTGATAGGGATTCTCTGGGAAAAATAATCAGGGGTCTGGAGAGCCCTGGCTCATCAGCTGGCACTTTTTGGTGTCTGTTCTTCAGGGAGACACTTAAATCCCTCAATGCCTGTTAGTCTCAGAGTGATTCTTGCTGGGAGAAGATCTGGACCCACTGCACCATTGCTCCCATGGAGACTCAGAAGTGACTTTAACACCAGTAATGTTGCTGGTTTCTTCTTCCAGTGGAGGCCAAGCAACCAAAAGCACAGTGCAAGAGATGTCCCAGCTTGCAGATCACCAGAGCATCATGTTCATGCCCCTGTTGTTACAAATGGGAAGCAATGGCTGTTGCAGAACAGGGCGTCTTCTCCTCAGGCCTGAGGCAAGCTTCGTACCACAGATCCTTCACATCACTCTTTTAGGCGTGGGTTTACAGAAGAGCCAACTGAAGCGCCTTGGCACCAAGACCTCCGTCATGCCAAGCCTTTCTTTACTAATCTAATCCTGTGACTACTGGTCTTACTCCTGCTTCTTCCATCCAAGGATCATACAAATGCAAATTAAGTCCCACAGTATCACTGTGATGCATTATTATCCCCATTTTACAAGAAAGGGAACTGCAGCACACGGCAGTCGAGTCCTTTGTCTTGGCTCGCACAGTGAATCACAGTCACAGTGTGAAGCAGACTTTGAAGCCCTTCCTCCTTCACACTAACCACTAAAGTTTGAATTCCTTCAACACCTGCTTGCTCTAATCCATTAACCACAGTTTTACTGCATCTGCAGACCTGTTCCACAGCAGTCAGGAGCCAAGGAAGGCATTTGGGTCCCAGCGTGGCTGCCAGGCGAGGCGTGAGGGCTCCGGCGAAGAGAGCGCTGAAACATCTCGCGCCTCCCAAGAACTTTCTGAGATGAGAAAAACTAAAGATAACTTCAGATCTCTTCCATCATCTCCCTGTTAAAAAGCACCTGAAAAGTTACATCCAGGTGAATCAAAATTTGAAGTGCTATTGTCTTGATTACAGAGCTGGCTACAAAGGAAATTAACGAATAATAATTTCAAGGAGGAATTTAAAATTTCCATTTTCATTTTATTGTCAAAGTAAATATATTTTTATGAAGAACAAAAGAAAATATACAGAATTGTAACTTATGTACACTGGCTTTATAGGTATTTTTGTTTCCAATTTACACAAATTTGATACGTTATTAAAAGATATTTTATATAGATATGCATCTATGTACAGTTTTATTTACATACATTCATAGGATGTGATATAAACCAGTCAATAGATGATAGTTCATTTATATTAATTTCTAGAGGACAAAAGGAATGCATTCACTTCAGCTAGACCTGCTGCTCTCGCACAGCGCGGGCTCCTGCTCTGCCTAGCGCTAGGATCGCACTTTCCTATTTCCCATTTTGCCAACAAAAAGGACAAACAGATGCTGTCTGCGAATGGAAAGGAAATGCAACATCCATTATAAAATCATTTCTAATTACTGAATTCTATTTTCTTCTAAAGCTTCTTACAATTGCCAGAGTTGAAAAGAAAAAAACAAAACAAGAAGAAACAAGAACAAGATCATTTGCCTGCTACCATCTGATTATTTGTTTAAATTCCCTTCTTAGCCAGCTATCACACAAATTTGTTTCTTTTGGCTACTGTTCTCACCCATTCGCCCACCCCAGCTGCATGGAGCTCTGACATGGCTGTCAGGAAGGAGGGGATTAGCACTGAAGATCACCCCTAGACCCTGATCTCACAGTGCTGTCCCACCAGGCCATGATGCCTCCCATCCTCCCTGGGCACAGGCACATCCTACAGACCCTGCCTGCCAGCAGGCAAATGGAGACTTAGCTCCAACCAGCGAGGCCTTGATTCATGGTGGCTGCGGGGATGCTTGGTGCTCGTCAGGACCACCAGGCACCTCCGAGGCTGGGGCCCTGGTTTCTCCCCCACAATCACACAAGAGGATGGGAGCAGAGATAGGACCAGAGCTCGGACGCTCTCAGAAATGTCTTCCTGCTGCCTTACATGCAGACAACAGCTCTTCTGCTAAAGACAACAGATGCTGCAAACCAGACTCAAAGGAAAGCAGTGTGTCCTTCGACACCTGGGCATCCTTTCACCCCATGGCAGCACAGGACAGAAGCAAGCACACAGTACTGAAAGGCTCCACTCCAAGCCATTTCGCCCAGCCTGAGCTTCCCAGTTTGCCTGGGATGTGCCTTTGCTTAAATATATATATATATACGTATGTATGAATATATATACATAAATATTTATATATAGCCCTAGCCAAGGGAAAGGTAAATGTGAGCTGGGGAAATTGGAGCTGCATAGAGATGTGCATGAAGGCACATTCCAGTGCTCTCAAGCCTTCTCTCCCCCTGTCCCCAACTCCCACTATTCCTCCTCCTATGGCCAGCCCCTACAAATCCTTGGCTCAGGCGACCCAAAAACAAAGGAGTTGTTTTCATTTCAAAAGGAATTTGCTGTTTCCAAACTGGACAAATAGAGCAGCTTAATAAAAACTCACAATGAATGGCCTGTACATGAGCAAAGCCCTCAGGAATGCCAGGGCTATAATTAACTAGCAGCAAGCAACTTTTACATTTTCCTGTGCAGCAGAAAACAGCTAAAAATAAAACACTGTAATTTCCAAAAGAAGCAGCAGTAAAGGAGGGACAGATAGAAGGAAAGAAAAATAATATCCTTGAAAGAAAAAAAAAAAAAAAAGAAAGAAGCACCCCGCTCCCCTGACCCAAAAGGAACTTCATTCTCAAATCATCTTTGAAGGAACACAGGGCACTCAAACATGGTGGTATAAAGTAACAGCATTAACTGTTCTGTGGAGACAAATAAATTATCACTAGAAATACAGTGAGCAAAGTGCTGTCATCGGCTGTTGTAAGATGGCTGGGTGGGAAGGGGAAAGCGGGAACAATCAGTTCACGGAGCGGACGGAGCGGTTGCTTCGTGGGAATCGATGCACCTTGACATGTTTGGACAAGTGGTCACTTCTAGCAAACTTCTTCTCACAGACAGGACACTGATAGGGTTTCACCCCCGAGTGGGAGCGCCTGTGCCGGGACAGCTCATCTGACCTGGAGAACCTGCAAGAGAAGAGAAGCCTTTTCAGATAAATGGGGTTTTATTTTGCTAAGTCTCTCACAGCAGATAAAAAAAAGTCCTGTCGGGCCACTGGGAGACTCCACAAACTGAAAGGGACACAAAGCAGGGCTGGTTTGGTCTCAACCATCAGTCAGCAGCAGTGATGGAAACACACAACTATCAACCTCATGCCATGTCAGCTCTGGACTCAGAGCATGGAGGCAACGTTTGTACCAACCTTGCCCTAGACCCAATAACATGGGTACAGCTCCACAAAAAGAGCACTGCTCTTGATCCCTCTGCCAGTCTTCCTCAAAGCTTCTCCCACAACCTCTCTCCTGCAAATCCAAGCACGGACTCCTCTTAAGCAGAGACAACAACCACCGTCTTTTAGGAGAAATCTGCTTTCAAGCTCCCACTGACACGAGCACAATGGATACCCACTAATTGCACCTAGTTTGAGAGGGACTCCAGATATAGCTAGCCAGCCATAGCTACCCAAAGCAATATGACGACTTAGATTCAGCTGAAAAATTGTCTTCTGTACATGTTCCTGCAAACTAAATAGAGAGTCATTAACATCCCAGTAACAAAAACACTCAACATTGTAACAGCTGAAGTTCAGGTGGGCCCCAATAGCCATTAGCATAGTTACTGTACGGGTAAATTGAAATCAAGGTTGAACCTTTAATTACCAAAAGCTTCTTCCATAGTCTTTTGAATTTTAGATATTTCCCACCTTCT
The DNA here is from genome assembly GCF_003984885.1 of Neopelma chrysocephalum. Taxonomy (NCBI): domain Eukaryota; kingdom Metazoa; phylum Chordata; class Aves; order Passeriformes; family Pipridae; genus Neopelma; species Neopelma chrysocephalum. The sequence continues at coordinate 7,554,052 of NW_020897809.1, forward strand.
GTCTCCATAGAAAAATCCCCAAATAGCCACTGTGAATCCACAGGCTTTACTGAACTCAAATCAGCTAATCCTCTCGTCTTAACAGCAAGGCTGGCTATATTCTGAGTTTGGACATGACTGGGAGACAGAGGGTTAATTAACAATGTCACACTAAAACAACCCTGTCCAGATGGGTACAAAAAATTTTCTGCCTGACAAAGGGCAATTAAGTGTTTTGTTGCCAGAACAGTAACAAAGAGAGGCACAGAAAGAGAGCTTGCAAGAAATGGTATCAGCTGTTTATTTACAATAAATAAATGAAGTCATGGGCACTAGCTGAACAAATGAGGGAAAGAACATGTAAAAAAATGTGCCCTTCTGGCGCAAAATATCACATCACCAACAGAGCAAATACACTACTTTTATAAAAGGGGAAAAACAGGACCGTTGGGCTCCTATGAATAAGTCCTTCATGCAAGAAAAATAAGTTTCCACATAAAGGTTTTAATTAGCTCTGATCTCCTGCCACCAGTTGAGGAACAGGGCATAGGCAGTGGGAAAGCTGGTAATGGTTTCCTCAATTTCTGCAGCTCTTCAGTCTAGTCATGCTCCTCAGAGACCACTCAGCCAGTACAAAGCAGATGCAGATACTCGCCATGGGCCAGATATGGTGTGGACACATCTCTATGGGATTTCTATGGGGGCATTTCTACGAGAGAGTCTTTCATCCATTCACTTGCATTTCTTCCTTTCCTTGCTTTGGTATCCCCAAGGTGAAAGATTCAAATTCTCCATTAAGAACAACGAGCAGATGCCCTTACGGAGCTGTCAACCTGCTCCTTGTCTGGGATGAATTTTCTCCATAAAGGCTATGAGAGAGGTTTCTCTTCATCCCTCGTACTTGCACATTTCCTTTCTCTAGCACCTCTGCTCCTTTCAGCCATAGCTTCCCAAAACCACAGTCTGGACCTGGGAGCAGCAGGGTCAGGGATTTCTCCCAAGTCCTTAGCAGGGAACCAGTCCCAGTGCCACATCTTCACAGGGATGCTCTTGTAGAGCTACAGGTGAGTGGGTCTGGAAAGGGTAGGATGTTGCCTGTGCAGACTGCCTCAATAGGACTCAGTGCTGGACAAGGAACAGCACTGTTGCCAGTGGTCGTTACCAAATCCAGGGAAAAGAGGGAGCAGAGAGGAAAAAGTGCCTTTGCAAAGAGCTGTCCTTTTAAACACAGACTCCAAAGGAGTAAAACCAGATGTGGCCAGGTTGCCTTGTCCTGTGTCCTTGGCCATTAAGGTCATCACCTGCAACAGATGTGCAGCAGCACCTGGCTAATCCTGCACAAGAGCTTCACAAGTGCATTTCGAGGGGAATTGTATGGATGGTGTCAGAGAAAGAGGCGCATGCCAGGAACGAGCTCGGATGAGTTCATCTGATAAAAATACACTCTGCCTCATAACGATGTCCTTAGCTGAAGAGGCAGGAATGTTGCAACACTGTTCCCCAGCAGTGACGGAAAGATCAACTTACAGAGCCCACAGAAATAAACCTCGAGCTGTCTGTGTGTTTACAAAAAAACAACGCAAAGGTTAGGACAAGGAAGCCAGGAGGATCTGGTGGCCTGGGTCTGCAGTGAAATATTTGCAGCACCTCCTGGCACTGAGATCAACCCAGGAAAAGTGCAAATAATCCCTTGTGGAATGCCAAATTCAACCAAAAAAGAGCAAGTCCCAAGGAACACCTCAACATTCTGTCACTTCCATTTCCAGACAGATTCCTCCTTCACAAGGAAGGTGGAGGGATCTGCACAATCCCACAGCAACTAAGAGTCTCCTTCATCCTTCTATCTGGTGGGATCCCAAAGGACCTGTAACTACATCTCCCTTGCAGACAAATCCTAGAGTTCCCTGATGTGTAGGATATGTCCTGTGTCTCCTGACCATACGAGGACATTGCTTTGTGGCTCACAGGGCAAGAAAAGTCAACAGCTTCAGCCTGGTACTCCGTGGTCCCTACCACGGCCACCAGCTGTTGAGGCCAACTCACACTGTGTCTCTCCCCTGTAGTGGAGGGGAGGCTCTAAATTCGTCCTGCCCATCCTGAAAGCTCTGCTAAAATAAACCAGCACACCTCCTGCACACCGGGAAACCCCTTGCACAGCACCACCAGCAAGAAAAGCCAATGCAAGACACATGCCCTACCCTACGTGTGGTACCTCCCACGCTGGCCCAGTCCCATGCACACTCCTGGCCACATGCATTACCAGCCTTTAAACCCTCCCTGCCAAACCAGGCAGAGCTTATATCCCACTCTGTCACCTGTGGAGCCTCCAGACAGAAGATGCAGTGGGGCAATTACCTAATCCTCCCTCCTTGCAACAACTGCAGCTTTGCACATGCTGCACCAGGGGGGAAAAGCAGGAATTCTGTGCCACAACACAGCTGCTGGGCCTGGCCCACGCTGCAGCTCAGGTCTTTGGCTGGGCCTTTCTGAGGAGCAGGGCTAACCAGAGGCTGGTGTGCCAAAGGTATAAGCTGGCACGACACGGATCAGTGCATCGACCGGGACAGCGGGGCATTGAACGCCACGGGTCACTGGCCACTTACACACAAACGCCTCTCTGCAGCCTGCCGAAAACAGCTCTTGCCCTGTGCCAAGGAAGGGCATAAGCAAGCAGAGTTTAGCCTCCTCCAAGGAGGTGCTATGGTTCTCCAGCTGTCCTAGGGGTTAGCAAAAGGGTTTGCTCTGTGCACACTCCTACCCTGGTGCATTTAAAGCATGCAACCCATCATAGCAGGGCTGCCCAGAGAGCTGGGGAACCTTTAACACCCCAGAGCTCAAGCACTTTGTGCTAGGCAACACTTTGTTTTGGTTTTGAAATTGCTATCTCCAGTGAGGTCAGATCTTAAGTGTTTTCAGTGAAAAAATAAATACACAAGCATGAGAATGTAGGGAAAGGAGGGGGAAAGCAGAGCCCAGCAGTGTTTTAGTGCTTAAATTCATTCGAGATTACATAAAACTGTGAGCAAACAGAGAGTCCAGATGCATTTGACTTAAGTCATGTGAGATCACAGCTCTCACTGAACTTCTGGAAAGGTAAACATGGTTTATTGATGAAAGGGGACTGAGTAATTCAATGCTCAATTGGGTCTGGCCTTTGATGTGGGAGCAGCGTGCAGGGGATGTGCAGCAATCTGAGGCTGGTGCTAGGTGAGCACAGGAGGCAGCTCCCTAAGCACAGCCTCTCCTGTTGGCTATAAACCTCTTCTCTTGGAGCAGAGCCCTTCGAAAGTTTGAGGGTTTGTGATCACATCCTGGGCTGTGAAATTCAACAAGACAAACAGCAACAGAGTTTGAAAAGCCTTTCCAGAAGTTGTTTCTTGTAACATGTTCCTCATAATGAAGGTAATTCCTTTGTCATTCCTGTTGGGGTCATCTTTAAAAAGTTGTGGTGGTTGGAAGTTCAGGGTGCTCCTGATTGCAGGACCTGCACTTCTCTTGGCCCACCAGTATCCTACTTTTGATCCACATCATTCACTGTAACAGTGGGAGAAGGGAGGCACCCATTGTAAATTGAATCATCCGTCACCACTTAATATTTTTCCTAAACATTCCCCTTGGTTTTGCAGCCTGGGGAACACCAGCTCTCTAATAACGTTGAGTTGGAGAAGGTCATCCACAGGCAACACTTCAGGCTCTGTATCTGGAGCCACAAAGTCACTGGGAGCATTGGTACAAATCTCAGCATGGATCAGACAAACCCTCACGTGCCACATGCAATTGTCACAAAAAGCGGAGTTTTGGTTACATCCCAGCACAAGGAAAGCCAACATGACCTGCTGCCTGTGTGCTTGTACTCTGGCACCCAAACCAAAAGGAGTGAGTGCCTCTCCTGCAGGTGAGGAGAAACCAGCCTGCAGCTTCTGGGACCGACCCACTGAACATCACGGCTTTGATGTCAGGGCATCCTGAGCAGCAAGGCACTGAGCCGGCTCATGAGAAGTGCCACCAGGATAAAAGGAAAGAAAATCACCACCAGTTTGTAGAGCCACCATAAACTGATCTCCTCAGTCCTTCCAAAAGGCAAACTTCAGACTGGCCCAGTGGGGAATCAGAAGTTTCAGCTCCATTCTGACCTTTTCCCTCAAACCAACCCAGCCATCTCTAACTGCTACGTCTCATGTACTTGCATTTTTACACAACGCTCTTCTGTTACTTTTTACCTGATCTGTTGCCCATGATCACAACCCATTTCCTCGTTAGACATTGTTCACTGTAGCTCTGCAGCATATTCTTTGAAAGAAATTCAGTTTAATTTAATACAAGGTAGTTAAGATTATGTTTTCTCCCATCGTCATTTGTGGTGCTGTGTATTAACACTTGCCAACAGGCAAGTAATACAGCTAATTGGAAAGAGGGAGGAAGACTCCCATCAAAGTTTCCTTAAAATAAAAAGTTGATATTTTTAACAAAGATTCAATTTTTCAGCTAGTATTAAAAATAAAATTAAATGAAATGAAATAAATAAATAAAGAGATGCCCTCTTGCTCAATCAAACCTGCAATCTTTCATTCAAGCAATGCTTAACTCCACCTCAGCCTTCTGGTTATGTTGTTACATCTGACAGCTTTTTGCAACTTTGAGTGGCACCCACGCATTCTTCTGAATCAAGGCAGAGAATAAAACCCCGAGTATGCCAGAGTGTCACTGCCAGCATTTCCAGAAGGAGTGGGATGGAGTGCATTTTCTATGAAAGTGCACAGAATACTGCTTTTAACCACACTTGCTTATCACAGTCCTTCACTGACCATATTTAGTCCCACGCAGTTGGAGCCACACACGGCCACGCACAGCGATTCTGCCCTAAACCACCCAGTTCACTCACAGCCTCAGCTGGTACCAGCCACAGGTCTGCTGTGGCTGGTGTGCTGCAACCAGACTGATGCAAACACAAGGTATTACCTATGGTAACAAGCTTAATCTGACCCTCTAGAATGAAGTACAAATTACAATGCTACTCCTTCTATTTTTTTAAGACACTCAAACAGCTGCTGCCAGCAGGTGATGCTCTGCTATTTAATTTATCAAAGCCCTTGGATCACCTAACAGAAAGAAAAAAGTCTTCATTCTCAAACCAACCAAACAAGTTTTGGGAACAGAAACAGTTTGTAAATCAGAGTACAAACCTAGTTGCTCAGCAAGTTAGGTCAAGTGAGCAGAAAGGGGAAGGGGGATTGGACAGAGCTGCACCCCAATACTAACCTCCATCCACAGCCCGGCCACGTGCACGCAAAGGGCTTTTCTCCTGTATGTCTCCTCAGGTGGGCTTTCAAATGGCTGCTTTTTGTGTACATCTTGGTACAACCAGGAAAAGAACATTTGTGCATTTTAATGAGTTCAGCTGCAGGGTTCTTTTGAAATTTCTGACCCATGATGATTCCCGTCTGACCCTGGATCATGCCTCCTGGCCCAATTGGCTTGGCAGCAATGGGGACGGGAGCAATGCGGACAAATTTAGAGGACAAGTTCAAATTGGACGACTGAACTATCTGAGGCACAAGGGCAAATGTCTGTCCTTGGATGTTGACTAGGAGCTGTGCAATTTTAATATTTTCCTGTGCTGGTCCTTGGGAACTGGGGCTCGTGTTGGACTCCTGTTTGATCTGTACAGGCTGAATTTGGAGCATAACCGGTATCCCATTCTCAAGGGTCATTCCTCCATTTGAAGCTTGGCCACCTTCCGTTGTGCTGCTCAACTGTTCATTTTTACTCTCTTTTAAACTAGTGCTGGGTAACATATGGTCTTTTTGCTGTAGCGAAGCAACAGAAACTTGGCTGCAGGCTCTCAAGTCCTTGGTCTCACTTTTAGGTCTTTCTTTGAGCTCCAAGTCCATGTTCTCCTCCAAAAATTCCTCAATTTCCTCAAGCGTGGGCTGAAATGGTCCTGAGTCTTCCATATCCACAGCAAATTCAGGCAACCTAAAGTACTCCTCTTTTACTGTTGGCTGAAGTCTCCTTTTGTCCCACCATGATGTATTGGTGTTCCCCAAAGATGCCTGGGACAATAAGTAGTCTAAGATACTGTCCTGACTTTCTGCACTGGACGTGCTTCCATAGCTGGAGCTGAGGACCTGGGAATCAGGGCTGGAACAAGAACAAAAGCTGGACGAGTCACTGTCATCTTCTGACAGGGGAGAGGGCAACATTTGGTAGGACCTCACTCCCGCTGTCATGTCCCCAAAGTATCCAAGAGAAGATCTTGTAGATGAAAAGGATTCATCAGTAGGCAGCAAGTGATCCACCATTCCTGGGCGATCTCTTAAGGGTATCCCAACAGCATATACCAGGCAGCCAAAGTTCAGGTGAGAGCCTGAGCATACGAAAACAAAACAGCAACAATCAGAAGTTGGTTTAATTATTTATCTCCATGAACTAAAGCTTGGAAAGCCCTCTAGCCCACAGGAAAGTCCAGAGCAGCAGCCTCACTGAGTACACATGCTGCTACATGCTTTGATACGTCTGTACCAGCCCCAAGGACTGTCAGGGCCGAAGCGTTTTGCAGAATTGCACCACATATTTGCAAAAGAATTCTTTCAGAAATCATTTCCCAACTGTGTGTGCTCTAGATTTACATCTCCGTTCCAGAATATTACTGGCAAGAGAAAATAAATTATGAGCTTTTGCCTAACAGTGAAATCTAGAGCCAAAGAAGGGAATGGGGAGAAAAAAAATAAAGTGCTGAAATTTTTACCACCTAAAAAAAACCAAATAAAAAAGAAGTTTATTGCTGGTGACCATAAAATGCAAATCCTTTTCTTATCTTGTAGCTTTCCACCACCTTATTTTTAACTTCCTCAGTTCTACAAATACAGGCTGTTCAGCATAATGCAAGGATCAATCTGGCAGGAGCCAAAAATATTTACTGTGCTTCAGCATTTACTAGGCGGATTTTCCCCTCCAGATGTAATGAATCAGTGCGTCAACGTCATCATCACCTGCACTGTCCTTAATAAAGCTGGCACTGCACTGAGCTAATTACCATGTCCTGCAGGCCAGCTGGTGGCTGGTTTCACCTCGCTGCTCCATGCTCCTTTCTCTCCGGGTACGGAGGTTGATGTGAGCTGAACCTCGTTCCAGTTGCTAAACTGGGAGGGCTGTACGGACTGTACGGACCCCCGGCATCTCAACCTGCTGTGAGCCACGGTGGGCAGCTGCGATGCCAGTTTCCCCCTCCTCCGTATCGAGGCGGCGAGCGGAGCATCCCGCAATCCCGACTCACGTGAGCCGTTATCCCGCTACAACCCCACGGAGCCACAACAGCAAACTCACCCTCCCCAGCGCAGCCCACCACAATGCTTGCTGACGGCGGCGATTGTCCTGCGCTTTCCCGCTTAAGGCAAACAAACTTCCTAGAAAGGTTTCTGGGGAGGGAGAGGCAGGAGGGACATCTGCGTATTTTTTTCTTCCCCCCCCTCCTCCTCCCCGAGGAAAAAAAAAACTGCTTACGGATGGAGACTATGCCTCCTAGAGAGCAAAGGCAGAGACCTCCCGATGGAGCGAACACTGGCCCTCAGTCATTCGCTCAAGGTGACTGATTGAAAACAGAGCTGTACATGTGCATAATAAAACAACTCTTTCTGTGGAAGGTATGTGGACTGCAGAGATAGAAGTCATTTGATCAGCCTATGAGGTTTTGCGTGTGTGTGAATTAGGAGACATGTGACCCAGTGCGAAGGAAATGCCAGTCAATCTTGTTACACGCTGTCATTTTCCACAGGCTCTGCTGCTGCGCTTTGGACGCTTTGCCATGAATAGTCAATAGCTCCCAGTTTTGTGCAGGGAAGGGGATGGTTGTTACTGCTGTTGCAGAGCATCCTTGCTGCCTCATCTCCAAAACTTGCCCTGTCTTTCCTTCTCTGGAGAAAAAAATCAAAAGGTGTCTGTGTGCTCAGGGCTGCAGCAAATGCAAGGTGAGGTATTTTACACAACACCCCTAAAGAGCTCTGTCCCATTGGCAGCACCTATTAATATTTCACAGGAAACGGGGGGGAAGCACCCATATTTCTTAAAGATACTGCTTCCTCATTCAAACACACATGAAGGAAGCAGGGAAGGGTTGAAAGAAAGGCTTAAAAGTAAGATTGCACATTTTCCTGGTATGCACGTCCTGTCAGTCAGCTATACCTCGAACAGATAATGAAATACCCACATGTGCCTGACACGAGGAAGTTCAAACAGAGGTTAGTGGCTCTGTTTTGTGACCTTAGACTATAATCATTGCTTATAGTAAAAGTGAAGAGTCAGAAGAGCTGAACTATTTCTAACACACTTTTTTTTTTTTTTAAACTCTCTGCATTGATGGAAAGTTTCCCCAGCAGAAGTCCCAGAGCTGAGCTATTCCAGTTTTGAAACAGAAAACACAATCTGCTTCTGACAAGTTTGTATTGGCATCCAGTAAGAATTCACCCAAGCAGATTGTTTCTATCTTGCACCAAAAACTGGTGACTGTCTTGTGAAACTTGGGGCAGAAAGAAGGACTTGCCCTCAGATGGTTTCTGATTCTTCCTTCTATGTCTGCATTGTTTCAGCTTAAACTTCTGAAGAATGGGGCTGTGAGAGAAAACTGGACTGCCATGTGTGTTTTTCTAAGAAAAGTTGGCTTGCTCTACACGCACCAAAAGCAGTTGGCAAAGTTCTTTTTAAAAAACAAATAATAAAATGCCTGCAAAACTAGAAAGCAGCATATCAAAATATCCATATATTTCACTGGGAATAGAACTAAACTGTAACTTGAATAAGGGCTTAAACGAGGGGAAAATTAAAACCAACAAACCCCTAGCAACTGCTGTGGGCCAGTTATCACAGCAGAAAACAGCCAGCACGCTTGTTTCTCATCTCCTTTGACAAGGAACATTGTTACTCAGTGTAACCAGAGTCTTTTTAAGAGGGGACTGTCAGAGGCAAATAGATTCAGGCGCATTAAGGTCCAGTTCTGCTTTCTGTGCACTCTCAAAGCTTGCAGAACAGCCAAGAAGATTTTGGGGAATGCCTGGAATGCAGAATCAGGCCCTGGCTATATTTTTCTCCTAAAGGCCAGGCTAACAACTAAAAGGCTTTCATCCCTACTTTGCCTGAAGACTCAGCCAAAACCAGAAGATTAGAAAACAAAACCAAAAAAAGCCAGGGCTGTGAAAGCTATGAAAACTAATGATGCTGTTTCCATAAAGCACTTTCATCTCTAGGAGCCCTGAAAACATGTTAGAAATGTAAGCACCTATAGTGAGACCGCAGTGCCTGAGCCACTGAAAACAGCCACTTCTGGAGTGAAATACAGCAGCTGTTCAGCAGCACAACCGTCTCCAATTTTTAAGAGTTCCCTGGGTTGTTATGATGTCCTTTCTGCCAGAAACATGTTGTTCTGTTTAAAACCTGTCCATCTAATCGCCGGCTAAAAAAAAATAATGACAAAACAAACCAAACCAGAGAAGGCATATTTTGATGCAGAGCAACAATAAAATGCTAAGTCCTGGGAACTTGCTGAAACATAGGGACATATTTCCCAGTCTGTCATTTCTGGACAGTCAGCCCAGCACAACTCATCACACAGCATATATGAGATGCTGACAGTCATTTCCTATGTATACTGCCACAGCTTTTTCTGGTTTAGGACTAATCTCTTCAGTGTTTTCTCTTGTTCCCTAGAAGGTTTTAAATCTGTTCAGGCTGACTCCTGCTCCACAGAGCATGCCATAAACCAGGCAGTAAACCGGGCCCAGCATTTCTAAGAAATTAAAATAGAAATGCATGGGGGGGAAAAACTAATAAAAAAAAATTATAAAAAGAAGCCACAAGCCAGGAGTAAACCTATTTGCTCTCCTCTCTTCTGTGAAGTGGCTGTGTTGCTCCATGGACACAGGGGGGTGTTTAGAGTCTCCTTGTTTGTTTTTTCCAAACCCATCACTTATGGAAAGCTGCAGAAACGTTCCCAAAGCTTTTTCTTCTGAAAACTGTCCCACTCCAGCCCCAAACTTTGGTTTCCACAACAGGAAGCACTTCATCTGCAATGTCCTCCCCACGGAGTGCACTCCGCTGCCTCCTGCACCCCAGCAGGGAAGGGTGCCCCAAATAACGCGTGGCACCAGCTGCCTGGGCAGGGAAAGGGGGGCCGGGGGACACACACATTCCTATCCCAGCACAAGCACAGCCAGGTTTCCACGCCTGCAAAGCATCTGTTTATTTGGGTTTTTAATTGTGGTTTTCTGTTTTGTTTGGGGGGGTGTTAATTATTATTTATTTTATTGGTTTTCCCTCCATCCCTTTTCAGGAAGCTTTGGGGACCCGAGCTCCCCCTTTCTCCCCCGCCCCCGGCGCGGTCCCCTGGTCGCGATGACCGGGAGTAAACCCCTCTCTCCCCGCCTGTCACTCCACGGCACGGCACCGGTGCAGCCCCGAAACAGCCCCCCAGCCCTGGTCGCAGCCCGGCACCCTCCCGCTGCACCGCCGGGGGTGGAATTTAATCTCCCACCTGCCCCGTGAGCGGGCAGCAGCGGCACAAACATCCCGGCCGCTGGTGCGGTGCTGCGGCAGCGGGTGCGGGGACACCGCCGGAGGGGTCGCGGCCCCGCGCCCCCCCGCTCGCCCTTACCTGAACTCCTCTGCGAGCCGGGACGGGGGGGAGAGGCCAGGAACGACCAGAAGAATGCAAAAACAACAGCGAAAACGGGGGAAAGAAAAACAGAAACCAAACAACAAAGCCAAGCCACAAAAAAAATAAAATAATTTAAAAAAAAAGCAAAGATAATTATAGAAATAATAATGATAAAAAAATTTTAAAATAAACAAGGGGGAAAATCCCACGCACAACAAAAACGCAGAATTAAAAAAAAAAAAGCCAACAACAAAACAAAACAACAAAACAACACCAGAACACGATCCCGCAGAGGCAGGAGCGGCCCCGGCAGACGCGGAGCGGCGGGAGGCGGGCGCAGCTCCCCCGGGAGGCGGGTGCGCGGCTGCGGAGCGCGGCCCCGCTCCCGTAGTACTATATCCCCCTCACATGACGGGCGCCCGGCGGCGGCGGGGGAGGCCGGGGAGAGGCTCGACCGCGTCCGCCGCCACCATTGGCCCCGCGGCGGCGGGGGCCGGCCCGGCCCCGGCCTCAATGGGAGCCGCGGCACCGCCCGGCCCGGCCCCCGGGGCGGTGCTGGGCCGCCCAGAAGGGACCCCGGGGACGTGTGAATCCCGCAGGGGATGCGCGGTCCTGGGAGCGTTTAGCGAGGCCTGTAGCGATAGGACAAGGGGTAATGGTTTTTGAAGTAAAAGAGGGTCGATTTAGATTGGATATAATGAAGGATGCTTCACAATGAGGGCTATGGAACACTGGAACAGAGTGCTCGGAGAGGTGGCAGATGCCCCATCCCTGGGGACATTGCAGGTCAGGTTGGACAGGGCTCTGAGCAACTTGATCTGGTTGAAGATGTCACTACTCGCTGCACTAGATGGCCTTTAAAGATCTCTTCCAACCCAAACCATTCTATGATTCTGTAAGTGTACAAGCCTCTGGACATCTCCAGGAGATAAGCAAGTCCCTGGGGAGGTGCAAGTCCCTGGAGGAGTGCGAGGAGTCCCAGGCCCTTTCCCTGCTGCATGCCCTCACTCCTGCCCCACACCATCACATCTTCCCCTTTCTGCCTGCCGGAGCTTGACAGGGGGACTTCCAGCATAATAGAAAGTATCGGGGTTTGGGATGCGTTACCCTCCATACACCCCCACCATTGTTATTACAGTCATTACTAGTTTTTAATATAAATACATGTATTAATTTAGAGAGATATATACACACACACACACTATAGTTATGCAATATTTGGCATGGATCAGGATCATGTTCAACCCCTGCAGAGGCAAAGCCCACCTGAGGAAGCTCACAGTGGTGCCAGCTGCTGCAGAAGTCAGTGGTTTTTCAAATTCAGTTTTTTCTTTTTTCAAATCCTTGGGAAGGTGAAGTCCAGGATACCAGAACGTAGTCTTGTGACAACAGGTCTGTGCACCCTTTTCTGAGGACACATGGGACAGCACACCATTCCTACTGTCTCACTGTGGACCTCACTGTCCCACAAGGAAAATGAAGTATTATTTTCATTTTATGGTGAAACTGAGGCACAGAGGGTCAAAACAAATGCCTGTGGCAAACCAAGGTGCAGTCTCATCTCTCTTCAACTCCAGCTCAATTTAAACTGGCAAAAATATCCTCCATCTGCATTTCTTCCTAATTGCCAGTAACACATTCCACATCCTGACAAATGTAAACCACTCGCTTTCCATGATGGCATTCAGCCTCAAAAAGTCACTGCAACAGGGCCTGGCAACAGCACAGGGGTGACCCCACAGGTGTGGCCTCACTCCAAGGGAATAGCCAAAGGACCCAGGAATGCTGAGGGCTCTGCTTTCATGCACATACCTCTCTCTTCCTCTCCACGTTGTCTCAATGAATAATGCATGAATACACACTCATCACAATCCTAGATACTATATTTATACAAGTACATCAGGGCCAAATTCTGCATTAGTGTAACTCCACTGACGTAAAATGCATTACACTGGTAAAAATGTTGGCCTTAAATATTTTTACCCAAAATAGATGTTTGGCAAACCTTGCTTTACTGCTTTCTCTCAGTTAAAAACCCCTTGTTCCCTGAGTATGTGAAGTTTAGCTTTGCAATGCCTAGAACATAAGATTTAGATACAGCTAAAATCCAAGCTCAAGACTGGGCTTAAATGGAATTTGAATTGTTGGCTGTACAGATATGAAATTCCCTTACCATAAAAATAACCAAAAGTTGCAATCTTGATTTTATCATTATTATAACCTAATTAGGCATTGGGACATATTAGAGGTTTCTCTAACTTATGTTTTTCCACTTGCAAAAGACAATGTCTTTGTATTTTAGTTACAGTAGTTCCCAACTTCCTCTGAATTGCTGGAGAGGTACTGAAGTTCCATATTTACTTTATGTGGAAATAAAAGGGTATGTGTCCCAGTTCTGCTTTTCAAATTTCATCCATTTTACTGGGCCCACAAGCTTTTTGCTTCTCTAAAAGCACTGCTCAAGTCTGGGTCCATTGCCCACTGTGCAGCTGTAAGGCTGTACTGTTGGCTGTTGTTGAAGCTAGAGATACAAAGGTGAGATGTTTTCTGTGGGATCAAGCAGATCCAAACACGTGCTGCTGCTGGAGAACATGCTCAGCCACCTTCCCTTGTGCCAGCACCTGCCCTTGTGTGGCTGCGCCCTGAGATGGAGGGGGGATCTCATGCTTTTTCACATCTGAAGAACCCTACAGAGCATCTTATCCTTTCAATATAAGGCAACAGTGACCACTGCGAGGTGAAATGCAATGGAAAATATCAGGAAAGTGTAACTAAGGAGACTGTGTTTCTCCCTGAGATTTCCTAGGGGGAAAAATAAAGAAAAAGTATTAACAATGCAGGCAGGCAGCACACAACACCTGGGAAGTGAGTCCAGAGCATGCAGGAGGAAGCCCTGGCCTGAGCTCACTCACACACCATGTGACAAGTTCTGGATGTACTGAATTTTTTACATATATCCAGGTCCCCTTTGCCATGCACACAAAATCCATGGGAAACTTCAGCACAGCCCTCGAGTGTAGGTTCAGTGACTGTGCCTTAGGCATTCCTGGGTGTCCAGCACTTTGTGGAAAATGCTGCCCTGACCAGGATATTGGGCATCAGTACACCCTGGACAAACATCCAAAGTCCTCTTTTTCTGCCCAGGCAAAATTTCTAGACAGAGAAAAAGCACACATTAAAACCAAACAAACAGGATATACGACAGCACAAGTTCTGATGCCTCACTTCAGCACAAACCTGTCACTGTACAACAGAGAATACACAAAAGTCACTGTCACCTTGAGCCCCAGTCTGGGGTCGTCCTTGGTGAAACCTGCCCACAGTTTCATCCTCTACAGCATCTTTCCTGAGCAGATTTCATCAGAGAAATTTCCTTTCCTAGCATGATCACATTGTTTTACCCATGAGTCTGCTGGGACAGCCCTGAACTGCAGCCCTGGTTTTGGGGTCTGCTGGCACAATTTGGGGCTTAAACCTAAGAGAGAATTAGAGAGTACAGTGGCAGGTGCCAGCCCTGCCTGGGCTGACTCAGCTACTTCTCCATCCCCCCGTGATCTCTGAATGCACTTCTCAATCTGTGGACTGCTTTACTGGTTAATCCTTCGGAGCCCCATGACAGTGAAAGCAAATTGACACACATCTAAGTTTTGCTCAAGGTTTTGGAAACATTACAAGCCTTTATTAACAGCAGGAGAAATGCACAGATCTAGACAAATATAGTGATTTCTGATCCCTTTTTTCTGCCAACTTTTCATGAGAACCAGGAATGACTGTTGGGCTGGGACAGGCTTTTGGGAATGAGTTTTTGTGCAGCTGTGACTGATGTTTCACATCAGCATCTTTCATTTTGTAATGCAGCACAACTGAGTCCCCACTACCTGCTACAAAATACATCTGTATTTTCCCTTGTCCCGTCCTTTTTGTGCATCACTAAGAGATTTCCTTCCCTCTGTTCATCTCTTCAACAAGTCCTTTGAAAATCTATTATTGCTTCTATCCCTTGATGTTACTGGGGATTTTCTATTCTTTTTTTTTTGCCACCTTTCAGGAGAGAACTTCAGTCAAACTGGTTGCCCTGCTCAGACAAGCTTTCTAGCATTCCCATAGCCCAGTCAAACACTGGGGATAACATAAGGTTAAGGTCCTTTTAACTGGCTTTTTTCTGAGGCTGTGTGTTAAAGAACCAGTCAGGAAAGGCAAATAAACCTCAGTATTCAAGCTTTTAAAAATTTCCCTGGAGATAATAATAACACTGCTTTATAAAGTTAAAAAGAAACCATAGGCTGAAGCTGTTCCCAGGTTGTTTTGTACCACACAGCAGAGACCCATTAAAGGTGGGAAAAGCAGCAAAGGGCTCGTCCTTTCAACATTCAGCAGTTTACACCTAAGAATTGTCTGGCTCTGCCCACATGTTGCCTTTCCATCCGTGCTGTACAGAGGATAGTTTTTCCTGCCTCAAGTTTTCCCATCTTTTCTACATTGCCTGCACAGTTCTGTGTTACAAATTACTTCTCATTTTTGAGGACAGTGGAAGGAAAAGTGTTTGGGTTTCATGGATGGGCAAAAAGAGGGATTGTGTTGCATCGGATGAGTGCTTTGCTGTCTTTAGAGGTCACTTGTGGTATTTCTGCCCCAGCCCTTGCTATTTCCCATTTACTGCAGCAAACTATTAGTAATCCGATGAGCCAACCAGACACCTGGCAAAACAAGGGTTAGTCAGGCTGAATCAATTACTCACACATTTCCATGTGATTTACAAATCAAAGTTGCTCTTTTCCAATGAAAGAAACAAAAATAATCAAGCAGAGAAAAAATATTAAAAGGAAGTTCAAATTCTATTTGGGGATTTTTTTTTTTTTAAATTAGTCTCCTGCAGATGGATCCCTTCCATGTGCCACAAAGCCGACAGTCACAGCCGGCTGAGCTCTACTGGGCTTCAGCTTTCAGCACCAGAACAGTTACATGGGCACAGAGGAAATAAAAAAGCCTGTCAGACTCTCCAGTAATGTTATGATCACTTTAACTTAGCAGTCCTTGACACTCACAGATAAGGACTTTAAGTTCTCTCGGTACTACAGAAATATTGACACAAAGAATATGTTTATGCCTGGCTGTGGCTCTGCAGGACAAGATGGAAACAACAACAGCAATCTCAGGACTTAATTTCTTTGGCTTTGCAAGGGCATCTCTGCTGCAGGGCCAACTGTTTATTGATTTTTCTTTTTTTTTTCTTTCCTTCACAGGTTTGGAAATTATGTTGTCTTTTCAAGTCAGAATCATAGGCCTAGGGGGAGATAAGTTGGAAGAAACTCATTTTAGGATTTTTTTATGTTAATACTCCTTTGACTATTAAAGACAGTGGGGACCTGGGGAGAATTTCTGATTTTCTCCCAGGCTTTCTCTTCATTAATATACTGAGAGAGAAAATGTCAGCTGACTTTCTGGCTGCATTTCTCTAGGCCATCTTTAACCAGGTCCAGCTCCAACCTCAGATTTCCATGCTCTGCATTTTAATCTACTGGCAAAGCACCCACAAGCAGAGCTGTGCCTGCTGACATCATGAACATCTGAGGGAATCAGACCACTTTCTCCAGGGATAGGGGTGTGCTGAGTGTGTGATAGACAAGTTGTCCCATCACTGCCTCCTCTGGAGAGATGAAGCACGAGAGCTGGGGCTCAGCTGTTAAAACCCCTGTCCTGAAGATGCACAGAAGCCAATGCCTTCAATGAGACACACAAGGCTCATTGCAAGAGATTCAAGAGTACGGGGAAGAACCTAGTCCAAGCTATCTCTCATGAAGATGACTCAGGGACAGGAGGTCTGTAAATGTAACAAAACCCACTGGCTCGCCTCGAGGAGATTCAGCTCCTATTTCTGCTCACCCAAGTTTAGGAAAGCAAAATAGACTGGAAGATGTACAGGAAGAACTGGGCCAGGATGAAGGTTGGCTCCAGTTCAGGAGTGGATCTGTAATAAACTGTATTCCCCTGCCCTCTCCTGGAAGGAATACGCCAGAGCTGGGTGCTTTTGTGCAGCATATTTGTGCTGAGCACTCTGGGGAAGTGACTCAAGGTGGTGAGAGGAGATGGTGATTTTGAAGACAGTGTTTACAGGAATAAACAACTATGACCACATTGTGTCCATCGTGCACTGCCAACACCACATCTGCCAGAGAAACTGGCACACCTCGAGTGAATTTCCATGTTTTCAAGGAAGAGCTGCCTGCCTGTCTGGCCATTTGCATTGAATTGGGAAACAGAGAGGGTGACCCAACCGATGGAATTCAGAGCCTCTCTCTCGCCTTAAATGGGAAACACAAAGCCCACATGAAAACCCCAGTAACCTTTGCTCAGGGAGCAGCAGAGCATTGCCAGGTCAGAAATGCGGCACCACGGCACCGACAGACAGTGCTCCTGTGGGCACCAGGCCGGAAC
Source organism: Neopelma chrysocephalum (assembly GCF_003984885.1). NCBI lineage: Eukaryota > Metazoa > Chordata > Aves > Passeriformes > Pipridae > Neopelma > Neopelma chrysocephalum. The sequence goes on from NW_020897809.1 coordinate 7,571,111, forward strand.
GGGCAAGTGGGACCCCATCGCTTGGAGAGTGAATTGGTGAGAGCCCAGCACGGAGGTTGACTCAATCCCTTTGGAGGTTCTAGAGTAGAGACAACACCAAAGTCCTCAAAATCAGGAAGATCCATGTCTGGTGTCAGGTACTGAACCTTCTGCTGTGATGTTACTGTTACCCTCCAGACACTGAGTCCAGTGACTATGATCCATTTACCTAGATTCACACACAGATATGTTAGGAGCTTTTGCAAAGCTTCTTGCTTTTCCAGAGTCACAAGAACTACATTTTTTTTTCTCTAAACACTGAACATCCAAAGCAATACTAGTCCTATCCTACAAAGGACTGATTAGCAAATCGCTGCTGTTGAGATAATAATGGGAGCAATGGACCACAAGACCCAAATGTAGAAACTATAAATAAGTCTCTGGTTCAATAGTCACAGCACAGAACTATGGATCAGGACCTCTGGAAGTGCAGGGTCAACCACACGTCCGCTATATAACCTCACAAGTGTCTCACATACTTCCAGGTTATTTTGCAGTTGTGTTCCACCAAGTGTTTCTAAACCCAGCAAAGAGTTATGCAAAGAGGTATCCTCCAACATGTCTGGTAGGTAGATCACTTCTGTCCAGCTGGGGTGCCCCCAGTCCAGAGGAGAATGAGACTGTGCATTGTAGACAGGCTGTGAGCAAATGCTGGTGGGGACATTATCTTTTAAACCTTGACTAACTGCTCTGCCTTCATGACGGAGGAGTCTCTGAGAGCAAAACAGGCACTACATATCTTAAGCAGTTCCACAACTGGTTTGTTTCCCTGCTCCACCCAAACATAAGTCCCATTTTCTGGGTTTGAGGTACTTTCAGCACATTTCTTTACCCTCTCCTTCACCCTCTTATCAAAGAGATGAAATTCAATAAAGTTCAGTTCCAGCTGCCTTAAAAAGCGAGAAGGTTTGTATTTCCTGCTTCAGTACAGGGGTTAAGAACAATGTGTCTGTTCAACACAGAAAGAGATGTTAAATGAAAGTTGAGTTATATCCCTCCTGTGACTAATGTTCTAGCTTGTTTTCTAAAGTTAATTTTTCATACGCTTTTTTTCCCCTTCTTGTTCTTTCTTACATTTGTCCAGACTCCCGTGTTCCTGAGGGACTAATTACCCACTCAGCAGTTACTCTGAAGTCCAATTGTAATAGCTGGCAAAACTCTGTTCTTCTATGCAAGCTTTTAAAATAATTCCTCAATTTATTTCAAACAGCACCACTCTCCAGAGCTTCTTCCCAATTTGGGTTGCCCTGAACTGAGATTCATTTCGCTGCTGTTGAGAGCTGACTGCTTTGCTTGTCTCAGGGTAAATACTTTCAACAGAATAATTAATAATAAATAAACACACAAGGTCCCCTCCAAACAACTGGATTGCTCATATAAAAATTATCCATTGTGATGCAAGCCTCTATTTTCTCATCTAATGCATCCTTACTAACAAACTAAAACCACTGATTCAGACCTGGATTATTCTTCTTCAAAATACAGATGTGATCATAGTAAGTGTTTTCATTCACACCCACCCTGGACTTGTCAAAAAATTGGGGGGAAAACTAGTCATACATCCTGTGATCTAAAGATGCCCATTTTCTAATTCTGTAGATGTCTGGGAGCAAAATATTCACCCTTGCTGATGTCACAAGCAATAACAGAGAGCTAAATTCAGATTACTGGCTTATATTTTTTCCCCACAAACGCTGCTTAAGAGGAAACCATGTCCTTTCCCAATCCTGCTACTGTTTAAATGTCTATACAGCCAAAAGAGACTCACCTCATCTCCTTGCTCTGCAGTTTCTCCACCTGTTCCCTAAGGATAATAATCTTGACAATGTATAATCCTGAACAAACTGATGTTCATAGAACAGACTTCAACTGTCTGGTGAAGAATATATAGAAAAAGATTATGAGAAAGCTTTTTTTTCAGGACAACAGAGTTGTGCAAGCAGCACAGGGAATATGGCAGCTCTTATGGGAAGAACCTGTAATCTCTGAATGGAAGAGAACATCGCATCTTATTTAGAGATTTAATTTTCCCATAACCTCTTCTTAATGACATGCTAATGCATTTTTTTCCTAGAGAAAAGATATCTCTAAACATTTGCACATCACCCAGTCTTTGTCCAAGTGGACCTGGGATCCATCTGCTGCAGAGGCTGATGCAGCAACAGCCCTCAGCTCTAAAGCCAATTTACCCCAACGACTGGGCAACATTTAGATGTTTTTGGTTAGGCTTGCATTTAACAGTGACCATCCTGTGCATCATCTCTCTTATTATAGTGAAGCACTGATCATGAAAACTTGTCAGAGTTAGTTCAAGTTCATTGTGGTGATTTCCTTTGGATTTCTTGTCTAAATATCACAGTCCCTGAGGTAAATACTGGCCAATTTCTGCCCTGCAAAGTGTGAAGCATTGCCATGCCAGCCCTTCTCCTCACAGCCTTCTTAAGTCAAGAAAACTACTTTTGCTTTTACACCTAGAAATAAACTACCAAAAGAAGACAGAAAGGATGTTGGTTCTGAGATGTCACATTTTTCACTTCTAGCATGCAAGATCTACTATAATCACAAGTATAAGTTATTTCCTGATGGGACCCACAGCAAACCAACACAGCAGCACCACTACTTACCTGGAGTTTCACTGGTGGGCTCAGCAGAGGCTAAAGAAATCAATTGCAAACTCTGGATCTTTTTGTCAAAATTGATCTGGTAATTAAATATTTACTTTCAAGACTTGTTTCAGTCCTATTTCCAGCTCAAAATTACAGGGTTTTGAGAAATACCTTACCTCCTCATCTACATGCTAAAAACCAATCTCTTCCATTTTTGTAAGGCTAGCAATTTTTTTTAATACAATTTTCTACATCTTATATTTTTTCACTTCATGAGCCATCAAAAATGTTTCTGTTAATGTAACAGACTCTCTTTTGCTTTCCCCAGGGCAGGTCTCTGGGAGCAGCTACCACCAGCAGCCCTGAGTTGCCTAAAGGAGAGGATGCTGTGCACAGCCCCAGGCACGCTGGAACTCCTCCTGCTGGATTGACAACTTGGAAAATCACAGTATTTCCAAAATCCAAACTTGGGAGCTGTTTTTAATCTGTCATCAGCTTTTTAAGAAGAACCTAAGAACTGTCTGGGCATTCATAGAAAAACTGAAAACGTCAAACCCTCCTTTCTTCCCCCTGACCTATGTGCAGAGCTGTCAAAATGGACCGTGGCTTGGGCCAGCACACTGTTGAGCAGATCAGAAACAGCATTTCACCAATCTTGGGCTGGATTCAGCCCACTTCAGACTGGGTCTGGCAGATGTGAAATGTCAGCAGCCACTTCACCAGCAGGCAGGTCCAGCGGGGCACAGGCGATGCTTGCAGCAGTGACGGGAGGTCGCAGTGAATCACATCCCGCTGAGCAGCACACGGTGTTTCCCAACCTGCCTGCCCTGCCACAGCCCCTGGGGAGTGCAGAGGACGATGTGCCTCAGGGAATTCCTGCCCCAAGGATGTGCCAGTCTCTTCCTTCCCTGAAGCACTGGGAAACCTCCCCAGAGGCAAACAATCAGGTGTAGCAGTGTGTGTCACCCTATTTCTCCACGGCTTGTTGGGTACAAGCTGAGGCTGCTGTTGCTCTTGCCTTCTCACAAGCATCCAAAATAGCTGCTTATAGGTAACTACTCCTATCCTCCTAACCAGTGCCATGGAGATGGAAGACAAGCCACATCAGGGATTTACTGGCACCCCATGCTGTGCTGCCTGCTGCAGCTCCATGACAAATGTCATTTGCTTGTGCCAGCCAGTATCTCAAGAACAGGAAAAAGGCTGTGAGTTTGACAGTATTTTATCTGTTCACGGGTCGACAATGGAGGATGCTCCTTTTAAAAATCAACTCCCATTTGCTTTCAGCCAGAGGTTTCTGGAGCAGCAGGAACTTGCAAGGAAGAAGAGCCAGGTGTGTAAGCAGATCTCCACCTTGCAAAGTGGCAGGGGCCACCTGTGCTGCCAGTTGGTGACCCGTTAACCACCCTGCACGGGGACAACCTCACGCGCAGCTGCAGCAGTGGCACATGGCCAGCCCAGGCCCTGCCAGCCCAGGGAAGAGGGACAGTATTGCAGCCTTTGACGTCATTCCAGAGGGATCAAGCTCAGACATCTGTCCCAGTCAGAGATTGCACATGGCCCCCCCAGAGAACAGACACATTGTGCAATACCAGAACAGACTTTACCGAGGAATCGGGCACATCCATGCCTGACAGCAACGCAGCTCAGCGCCGTCAGGATCAGCCTTGAGTGGGTAGAAACGGCAAGAATTTGGCAAAAAAAATGATGAAAGTCTGCTCAAAAAAGCTGTTTAATAATTTGCCTTCAGGCAAAAACATTTTAAAATAGAGGGGAGTCACTGTGCAGCAGCAAAATGATGGAAAAAAAAACTTTGCCTTCACAAGCAGAGCTGTTTGCATGGGGTATAGGAGAGGGTTTCTTGGATTTTTTTCTTTTTTTTTGGGCATTGCCTAGTACAAACGGGCTTCGGAAAGAGAAATAAAGGATACAAATATTCCAATATCAAATATCAGTAAGCATGAGTGTGTGGAGATGTTTAGGTCTTCTCTGGGTAAAAGAATCAATGAAGATTCATGGGAAAGCCAGAAGATGGTGATGCTTTTGGAGATGGTGGGAGGGAGAGAAATCAGAGCACACAAAAAGGCTCCAAGGCAGCCAAAGGAACTGGACACAGGCAGGAACATAGAAAGCCCCAGGCCACTTGACTGGATGCTTGGGGCAAATGTTTCAATGCTGAACTCATGTGTGGGATGTCACCTCCAAGGAGAACACGAAGGGCCAACATTTCTGTCCAGGCCATAGAAGATGAGCCAACGGAGGGACCACTAGGCTCAAAGGTGTGCCAAAGAATCAAGAGTTGGAGGTTTTTCAGAAAAGGAATGAGTTCTGCTTTTCCCATAAAGGGCTGAACAGAGCTGCTGGTGGATCTGCAGCCTGTCGGGGCAGAGCCGGACCAAGTCCAGGCATCCCGGGTAAGGCTCAGCTGTGCCATGACTTTGCTGCAAACCAGCGATGGGAAGGTGGCCCAGTCATCAGAGCCCAGTGGGTGCAATGAATCCTCGTAAAAATACAAGGCAGCAGAAAAGCTTCAGCAACCCAGAACAAGAAGTGCAGAAAGGAATAAAAATGCTGAAAAAAATCATCTTGAGCAGAGGCTCCTGAGCCACATTGGAAGGCAACCTCCGTGTGGGACAGGGCCAGCCTAAAGAGTTGGCACTTCTCAACCCTCTTTTGGAGCCCACTGAGACCCAGACAGGAGACACAAAAATTTTGTCAGCTCAATTACTGCCGCCTCCTCCTCCCTCACACCCACTTTCAAGAGGAAAATGTGCCAGGAGCCTTCTTTGGCTGCCTTCAAGCCCACAGACCTGCAGAGGAGCCACGTGGGCTGCTTTGAGGGGCCGTCTTGAACAGCCGCATTTTAATGGAGCTGCAGGATTTACCTCTTGAAACGAGATCAAACTGTGACCCAGGATGAGCATAGCCCTAAGACCCAGGTCTAACATAATGTATGGGGAGTAGGAAGTAAATCAGGCCAGCTGCTGGAGATTAATTGGGCTTGGCTCTTTGCAATGCTATATGTTCAGAGAAACTTAAAACAGCTTAGATGTATTGCAGCGGTAGAACTCCTTGCTTCACCATTTAACAGTGTCAAAGGCAGAAAGCTTTTTACAAGATGCCAGAAAAAGTATCAAGAAAATAAACAAGAGTCTTTTAACTAGTCCCTTGAGAATGTTTTAGCCATAGGCCAGGCTAAGAAAGCACCGAAAAGTCTACAGGAAACTAAATACATGGATAACAAACCTAAACACCCTTATTTTACAAGACCCTTTCCCACAGCCACTGCTGATCTGAATAGCCTGAACAAGCTCCATTAGATTTTATCTGAGAACTGGCAAAAGGGGCTCAATCTGAAAGACAGGAACCACATGCTTTCCCTTCAGTGTACAGTCTAGGGAAATTTGGATCAGTAAATTTTAGCTCATGTAACGCACACGTGGCAGACCATTGGAGAGGGTACAGCATGGCAAGCATTTTCAGCCTGTTTTCCATACCTGGATGGTGTTCTGCTGCTACATCTAAAAGGTTCATAGTAAGACAGAGTCTGCCAATCTCAGCTGGAACCAAAGCTGTCCCAAAACCAGGTAATTTGCCTTGGACACCCTGCTGCTGACAGGGGGAAAAGACATGAGCAGGCAGGGAGCAGGGTCCCTGCTGAGTCAGCCAGTGCCCAGGGCCCCTGCTGAGTCAGCCAGTGCCCAGGGCCCC